>NC_063168.1:32748396-33064715 GCF_023159225.1 Perognathus longimembris pacificus
TCGAAACTAAAACCAAAACAAACCGGAAGTGGACATTGAAATTGAATCCAAAATCAAAACTAAATCAGAAATGGAAACTTAAATCGGTTCCTAAAGCACACTTGAAAGTCAAACCAAACTATCCTAACATGAGCCCTGAAACAAACCCAAGACTGCACCAAAAACGGAATCTAAAACTGTTGGCGAACCTGAACCTCAAAGTAAAACTAACACTGAATACAAATACCGAACGCAAAAAATGGAAGTAGAAACCCAAACTGAAATTGAAACCAAATTAAAAAGCTGCATGGGAATGGAAACCAGAATCAAACCCGAAACCGTACTCCAAACCGGAAGTTGAAATGAAATGGAAACCATACTCCAAACCGAATGTGGAACCAAAACCAGAATCAAAACCAAAACGGAAGTCGAAACTGGAAGTGTAAATCGAAATTGAAACCAAAAGTGAACGCCAACGTGGAAGGGCAACCTGAAACCAAAATAGAAAGTGAAGTAAAACTCCAACCTTGATGTGGAACCAAAATCAAAACCAAAATTATAATCAAATCAGAAATGAAAATTTAAATCATATTGTAAAGCGCACTCAAAAGACAAACCAAATTTTGCCCTAACCTGAGCCTTCAAAGGAGCCTCAGACTGTACCCAAAATGGAATCTAAAATGGAAGGCGAACTTGAACCTGAAACTAAAACTAAACTGAATTCATATACCAATAACGAGACCAAAAGTGGAAACTGAAAGTGAAGCGAAACCAAATTAAAACGCGAAATGGGAACAGAAACCAAAAGCAAAACTGAAACCAAACTCCAAAGCGGAGGTGGAAATTGAAACCACAAAGAGACTCCAAACGGGAAGTAGAAACAAAACCAGAACAAAATCCTCAACGAAACTGCATTCTGGAAGTGGAAATTGAAATACAAACCAAAACCGAACTCCAAACCGATTGCAAAACGAAACCAAATTGAAACTGAAAACAAACTCCAAACTGGAAGTGGAAATCAAAACTGCAAACTCCAAACAGAAAGGAAAAAACAAAATCAGAACAAAATCCTCAACAAAACTGCTATCTGGAAATGGAAATCAATATATGAAGAGAAACCGAACTCCAAACCGAAACTGAAACCAAAAACAAACTTGAAACGGGAAGTCGAAATCAAAACCAAACTCTGACTCGGAAGTGGAAACTGAAACGAGAATGAAAACCGAAACCGAACTCCAAACACAAAGTTGAAATCGAAATTGAAACAAAACTCCAAACCCGAAGTGGAAACCCAAACCATATTCGAAACCGAAATGGAACTCAAAACCGGAAATCAAAATGGAATCTGAAACCGAGTTCGAACCCAGAAGGGGAAATCAAAACCGAAATTCAAAGCAAAACCAAACTTCAACCATGAAGTGGAAGCCGAAATCGAAAAGAAAATTGAAATCAAATGGGAAATGGAAATTTAAATCGTATCCTAAAGCACACTCAAAAGACAAACCAAACTTTTTCCTAACCTGAGCCCTCACATGAACCCCAGACTGTCCCAAAAACAGACTCTAAAACTGAAGGCGAAACTGACCACAAAACTCAAACTAAACGGAATCTATATACCAAACACGAGACTGGAATTGGAAACCGAAAGCAAACCTAAACCAAATTACAAAGGGGCATGGGAACATAAACCAGAATCAAAACTGAAACCAAATTCCATACCAGAAGTGGTAATCAAAACCACAAACAATCTCCAAACAGGAAGTAGAAAAGAAAACCAGAATAAAACCCTCAACGGAACTGCTATCTGGAAGTGGAAATCAAAATATGAACCGAAACCAAACTACAAAATGAGAGTGGAAAGCGAAACCAAACTGAAACTGAAGCCGAACTCCAAACTGGAGGTGGGAATTGAAACCACAAACAAACTCCAAATGGGAAGTCGAAACCAAAACCAGAAGAAAAATCTCAACAAAACTGTTCTCCAGAACTGGAAATCGAAATATGAACTGAAACCAAACTCCAAACTGAGAGTGGAAAACGAAACCAAACTGAAACCGAACCTAAACTCCATAACGGAAGTGGAAATTGAAATCGCAAACAAACTCCAAACGGGAAGTAGAAATGTAAACCAGCACAAAAACCTCAATGAAACTGCTCTCTGGAAGTAGAAATCTAAATGTGAAACGAAACAGACTCCAAATCGAGAGTGGAAAGCGAAAACAAACTGAAACCAGAAACAAACTCCAAACCAGAAGTCGAAATCGAACCCAAACTCTGATCTGGAAGTGGAAACTGCAACCACAATGAAAACTGAACCCAAACTCCAAACCAGAAGTGGAAATAAAAACCTAAACCAAACTCTAACCAGAAAGTGAATGCCAAAATTGAAAGAAAAAGCAAACCAAAATGGAAATTTAAATTGAATCGGAAAGCAAACTCAAAAGCAAAACCAAACTTTACCTTAACCTGAGCCTTCAAGTGAACCCCAGACTTACAAATCCAGAAGCTAAAACCAAACCCAAACCTGAACCCCAAACTAAAACTAACTCTGAATCCACACAGCGAACAGGAAAGTGAAAGTGGAAACGGAACGGGAAACCCAAACCAAATTCCAAAGCAGCTGGGGAAACCAAAACCGGAATCAAAACCGAAACTGAACTCTAAACTGGAAGTCGAAATCAAAATAGAAATTGAACTTCAAACTGGAAGTGGAAACCGAAACCAGATTTGAAACTGAAATGGAACTCTAATCTGGCAGTGGAACTTGAAACCAAAAGGGAAGTGAAACCAAACTCCAACTATGAAGTGGAATCTGAAATCGAAACCAAAATTAAAATCAAACCAGAAATGGAAATTTGATGGAGAATCCTATCCTAGTCCTGCCATAGAGTCATATCCTAGAGTCTTATGGTAGAATCCTATATTAGAGTCCTACTCTGAAGTCCTATTCTAGTCCAATCCTAGTCCTATAGTATTGTCCTATCCTAGTACTATCATACTCCTATCCTAGAGTCCTAACGTGGAGTCTAATCCTAGAATCATATCCTAGATTTCTATTTTTGATTCCTATCCTAGTTCTATCCTAAAGTCCAGTCCTAGAGTCTTATTCTATACTCCTACCTTGGTCCTTTCATAGAGTCCTATCCTAGAGTCCTATCTTAGAGGCCTATAATCCTATATGCAGAACATAGAGACACACACCCACAGACATACACACACACACACAATAAGTGTAAACATGTGCAGGGTAAAATTAGCCCCCTCCCCATTCTTCTGTGTTCAGGGATGAACAGGGGAAATCATGGGGAAGCCAGAGCCATGAGACACAGAGACAATCATTCCCTGATGTAGGCAGTTTTGCTCTTATGTCATCTCTGCTTTGGGCCCCAAAGCTTTTCAAATGAAGATCCATCTGTCCTAACATTTGTAAACAAATGGACACTGAAAACCTAAATGCAACCTCCTGCACTCCCAATACTCTCATTTTTTGGTGCTGAGAAATGGTATCTTTCTACTGATGCTTTTCAAGTCTTTTTGTTTTTTCTTGATTGATACAGTAAATTACAGACAGTAAGTGATTGTCCTACAACTTACAACCCTGAAGAAGAAGAAGATTGTGTTCTGTTTTTTTTTCAGGCTAAATTTAATCCAGATTCCTGATGATGTATGCATAAAACATATATACCCTAAGATCACTCAGAAACTGCTGGGGTGCCAGAGCTGTAATTGAACTGAAAAGCCAAGGACCTGACAAGCTGTCTCTTCCACCCACACTGAACTTTGGAGTTTAGGTCCCTGGAGAATGCACTTCTGTCCTGAATATATTTCTGATGCTGAAAAGTGATTCCAGGAGAGCGGTTCCTGACTACATAGGTAGAGCAGAAAGGCCAGGAAAATCCTCCTCTGTGACCACCCAGGAACTATTAGCCACCAGGCTATAGAATTGGCACTTTTGGTGGCAATGACAGAAATCAGTACAGATATGAAAAGGAGGAAAACTATCCATTTTTACACATGACATGATCATGTATTTAAAGAAACTCATAGTTTCTTCACTGAAGTTACTTGAGCAGATCAGAAATGGGCAACACAGCAGTAGGGTATAAAGTTAACCCACAAAAATCAATAACTTTTCAGTATGACAACAATGAGAAGAGTGAGGCTGAAATCAGGAAAGTAAATCCATTTGTGATTGTGTCAAAAATACCTAGGAATTCTTTAAAAACTTAAAAAGGAAATTAACTCAGATAGAAAGAAAAGGAGAAACCTTCCATGCTCCTGAATTAGAAGAAATAACATCATTAAAATGACAATAGTGCACAAAGCTGTCTACATATTCAATGCAATACATGTTAAAGTATCAACTATATTCTCCAATGATATAGAAGAAGCATTCTAAAAATTCATATGAAACAAAAGGAGACCCTGAATTGCCAAACAATCATTAACAGAAAGGACAGTGCTGAAGGAATTATCAACACTAAACTTGGAACTCTGTTACAAAACTGTCATAATGAAAACTTTGTGATACTGGCAACAGAAAGGACCCTGGGACAAAGGAAGAGAAGACTCATAAATGAACCCACAGACATATAGCCACCTAGTATTGGATAAGGAAGATGAAACAGGATAAGAGAATGGCAGTTTCTGCAACAAATGCTGTTGACAGAATTGACTATACACATATAGAAAACTATAATTATTGCATTATTTCTCACCCTGTAATGAATCAAATCCAGTTAGATCAAAGACCTCAATGGAAAATGAGACACCCTGAAAATGTTACAGGAAAGGATAGAGGAAACTTTAGGGCTCCTTGGCACAGGTCACAATTCCCTATCTAATGATCTGGAATTACAACAATTCAAAGGAAATCTGGATCAATGAGGTTGCATAAAACTGAAACATGTCTTAGTGGCAAAGGACACAATAGGCAAGATCAATAGAATGCCCTCCAAATGGGATAATATCTTTACTAGCTATGCCTCAGACAAGGGGCTCATATCTAAAATGTACTTGGAGGTCAAAAAAATTAAACACACCAAAAACGACTCCTCACAGAAACGACAACCCAATTATTAAATGAACTAGAAACTTCAAGAGAGTCTTCTCCAAAGAAGAAATAAGAATGGCCAATAGACAAATTAAATGTTCACTTTCTCCAGCCAAAAAGGAAATGCAAATCAAAAATAAACTGAAATCCACTTCACTTCAGTTAGAATGGCCATTAGAAAAACAAAAACTAAACTAACAAAAGATAACCACAGATGCTGGTGGGGATGTGGCCAAAAGGGAATTCTACTCCAATGTTGGTGGGAATATAAACTTGTTCAACTACTCAGAAAAGTGGTATGTGGGTTCCCCCAAATAATTAACCATAAAACTTACCTCTGAGCCAACAACTCATTCCTGGACATTGATGAAAATGATTACAAACCAGGTCACATAAAGCCACCAGCACAACAATGTCCACTACAGCATTGTTTACCCTACCTGAGATGTGGAATCAACTCAGTTGCCCCTGAGGGGATGAATGGGTTAAGAAAATGTATAGCTATAACATGGAATTCAGTGCTTCCATCAGAAATAGTGGCATAACCTGATTTATGTAGAAAGGAAAAAAATTGGAAAAAATTACAATAAGCAACATAAGCCAGACCCAAAGAAACATAAGATACATGGTTTCCCTCCCATTTAATTTTTAGAATGTGCCTATAAAACTACATTGATAATATAAGGCAAATAATTACACTTAAACATTCTTAATTAAACAAGACTATAAATATTGACACAGTGAGTACAAAGAAAGATATTCTTAAGAGAGATTCACAAAGGTCGATTACAATTTGCATATAATCATAGGAAATGACCTAAGAAATGGAAAGAAGAGATATTTTATTGTAGTTTGTGGTTCCCCCCCCCCAATACTTTATTGCCTTTTTTACCTGTTTGTGTGGGAGATGCCTTGACGTGTTACATCAGAAAGAGGAAGTAAACTACCTGGACCTGCCTGTTTCTCAGTCCTGGGGCCACGTGTGACTAAGATGGCGCCTGATGGTGAACCCGGAGGCAGTTCTATGGGCTGTGACAAAAAATTAGGCCACCTCTAGGATTTATCCCCTGCTCTTCTGCCCTGACAGTTCATGCCTCCCCTTACAGTCCCTAGATAGGTGTGTTGTGCCAAGTCACGAGATGACCACCAAGAAGGCCACCGAGACTCAGACGTTCTAAAATGCAAAAGCAAGGCAAGGCTTTATTCAAGCGAGCTGCAACTCGGGCCTCGTCCTACCCACCGACACAGCGGAGGTTAGGAGGGAGCCCAGAGCTGCGATTACACAGGGCTTATAAAGGCAAAAACAAAGTTACAGCAATCAGGTGTTCAAGCAAGCAAGATTAGGACACAGGTACAAATCTGATTGGCTCAGGGCTTGAGGCATAGGGCTCGAGGCATTCTAGGGGTGGTCAGAGTTAAGCATTCCCAGCGGTTAGAGTTCTTGACTGGCTGGGCCCTAATAAGCTTGCCCTGGGTCTGCTCACAGGGCCTGCTTATCTCAGGTTCACGTGGTAAAGTGGGGTTCGCGTGGTAAAGTGGGGCCTGACTTCAAAGTCTGGCACTTCATTTCCCTTTTTTTCTTTGGTACCTTGGGAGCCAATCGTGGTTCCATTACCTCCATTTCAATGGCTTGCATGTCTAGGGGATGATATAGAGATAAGGCCAATAGGGCCCAAAGTAGTAACCAAAGGGCCTGTCACCATTTCTCACAAGTATAGTCTATGTACCTCTGTTTTGCATGCCTCTAGTTTATCCTGCCTCATCTTCCCAAAAACAACTCTGGTCCCTCGGTTTTAAAGGGGGGCTGATGGGTGAAGATCATCCATCTTCTGTAACTTCTTCAGGCTGACTTAGGGGTGTTGACCTTACCTAGCCAGGAACCTATAAGCTTAGTCTACTTTACCAAGGGACTGAACACATCAAACTGGACAAGCCTCCTGCTCATCACACTTGGGAAGTCGCTTATTCAGGTTTGAGTCCAAGTGATCTGGCACATCCCAGTTGCCTGTGGCCAGATCACATAAGTCTACTACTAAGTGTGGCCACCAGGTTCCTATGGGGACTTACTTAGTTGCTAAAATAAGGGGGTCACCCCACTTTGGAGTGAGCTGCCAAAATAATTGGAAAGGCTGGTGAGGGTTAACATCAACATTATCCAGGGTAGCAAGGAAAGAAGGCAAAAAGAAAATTATAACAATATTCAGTCTAACTTTCTTTTCTTGAGGCAAAGGCCAAGTGGCTGAGTCGGGTGCTTGGAGACCTCCCATGTTCCACCACGGTAGTCGTCGTCCAGGATAAAGGGGACAGCTGGCATGGTGTGGGAGCAATGGACCTGTGGCGATGCCATCTACCTTAGTCAGTAGCACTACGTAGGGTCCCTTCCACCATGGTTCTAAGGATTTGGGGTTATGCCTCCGGAAGAACACCCAGTCCCCTGGTCTGAATAAATGGAGGGTAGGGACAGAAGCAGAATCATATAATGCCTTAAGTTGGGGCCACATATTCTTGTGCACGAGCTACAAATAATCAAGTTTACACATAAATTCAGCATCATCCAAATCAGCAAGCAATTCACTCTGAAGGCTAGGGATAATGGGCGGAAGGTACCCATACATTATTTCAAAAGGAGTAAAGCCAAGCTGATAGGGAGAATTTCTTACTCTAAGCAGAGCAAAAGGAAGGAGTGACACCCAGTCTGCACCAGTCTCTAAGGCCAATTTAGTTAAGGTCTCATTTGGAGTCCGATTCATTCTCTCTATCTGTCCTGAACTCTGGGGTCTATAAGCACAATGCAATTTCCAATCCGTCCCCAGAGCAGCGGCAATTCCCTGACTTACTTTTGAGTCGAAGGCCAATCCATTGTCCGACCAAATGGTGGATGGGAAGCCATACCTGGGTAGGATTTCTTCCAGGATCTTCTTAGCCACTACATTCGCGGTCTCATGCTTTATTGGATAGGCTTCAACCCATCCTGAAAAGATGTCTATAAAAACTAGCAAATATTTGTATCCAAATTTTCCAGGTTTAATTTCTGTGAAATCTACTTCCCAATACACGCCTGGCCTATCCCCACAGAGGCGAGTTCCTTTAATCCCTTGTTGATTGGAGGCATTTGTAAGCTGACAGGCCTTGCAATTTTTAACAATATCTTCAGTAAGTTGTTCTCCTTGACTAATTTTCACTTTGGAGTGTCGGAGCAAGTCCTGCATTCTTTGGGTTCCCATTTGACAAGCTCGGTGGATTCTCTTAAGGATCCCCTTACCCAGCCCTTGTGGCAAGATAAGTTCCCATTCACCAGTTTTCCACCAGTCATTGTTTCCTTCTCTGTCTGGGGTTTTGTGGGCCATGGGAATTTTCTTCATCCACTCCAAGTCTTCTTAGGAATACTGGGGCACAGGAGGCAAAGCCCATGGCCCTGGGTCTACTAGAGTCAAGACCTCTGTTCATATAGAAGCTTGACCATCTCAGCAAACCCAGGTATCCACAGCCGGCAAAAGCCTGCTGTTCCCAGGAACTCTGACTTGTCTGGCTGACTTAGGCACAGGGATTTTTAGCACAGTCACTTTAAGTGCATCCAACAGCCAATGCTTGCCCTCTTTTAATATGACCCAAGATGGGTGACTTCAGGTTTACAAATTTGTGCCTTTTAACATTCTAGTTTGTAAAAGCTTTTTCCTGACAGGCTGGGGAACTGTTCTCTAATGACTTAACAGATCTCAGTAAGGACACAATCTCAGGTCTACAAGCTTTCTTTCCTGAACAGATGTATCAGCTTAAAATTCTCACTGCCAGTCAGAGCTTAGGGTAGATGCGGGGTTTGGGATTTTAAACTATCCTCTCATTTGACAAACTTACCCTTACTACACACTGTCATAGATGACTGGCAAGTTTCTGCCCAGTAGACAGACATGGACATTGGAAAGGCATGCTTATGAACTATTCTTCCAGGACTTCCCGGCTTTGGTTTACTTTTGAAAGGCCAAACAGGAGTGACTCTAGGATCTGACACCATCTCTGCCATCCAAGCAGTGCCTTACTGCCTCTGGATGCTCTATCACTTTTGTCCCAGGAGGAATGACTTTCCACTGGACTTGGACTCAGGGCCTGAGCGCTGTCCCCCAGCTCTCCAGCTCAAGACTAGCACCCTACCACTTTGAGCTCCACACAACTCCGTATTCTGCTGGCTGATTAGAGACAAGTCTCTCACAGGGACCTTTCTCTGCCCAAGCTGGCTTTGAACCGCAGATTTCAGATCAGTGAGTGTTACAAGAGGCCACTTTACTCCAATTAAAGGCAGAACAGGGTGGTCCACACAGAAGTAGTTTCTAAGCATGCTCTTACCTGGAACTTATTAAGACCCAGGACTGCCAAAAGATAAGTAAAAAAGAAAAATATGAACAACTGTGCATCCAATCTTAATTGGACTTAGAGGATTCTTGAATTCAGGTTGAAAAAAAAGTGACAGGGGTATACTGATTAGACAGTGTCTTATTTTAATTAAAAACTGCATTTAAAATGTAGAAAAAGGTCTGGGATGTAGCTCATTTGCAAAATGCTTGTATAGCAAGTGCAATTTCACCTGCTTTGATGCCCAGTTCCAAAGAAGAAAAATTAAAAATATAGCAGTGATACCAAATTCTGTACCCAAATATTTACAACCAACTGCAACAGATTCACACAAGGGCTCTGGGATACCAACCTGTATTAGTCATTTTTTCCAGGATAGACTTAACCAGGGACACACACACACACACACACACACACACACACACACACACACACACACACCACATCTTCTGTTGATATCTATAAGTCACTTCAGATACAAAATTTTATGCATCTCAAATGTCATATAAAGTGCCATGGTATTTGCATGTAACCTGCATACATCCTTTTATACACTTAAAGTCATCTCTTGGTAACTTGTAATACTTAATCAATATATTCTAAATGCAAAGTGAATACCTATTATTTTCTTCAGGGCAAAATGACAAAAAATGTGCTTGTTCAATATGACATTACAAATAATTGTAATGTAATATGTATTTATAGAGATTTACACTACAGAGTTAGCTCTTACAATGATAAAGGTTGATTGGTTTTTTAAATTTTTTTTATTTTCTCAATTTGAGAATTTATACATTTAGATTTGTTGAAATACTATTTTTTATTAAAAAATTATTGTAAGGGATGGGAATGTTGATTAGTGTTAGAGTGCTTACCTAGCATGCATGAAGCCCTGGGTTTGATTATCAGCACCACTAAACAGAAAAAGCCAGAAGCAGTGCTGTGGCTCAAGTGGTAGAGTGCTAGCAAAAAGAAGCCAGGGACAGTGCTCAGGCCCAGAGTTCAAGCCCCAGGATGGCAAATAAAAATGATTGTAAAAGTGATTTACAGAGGGATTACAACTACATAAGTAAGGTAATAAGTACATTTTTTGTTGTGGGACATACCACCTAGTTCTAGTCAAAAAGTTAGCAGAACCAAGATTGAGGAAAAGCCAGTAATTCCATTTAAATGTAAATACCAGGAAAGAAAAGACCTGTGTTCTAGTTTGTAAACCAGCAGAAGAAGGAATCTTGTCTGGAGAAAAGCAGGAATTCTCTGAAGAGTTCAGTCTTTCTTTTTTTCTTGTTTTTTATTTCTTTTTAAATACAAACAAAGAAAAGGACAAGAAGCAGCACTCTGAAGTGATTTATGAGGGTGAGCATGGTGGGCACTCTATAACTTGAGCCACATTTCCAGCCCAGGAGTCCCTACTTCTAGCATAGAACAGAGGCAAGGCACTTTCCTGGAGGCTAAACAATTGCTCTGTAGGCTTCTACAGAGCAATCCGAGCCTGTGGCAGAGGCAGTGGGAGATCCAGAAAGCAAGCCATGCCAAAAAAGAAAGATTTAGAAATTATCTAGTGAGCTTCACCTTGTTGAAGGAGGTCACAATCCTGTCAAAAAGATGAGAAACCAAAAGTAGGTATTTGAAAACATATGACTGAGTGCTGCCCCAAAGAATAAATATGATAGAAAATACAACTGTGACACACTATTCAGCTCAGTTATACATAGTATTTACATGGTTGAACTCATTAATATTAAGAACTGAACTAAAAAAGTTGTGATAGAATCTCTGTCTTGGAAAACAGGCATTTATATGCTAATGATGAGGGAGAAAGGTAAAGCAAAAGGCTGATCTTTTTTTAAGTTTTTATTATAAAACTGATGTACAGAGAGGTTACATTTTCATACATTAGGCATTGGATACATTTCTTGTACTGTTTGTTACCTTGTCCCTCATACCCCCCTCCCCCCTCCCCCTTTCCCCCCCTGAGGTGTTCAGTTCACTTACACCATACAGTTTTGCAAGTATTGCTTTTGTTGTTGTTTCTCTTAATTTACCCTTTGTCTCTCAATTTTGGTATTCCCTCTCAATTTCCTAATTCTAATACCAGTATACACGGTTTCCAATATACTCAGATAAGATTACAGAGATAGTGTAGATACAATCCAAGAAGGTGATACAAGAACATCATCAACAGTATAAACTACAGATACACATGGGATGTTGAAAGTATTGTGTTACAACTGTGATATAACAATCATTTCCATAAAATGGAGTTCATTTCACTTAGCATCATCTTATGTGATCATAAGCGTATTGCTATTGGGCTCTTGTGATCCTCTGCTGTGTCTTGCCTAATCTTGTGCTAATTATTCCCAATAAGGGAGACCATAGAGTCCATGTTTCTTTGGGTCTGGATCACTTCACTTAGTATATTTTTTTCCAAGTCCTTCCATTTCCTTACAAATGGGGCAATGTCATTCTTTCTGATAGAGGCATAAAATTCCATTGTGTATACGTACCACATTTTCCTGATCCATTCGTCTACGGAGGGGCATCTGGGTTGGTTCCAGATTCTCGCTATTACAAATTGCGCTGCAATGAACATTGTTGTGCTGGTGGCTTTACTGTGATTTTGTTTGTGGTTTTTTGGATAAATACCCCAAAATGGGGTTGCTGGGTCATAGGGGAATTCTGCATTTAGCCTTCTGAGGAATCTCCATACTGCTTGCCAGAGTGGCTGAACCAGTTTACATTCCCACCCACAATGAAGTAGGGTTCCCTTTTGGCCACATCCCCTCCAACAACTGTTATTGTTAGTTTTCTTGATATATGACATTCTTACTGGGGTGAGATGGAATCTCAATGTTGTTTTGATTTGCATTTCTTTTATGGCCAGTGATGTAGAGCACTTTTTCATATGTCTCTTGGCCATTCTCATTTCCTCATCAGAGAAGTCTCTTTGTAGGTCTTTAGCCCACTTGATGAGCGGGCTATTAGTTCTTTGCAGTTTTGTTTTGGAGGAAGGTAACAAAATGCTTATCTTACATAAGGATGAATAGCCTAGATCTGAGAATGAAAGATTAAATTTCAGGATAATAAATGTGTAAGAGTTTTCCACTTTGTTTCACTTTTTCTGACTTTTGTTTTAAAAAAGATGATTCTGAGGAGCAATCATTGAGAAACAGGAGCCTTGAGAGTTTTTTGTTGTTGTTGTTTTGTCTATTAAAATTAAAGTACATCTGACTTAAAATAATTTCTGTCTAGGTGCTACTGGCTCATACATGTAATCTTAGTTACTCAGAGGCTAAGAGCAGAAGGATGTCAGGGTTGAGGTAAATGAAGCAGAAAATTCTCCAGACATTATTTTTAAAATAACAGAGCTGGAGGTGTGACTCAAG
Organism: Perognathus longimembris pacificus; assembly: GCF_023159225.1. Classification (NCBI taxonomy): domain Eukaryota; kingdom Metazoa; phylum Chordata; class Mammalia; order Rodentia; family Heteromyidae; genus Perognathus; species Perognathus longimembris. The sequence continues at coordinate 32,761,165 of NC_063168.1, forward strand.
TGCTAAACTTCCAGCTTTAAAAGCATTCCAGCATGGCTGATTATGTCTGGGGAACCAGATCAGAATTCTTTACTACATTCTGAACACAAACTAATGGAAAGAGAAAATGAGGTCAAGTTATGAAGGTTTGCTTCACATTTCTTCCCTCTTTGAACACTGCTTCTCAACTTCCACCTCTGCATTTTGTAAAGAGCCAGGATCTGTATATGCATGTCTGCCACGTGAAATGCAAACCTTTTGATAGTCAATATATTTTATTCAGATTTCCGCAGCGTCGGAGAAGAAATTGTTAGAAAATATTGTAGAATAATGATTACAAGCACCACAGTCTGAGAAAATGTTTGTTTCAAATGAATGAAGAGTACCAGAAGAGTAGCAACTATGACTTTTTGCCAAGCACAGGTAAAAATGAAAATAGAGTGACACAAAAATCTACTTCCTGAGGCTCCCAGGTCTTTCTCATTGTTTCTAGGAGAACACAGAAATTCTGTCTCCAGGAAAGAAACAGATACCCAAAGCCCCTATTTGCATGTGATTATCTGCAGAAACTTCTGAAATGTATCTTAGAGGCATCGAATATTGGCCCTGAAAAATAAAGTTGGGGGGTGGGGCGGGGAGAAGATGGTAATTTACAAACTTATAAATTAAGCAAGTTTATTTGTGATGCTAATGTCATAATTCAAGTTTAGTTGACACCTTTTGAATTTTTCTCTGCCAGTCACCTTTTCTTTAATAAAAATAAAGTATGACTGTAACATTTTCTACAAAAAAAAGCACAACAAGGCGGAGAGTTATAAATAAATAATTAAAAGAGGGCAGGGAGGAAGTGAGCCAGACCCAAAGAAACATGGACTCTATGGTCTCCCTCATAGGGAATAATTAGCACAGGTTTAGGCTAGTCACAGCAGAGGATCACAAGAGCCCTTATGAATGCATAAGATAATGCTAAGTGAAATGTACTCCATGTTATGGAAGTGACTGTTATATCACTCTTGTAATTACTTTCAACATGCCATGTGAAACCTTAGCTTCTATTGTTGATGTTCCTCTTGTATCCCCTTCCTGTGGTTGTACTGCATTATCACTGTATCTTATCTGAGTACATTGGAAACTGTATATACTGGTATTAGAATTAGGAAAGTGAAAGGGAATATCAAAATCGAGAGAAAAGGATAAAAAGACAAACGACTCCAAAAGCAATACTTGTAAAACCATTTGGTGTAAAGCAACTGAAGAACTCATGGGGGAAGAGGGAAAGGGGGAGGGGGGAGGGGGAGGGGGGAATGAGAGAGGAGGTAACAGACAGTACAAGAAATGTACACAAGTCCTAATGTATGAAACTGTAACCTCTCTGTACATCACTTTAACAATAAATAAGAAAAAAAAAGATAGGTAATAGGGTGGATAGATGATAGATAGATTGATAGGTCGATCGATAGGTAGACACTCATGGTGATGTACACTTGTAATCCCAGTATTCAGGACCCTGAAGCAAGAGTATTGCAAGTAAACAGACTAGAGTTTGAATGAGTGATCAAGAATATTTGGAAGGTAATGGCTCCTACCTGGATTTTTAGTCTTACTGATCTATCCTCTTGGGTCTGAGTGCCTTTAATGACCCCCTTCCTACATCTTGTTCATTCTTGCTCAATGCTCTTCCTTAACTGCTGTCTTATTACACTGTTGGCTAAGTGGCTCCATGACAGACTGCCTTCAGGCTTAAACAATATAACAGGGACATGTAAACGCTGTTGTATTCCCTGATCAATTAGCTTAGGAAACATGGAGCTTATTCGGTTAAAGACAAAACTCCATGCTACTGGAGCAGTTTAGAATGCAATGTGATATCAGTAAAATCAAGCACTCTCTCCAGTGCATGTTTCTGTCTACTATCTTTATTGAGTTACCAGGACACATGGGTAAGCATATGTGTGTAGTCATTTTTTAAATGGCTGAAAAGGTAGAAGACATGTTCACATCATTTCCAACATTTCTGAGTGGGAGTATTTACTTTATTTTTTACACACTGTACATTGAATATAAGGACGTCATTTGCCCACCCTTCCTCCTTCCATTCCTGTGCTTTCCCCTTTGCCCACCCTCCAAAACATATTTCTACTTCCTAGGATTCATTATGATAAACAACACGAGTGAAATTCCATTGTGTACATGTACCCTAATCTCTTGACCCACTCAAGAGATTAGGACCGTTTCTACAACGTGGCTATTCTGAGTACTGCAGCAGTGAGCATGGATATGCAAGTACCTTCGCTGAATCCTGGCTTGAAATGCTCTGGGTAGATGCCCAAGGTTGCCACCAAATTCTTCAATCTTACTGAAGTGTTTGGAAGATCCCCTGAAATCTGATGGTAATGTGTGCATAGTTGCACCTCTGTGATTGGTTTTCAAAAGAAACTGAAACTGAAGACCCAGGGAGTCTTTTTATCTTCAGGAGATTTTGAAGATAGAGCCCTTGCTTGCAGCCCTAAGTCTGCCTACATGGGACAGGCTTACTATCAAGCAAAACAAAAGATGATCATGAAGAACCCTGGTGACAGGGTTGGTGGATGTAGGTAAAGACAGAGTGCTCAGCTTCCATGCACAAACATGGGTTCCATCCCAATAACAACAATAGCAACAAATAAAACCCAACTCGGAAACAAGGATGCTTTCACACGGAAACATTTTTGTGTAGTAACTATCTGCAAATTGCCAGGGACATCACTACATTTTCCAATGAATTTCTTCAATGCTGTTCATCAATAAATTTTTCTAATTTCCTTTACTGCTCATGACACATTCTCTGGAAATGCTCTTATGATATTAAACCTTGCTGGCCTCTTTGGGTTAATTATGTGTTTTTATCAACCGTCTAATATTATCTAAATGAATACTGGTGAGTAAAATGTGATCAAAGTTAACTAGCTATGTGGTTAAAAATGAGTAAAGGGAATCCAAAAAGCATTTTTCTAAGTTTTTTTTATTTATTTGACTGTAAAGCACATCCAAAATTGTTTTTGAACAATGATGTCATCACTAGCAAAAGTAGCTTCCAGAGGCAACTTTTGGGGAGGCAGTATTTAGATATATTTAATGTATGTAAGCTGGGTATAGGGTGTGGAGGAATCCACCTCTAATCCTACCACTCCTATGGCTGACACAGGAGGACTGTGAGGTGCAGGTGAGCCTTGTCTACATAGTGAAACCCTGTCTCTCACTCCTTCTCCCCACGGGGACCATACCAAAACCACAAACATGCAATCATAAAGAAAAGAAAACTCAGAAAAACCGAATCTGTAAAGTTTCTTACTCTACGAAAACCTCAGAGACACTAGTTTTTCTCTGATATACTAGTGAAAATAGGTTTACTCTTGGTATGGAAACATTTTGGACTTAAAATCCGTTTGCTTTTATTCTTTTCCCAATTTACTTGTTATATTAGAGGTTATGTACAGTGGGGTTAACTTTACATACATCTGGAAATAAGCACAATTCCTCTGGCCTAGTGTCCTTTCTTCCCTCTTCCCCTCCCATTCCCTCCCTTCTTTGTCCACCCAGGAGTTGCATAGTTGAATTTCATCAATGTCCGAGGCAGCCAGTGCCCTCCTCTGCTGTACTTTTTCACCCCTTTGTCCTGAATCTCTTCTTCACTCGTGCTGGGGTCCTCCCTTGGTTGTTGTTAGCATTTGGATTTGGTTGGTTGTCTTGACTGTTCATGAGTCTTATAATCTGTCCCTATGGTTTACTCATTTGGATTCAGGGATTGTCAGGGTCTTGACCCAAGCTTGGCCTGTTCCTGTCCAACAAGTGGCAGTCCTCTCTTGGTCCCAGCTGGCTCACATTGGGCGGATGAGTGCACACTGGGTCCCCTGGCCACAGAGCACCTGTGGGTGCACTGGGCTCAGGGCTAAGTGAAATGTGCTCATTTTGGTATGCAGTGGGGCCTCTGAAGTGAGAGTGAGCTTGGGAAGGGGCGACCTTCCACAGGTCCTGAGAGTTCTTTTGCATTTTGGCCCCAGGTTGACTCTCATCTCTCAGGTGGCTTCTGAAGTGTGCTGAGCTTTGGGCTTCTAGGCTCCTGACCCAGGAGTCTCCTGGCAGCATCTGGGCGCTCAGACCTGCATGCTCTCCAGGGCTCGGGAAGACTGACTTGAGGCCTTGGGGCCCTGGGTGAGGATGTGGAAGGGGAGGGCTCCTGTGCGTGCACCCGCGCTCGTGTGTGTGTGTGTGTGTGTGTGTGTGTGTGTGTGTGTGTGTGATTTTTGTCTGTGTTGTTTTCAAGCAGGCATGGTTTCCCTGCCATACCAGAGCTGGGGAAGATGCAGAATCCCAGTCCCCCTCCCCACTTCCCTTCCCTTCCCATATGAGTCCTTGTGGAAGCCCACAGGTGGGGGTGGGAGAAAGGGCTCTGGCTTCTTTGTCCCCTTCTAGTGTTGTGCCCCTCTTGGGCTAGCAGGAGTAGTCAGATCAAGCTCTGTGGTCACTACCTGAACTGGTCTCCCTTTGGGTGTTCCTCCTACACTGGCAGGCTAGTTGAGAATCCTGGAGTTGGTTTTTTGCTGACGTCAGGCACTGTGGCAAATCCGTTTGCCTGAGTGCTGTAATTTTGCTCTTGGGTCCAGGGTCTTGGTTGCTGCTCCCAGCTGCTCCTGGTGTCTGCCTGACCACTTGCTCCTGCAGCTGTTTGCTCCCACCCAGTTGTGAGCTACTCCTGCAGCCATAGCTCCAGCCAGCTGTTCCTGATGCCCAGCTCCCTGGCTGCAGAGCCTTTCTGACAGCTTGGCTGGGTGAGATTTTGACTGGCTGTGTGGCCCAGGAAGCTCTCCACTCTGGAAACTTGACAAGGTAAAGCATTTATCACGGGCCAGTGATTAGCTGAGCTGTCTACAACCAATCCTGAAAGGGGTGGGCCTGTGATGTGTCAGGCTTCAGGGAACCCATTTTTTTTTTTTTTTGGCAGTCTTGGAGCTTGGACTCATGGCCTGAGCACTGTCCCTGGCTTTCTTTTGTTCAAGGATAGCACTCTACCACTTGAGCCACAATGCCACTACTAGTCTTTTCTATGTATGTGGTGCTGAGGAATAGAACCCAGGGCTTCATGTATACAAGGCAAGCATTCTTGCCACTAGGCCATATTCCCAGCCCCTGGAACCCTATTCTTCGGCAATTCTGATCACCTTAATGGCTCCTTTCCAGTCTTGGATCCTGCCCTCCTCACAACATGTCTGATGGAGCTTTCTTGCTGTAAGGTCTACTCCAGGAGGGCTCCATGCGGATATACCCCCCCCCCAATAGTTAAGTCTGTGCCCTGTAACCTGCTTTACCTAGGTAATTGGCACAGCTGGAGGCAGTTACCTCCTGCTTCTCTGAGGTCACATGCAATCCACCTGGCCAAACCTCCCTTTCCCTATATAATCGAGCTCAACAGAAGTCCCTGCTCTCTTTTCTTTTCTGACTTACTCTCTTTTGCTACCACCCCCACCTCTCTTCTTCTCTCTCTGCATCCCTCCATCTTGTATGGCAGGCAGGTTGCTATTCCCCCAGTAAACTCCTTTCTGCCTGAATCATGTGGTGTGTTTATTTTCCTGCAAATATTACACTTCCCAGACACTGAAACTGGTGCACTAGGAAACTGTAAGCCCTAAGGGAAACACACACTACCACCTGCCAAACTACCCCTGGCACCAGACACTCAAGTCTCAGAGTTGAGGACTTCCCAAGAGCATGTTGCCAGTAGCTATGACCCAGGCCTTTGATTTAGTGGCTCAAACATAATGGGATGTCCTGGGCTTAGTGGGAGGCAGGGGCTGGGCTTGAGACTGAGACATGGGGACAAACCTGAGAGGCAGGTTTGGGAATGAGAGCTAGTTTGTTGAAAGGAATAAGGGACAGCAGAGTCTGTTTGCTTTTAGAGAACTGAATATTGAAGGGAATTATTAGGCTGAATCTTGATTAGCAATTAGAGAGTGGTTAAAATGAGACAGCAAAAGGCAGAAAAGCAGTGATCTGGTCAAATCCTGATTCTGGTCCTGACTTAGGACCACCAAGGCTAGACTTTTGAGTCATTTAATTCTTCTCTTGGCTTCAAATTCTCAAGTGAAAGGGCAGGGACTGTAATTTTTTCTCACAAAGGTACCTGAAGTATACAATACATTCTGTGGTTTTCAGTTGTATGTGGCATCTTCTACATGCTAGGGCTATTTATGATAACATGGAACATAAATTGGAGTCATGTTTTATGCTATACACTGAAGAGACAACAACAGTGTTTTAGGGTGGGGGAGAATGAATAAAAATAAAGGTTAAAAAACTTTATCTGGGGGCCTATTCTTGGAAATGCTAATAGGATTCTTTGTACAAAACAATTTTTAACCATTTATATGCATTGGCCCAAGCTGGCTTTGAACACAGCAAAAGCAGGCTTTGAACTTCTGTAGTGCTGGGATTAAAGGAGTGTATCATGCCAAATTTATTTTTAAATCGTTTAACCGGTAATTACAATATATAGCAAAAGTTCTATCTCCTACCATTTTGAGTGGGGAAAAAAAGCGAGTAACTACAAGATAACTCAGTGTTATCTTCTCTAGCTGCCAATCACTGCTCTTTTCTCTGCAAGTTCTACAAAGCTTCAGCTATATGTACCACTGCCACTTGTATAACTATGAATTGCACTTAAATCCATTCCACCCTGAGCCTGACTTGCTTGCACTGTGTAACATACACTGCAGGTTTTAAAACCACAGCCCTAAATGGTCATATGTTATTTTATATATTCAATACAATGCATATGCTAAAAAATCCTCTAGATAACTGACTCACCTTTTTTGCTCAGACCAGATCCATCATGCCTCAGAAGGTGAAATACAGAGTCCAGTGAGTTACCTGATTACATGATGTATCTAGCAGAAGAACTTATGTGCCTGTGTCTGAGCTTAGCCAGTACTTCACTTGTAGCGTTCTTTTATAAAACCTACACTTTTCCCATCTTCCTCAGTCTGGGAATGTGAAGCCACCATCTGAATTCTCAAGTTCATTCTGAAGCTCAAATATGAATTCTCAAATCATCAACCATAGCTCCTGCCTCTTGATCCTCCTCTGTCTTTCACAGAAAGTTGTCACCAGCAGATCTAATTGTAGAGTTAAGAATCTGTGTTTCCATAGCCACTGTTCTGGGTCCCAAACCACAGAATCTCTTATCTGAATACTTTACTAGCCTTGTAGCTATTGTCTATTTGTTTGGGCTTCTTCTTAGTGTCCATGCTTCAGCCAAAGTGATATTTCTTTCTTTCTTTACTTACTTATTTGTCTATTCTATCAGTATGGGAACTTAAACTGAGGACCTATTTCTTGCTAGGCAGGTACTATACTCTTGAGACACACCTCCAGCCATCTTGAAATGTAGTTTAAAAAACTATTTGTTCATTTATTTCTTTGATAGCACCAGGACATGAACTCAGAGCCTTGTGTTCTTGATCACTTGTGATTCTTTACAACTCAATCCACATTTGCAGCCCAGCTTTAACTGGTCAACTGGAGTCTTATGGACTTTTTGCCCCAAGCTAGTTTTAAGCCTTGATCCTCCAGGTCTCAGCTTCCATGGTAGTTAGAACTCACAGGTTTGAGTCACAAATATCTACCAATCAATCAATCTATCTATCTGTACATATTTACATTTAAGTCAATATACAATTGTAATATGAGTGGGATTCATTGTATACTTTGAACAAAATCATGCTTTTGCAGGTACTGGTTAATTTTAAGTTGGGGTTTCAGGACTGAGAATGTGGTTTAGGGGTACAGTGCTTGTTTAACATGCACCGAGCCCTGGATTGGATTCCTCAGGACCACATAAACAGCAAATGCAGAAGTAGCACTGTAGTAAAAATGGTAGAGTCCTAGCCTTAAGCACAAAAGCTCAGGGATGTCACCCAGACCTTGATTTCAAACATCAGGAACAGCAAAAAATAAATTAAATTAAAATAAATGGTCTCACTTCTTGCCTATGTCTGCTACTGGACTGAGATTCACTGAGTTTTTCCTTATTCTTGTGGTTGCAATGACAGGCACATCACTCCTGGCCAAGCTCCAATCTGATGAGCTAGAATCTTCAAGATTTGTCTGCCTCTGTAGGCCTTTAACCAAATTCTTCCTCTTCTGATTCTCCCAGATAGGGAGGATTACAGGTGTGTGCAAATGGTGCCTGGTAATTTTGAGGATAATATTAAAATTCTATCTCAGTCGCTGTCTCTGTCTCTGCCTTCTTCCCACCTCTCACTCCTTTAATGGCTTTGGATTATACTTGGAATAAACACCAAACCTTGATAGGACCTATGAAACACTGCAGTGGCATAGCCTATCTGCCTCTAGACTTTTCTCATCTCTTTCTTCTTTGCTTTCTTCAGCTACATTCTCTGTGCTCTGGCCTTTCTGTAAACTCCATGTACTTTAAACCACACAATTTAGTCTTTTGATTTTGTGCTAATATTGGGACTTGAACTCCAGTTCAACTATTATGTCAGTATTGGGGCTTGCTCTCACTTCTGTTTTTCACTCAAAGCTAGCACTTCTCTACTTGAGCTACCCCTCTAATTCTGGCTAGAGAAAGTGGAGCCTCAGATTTTTTCTGCCGAGGCTAACATTGAAATGTGATCTTCATATCTCAGCCTCTTAGAAGCTAGCATTATACCCAGGAGCCACTAGTGCTCAAGCAATTTAATATTTAATTGTTGCTATACATTATTATCTGTAGCTTGTATGTAATGTTAGGGCTGACCTCAAACTGGAGTAATTAAATATAAGTCTTAATGTTAAAATTATAACAGCTTCTAAACCCTGGTGATGACTCCATGCTAGAGGGCTACACCCCCACCCGTGAGACTAGTTTCTTATAGTTTGACATTTAAAAATATAGGGAGCACTTGTTCCCCTCTGTACCTTGGTAACAACGATGGTAACGGACAGTAAAAAAATGATCAGTTATAGACTATAGAAATAACAATAATAGTAGTAGAAATGCCATGGTAACTGTCAGGTTGGTTTACTTATGATTGAGTACTGGATTGTTTTAGCCCGCTCAAGCTTGCTTAGTGGTAATGAGAAAACCTGGTCCCAATTGTTAAAATAAAGTTGGTACAAGGTCAGCCTGACCGCAATATTCTCCTTCTGTAAATGGCTTGCTTAACCCATTTGTGACTTGCTCTACCCCCTGTACTAACCCCCTGCATCAGTGTTATGTGACCACCTGTTGTCAGTTCCTGATATCGAGTCCAGTTCCTGATATCAAGGCCAAATAGATAACTGAAAGGGTAGATAGCCAATAGAAATAGGACAAGACTTGCTTGCTAAATGCCATCCAATCAAGTATCTGCCAAGTTAGAAATACTCTGCCCCTGTTGTAATCACAATAAAAACCCTGCCTATCTGAAGGTCGGGACTCTCAATCCAGATCTGCTGCATCAGTGGCAGTTGGGAGTCCAGGCTCAAGCTTGCAGTAAAGACTGTCTTGTGTTTGCATCAGTATAGGCTCCTTGGTGGTCTTTGGGGGCCAGAAATCTAGGCATAACAGTAACAGAGTCAGCTGAATTTCCTATAACTTAGAAAATCAGTCAAATTTTGTATTTTAATCTCTAGATGGTGTTGGGACCAGTGTTTAGGTAAACTGAGTGATAGTGTGATCTCTAAGTCATGTGAAAGGAACTGTGCTCATTAGCATTCTAGAAAAGGGAAAAAGAGCTGATTCCATGAGTTTTATATGTAGAGAACTGTCTTTAAAAATTTTGGTAATGACAATAACTACTGCATTAGGATTTTTTCAGAATATTTGTTTTTATTTGATTTTGACTTTTTTTGTTTCACATTATTTATATATTTATTTTTATATTGACTGTTGGTTGGCACAGGATTTTATTATGTAACTCAGGCCCAAGCTGATCATTTGATACCATGATTTCATACCTCATGACATGGTTCCTGTATTTGTCTATACAGAACATATCACTTTGTTCCTGTTGTATTCACCCTCACTTTCCTGCATGCCTTGAAAGCCATTTTTCATTAATTAGCAAATATTAATTAAATAATGGATTTTGTTATGACATTTTCATGACTGTACCCAGTGTAGTCTGCTCATTGTCCCACCTTGTCTCTCTGTGCCCAACCTGAGTTACTTTAATTCCCTCCCAAGTACTACTTTTTCTTTGAAGTCCTGGGGCTTGGACTCAGGCTCTGTGTTCTATCCCTGGCTTCTTTTTGCTCAAAATAAGCACCCTGCCTCTTGAGCCACAGCACCACTTGGAGCTTTTTCTGTGTATGTGGTGCTGAGGAATTGAACCCAGGACTTCATGCATGCTAGGGAAGCACTCTATGGCTAAGCCACATTCCCAGCCTGTCATCTACTCTTATGTATCTTCTTTTTCAAAGTGCATCTCCTCTTCCTCCTCCTCCTCTTTCATTCTTCCAGTCCTAGAGCTGGAAATCAGGGCATGGGGACTGTCCATAGGCTTATGTTGCTCAAGGTTAATGCTCTATCACTTAAGCCACAGCTCCATTTGGAGCTTGGAATGATTAATTAGACATAAGTCATGGATTTTCCTTCCAAAGCTGGCTTTAAAACAGGAATCACAGGGCTGGGAATGTGGCTTAGTGATACTCTGCTTGCCCAGCAGGTGAGAAGTTCTGGGTTCGATTGATCAGCACCACATAAACAAAGCCAGAAGTGGTGCTGTGGCTCAGTGGTACAGTCCTAACCATGAGCAAAAGGAAGCCAGTCACAATGCTTAGGCCCTGAGTCCAAGCCCCAGGACTGGCAAAAAACAAGACTAAACAAACAAACAAACAAAAAACAAACAGGAATCACAGATCTTAGCCTCTTGGGTAGCTAGGATTATAGGCTTGATACACTGACACCTAGCTTTATACCTTCCTTTAAGGACAAACAATCTTGATTTCCCAAAGGAGACAAAACACAGCAGGTTATATCTGAGTCTGCATTACTTAAGCAAACAATGATTGCCAGTTCAACCCATTATCCTGAAAATGATGTGAATTCATTATTCATAGATTTTAACAGTCATGAAGATTTAAATATAGAGTAAAATTAGTACCTCTAATGTAACCTTCTATAAATTCTGAAAAGCACAGACACTAAACAAAGGAAAAGAGAACTAGTATCTCAGGAGGGTCTCCTTCAGTATGAATATCAGCTTTCTTTCATCTACTCCCAACAGTTGTGAATCTATGCTGAACCGGTACTGGACTGCAGTGGATAAGAAACTATTCAGATGGGACCATTCCCTGTGTGAGCCAGAGCAGGCTGGAGCTCATCTCCTTGGGCTTTGCACTCCTGGCCCTGGGTTTCATCCCAGGGCAAGGAGGCTTTTCTGAAAGTGTGTGTATTAGCACCTGTGATGGCAGGCCTCGGCTCCTCTGCACTTGGGCACCTGGGATCCTAGTGCTCACTGCTTGCTGATGCTGCTCTGGGTTTGGGCAAAGCCTTATAAAAAGTCCCTGCCAGAAGTGGCATTCTGGCTCAAATGCTAGAGTGCTAGCTTTGATCTAAAGAATCTTAGGGACAAGGCCCAGGCACTGAGTTCAAGCTCCAGGACTGGTAAAAAAAAAGTCTTGGATTTTTCCAATGCCTAGCCAAAGCACATTACAACCTGAGAAAGTGACTTATCAAACCCTGAAAAGCCTCTCATCTAGTCAAAAACTTAAGAATCCTAATTTTTAGGACTGACAAGGATTTTTATTTTCTGAATACCTCCATTTGGACTCACTTCTATACCTGTATAAGTGGCCTAGAATTGGAGCACCTGGAAAACTCAATAAATGCCTTTTCATATCTTCAGAATACCCTCATTCCAGCTCCTGCTTACCATACCCAATCTTAAAACCTGTCTACTTTGTACACAAGGAAGGAGGGGAATAGCCTAGCAAAATGAATGCTAGGATAAAGAACGGGACCAGACTAGGGCCATAGCTCACCTAAGATGATTGATAATACTGCCCTAGTCTGGGACCCATGCCTTCAAGCTTGAACCACAGTGGTCTTTGCAACCACAGAAGCTAGTACTGTATTCTAGGGAAAACCTATTCATTTACTAAGATCTCATCAGGACTTGATATCCTGAATCATAGTGCCCATGCTTTTTTTTTTTTCCTAATAATCATATTACATAATACCAAACCCTTCTCCTGGACAAGCCATCTATCTGCTCGGTCCTCAATCCAACCATCCTGTTTCCAGTCCTCCAACACCCGCTGCTGCTTAGAACACTCACATGGAGAAACACTCAAAATCTCCAGTGCAGTGAGACCTGACTTACCAGACATTCCCCACCCTCCTTGTACTTAGGGTGTGGAGGGCAGTGGCTTGGTACTTGAGGAGAAACAATTTCATAGGCTAGGCTGTAGTGTTTACCAAGCAAGTCACAGAAACTTTGAGTTTCTCTGACCACAGGTAGCGCTGCTTTACCTTACTTGAGCCCCACTATCTCCAAGAGGCTAATGCTTTATGCAAACTTGAAGAACATTTATCATGTTTTGTTTTTTTGTTTTTTGTTTTTTTGTTTTATTTTGGCCAGTCCTGGGCCTTGGACTCAGTGCCTGAGCACTGTCACTGGCTTCTTTTTGCTCAAGGCTAGTACTCTGCCACTTGAGCCACAGTGCCACTTCTGGCCATTTTCTCTATATGTCGTGGTGGGGAATTTAACCCAGGGCTTCATGTATATGAGGCAAGGACTCTTGCCACTAGGCAATATCCCCAGCCCTAGTATGTATTATTTAACAGTTTTCTCCAGAGTATCCTATTTGAAATTCCTCATTCACAGTATATCTGTTATCTGTGTGGTCACTTTGCTCATCTATGAAATGGTCACCACTGTAGGGGACACCAGGACACCCATCCCTGGAATCCATAGCCAAGAAGGCACACCAGGTAGCCAAAAGGCTTCATACTCCTACACGGAACTTCCATGACCTGTAGTCAGACACCTTCCCTACCCTATTCTCAATATCTTAATTCCTGGTTAGAATCACTAGGAAACCACACACTCTCCTATCCCTGGTGGCTACATGGAAGATATTGCAGATGATCCTACAAGTAAAATAGCATGCTGCATAACAACAAGCTAGATACCCATAAGGACAGCAACAAATCCATACACACAAAGAAGAAACTATTAAAAGTACTATAACAAGATATTCACTCTGCTTGCTTGGATTCTCTCCTGTCTCTGACATAGCAGGGCTCTGTCTGGAATTAAATTAACCTTTGGGGCAAGTGTGACCCACTCCACACTGCTCACACACCACTTAGAAAGAACCCTCCATGTGAGGACTAGTAAAAGATCTCACATTCATGCTTCTCCCTCCATCATTGCAATAGGCATGTGTAAACATTGATTCCTTTACTGGATGCATAGAGATATTTCCTGCCACCTGTGAAGAGGCATCTGAATTTACCAGAGTCCTATTATAATCTATCATTCCCCAGCTCTGGGATCCTCATTTCCCTGACCACTGGCTGAGTCAGACTTCACTTCTCAAATCACCCAGCAGGTGGCAGATGTCTTAGGAAATGCCAGGCAGAACGAAGCTTAAAACTGATACCTAGAAGTGGAGACAGAAAATTCCCATCCTTACATAAAAGGCAGTTTAACAACCTCTGTATGGAACCCCATACAAGCTGGAGGAGACTGATTTCCACTCCCTCTCACTACTATACTTAGAATCCATCTTTTCTTCATCTCTTTGAACCTATATACAGATGCCATGCCCTCAAATAAATAGCCTAGGATCCCCCTTCCCTGGGCTCCCACCTGCCTGCTGCTGGTCTCACTCACTAGCTTGTTAGGAGATATTCCAAACAAGTCCTTCAACCTGCTTGCTCTTCTTCTGAAATGTATTTACACACTGAACATTGATTGCTTGTAAAGGACCTCTCAGGACAAAACATGATAACAAAAGCAAAAGACCTCTTGAGCCCCCTTGACAGGAGTCCTTTTCAAGCAAATCTAATAATACCCCTATAGCCACAAAAGAGAGGAGAGTTCCTTCTGGAATTTACTCTTAAGGTTTCTGCTCACCTCCCTTACTTGACACCCACTACTGCCCCAAAGCCATTTGATTTAGGACATCTCTCTGTTTAGGAGACCATTGCCTGATCTCAGATGAAACCCTAGTGAGAATAATAGCATTGCATGACTTTAGGGAATAAATGGAGGAAACATTCCTGTCCCAGAAAATCTGTCAGCCTAGTCTATAGGCAGGCCATCTTTCATCTGAGATATATTGCATGAAGCTCCAACTCATATCTCCATAGGAAAATCTCTCATCACCAGACACCTTGTCTCAGGACTGTACCTCACTCAACCTCTCTCTGTAGAAAGACTTATTTCAAACCCTGTACCAATTTAAAAAAACTCTTTAAAATGTTCTCAACTCTCTCAAGAATTCAAATCAGGCCAAGACATATTCCTATACCAAACTGAGAAAACCTTCTCTATTTACAAGCTTGGTCCTTTTACAGCTGACCAGAAATGCAGTTGTACTCAACTACCACTCCCTGCTTCTGAGGGCTTATTCCCAACCCTCTCCCCATCTGACTGTCCCTAAGGAAAACTAGTTTCTTTTACTTAAGGATAGATCAACAATTCTGTTGTACAGTAACCCAAACAAATCAGAATCAAGATGAAACTTTCACCTGGATAGAACAGTACAGAAAAATGGTATCAGGCTAATCCTCACTTAACTGCAACAGGGAAAGAGCTATCTAACAAAGCCTAGACCATCAAGCTCAAATGTGTTTCCTGTGTGGCCAGTTTTTCTGGCCCTACCTAGAAGTGCCTTTGAACTCTATTTTGATCCAGAGTTACACATCCTATTTTCAATCCAATTATCCCAAACTTTGAACATTCTGTCCAAAAGCCAACTGTAACCTGACTAACGGTATAGAACAGAACCTACCTCATTTATCCTAACCTGATGTTCTCTCAAGAGTGTCCATAGGAGAGAATGATGTACCCAATTCTGTACAGAATTCTGAATGGTCCTATTGCTAAGCCACCAGGTCAAACTAGTCAACTCTATGCAAAATGTGCAATCCCAATTCCCAACTTGTGGTCCTCAAAAACTATAGGGCTCTAGCTCTCTTAGTTACCAGCCAAGAAGTGAACTATGTGATCCTGCAGGAGAAATTATATTGTGTTAATCAGGTAATTGAAATCACTCAAAATGACCAAAAAATATCCAAACATTTGAGTGTGGAATGGTTTTTCTGAAAGCTTGATATCTGGTCAATTTTTTTTTATTATTGGCTTAAGCCCCTTTCCAGACCTCTGGCCATTGTCTTTAATTGTAATCCAAGCATTCTCTACGTTCTAACAAGCTTCTTTCAAAATGGAATAACCCATTGATTAAAACCTTACTCTATCCCAGTACTCAAAGTTTTTCAGCTGTTTGGCTTCAATCTGTCCTCCAAAGTGACCACCTACTTCCTCAGAGCTGTGACCCTTCTCAGCAGTAAGAAGCTGGAGATGATAGAAGATCTCTCATCTTCAACAACCCTAGAGTGGGGGCCAACTCTGTCAGTCTCCTGAAGAATCATCTCTTCACTGGCCGTGGGAGGAAATATAGAACCAATGAATAGAATTAAGTAACTTCATTTAGTACCAGAATTCTATTTTATTCAGGTTCTTGAGAAGCTTAGTTTTGTTCAGACCAGCTACTACTTTCTGCACTCTTTTTGGAGAAACCACAAATTACTTAGAAAATTTATCACATATCCAGGTTAAAACATACCCTGGGGAGGGGGGGGGGCGCTGGGGATATGGCCTAGTGGCAAGAGTGCTAGCCTTGCACACATGAAGCCCTGGGTTTAATTCCCAAGCACCACATATACAGAAAATGGCCAGAAGTGGCACTGTGGCTCAAGTGGTAGAGTGGTAGCCTTGAGCAAAAAAACCAGGGACAGTGTCCCTGAGTCCAAGCCCCAGGACTGGCAAAAAAACAAAAACAAAAACAAAAAAACATACCCTGGACACACGAGGACACACATTCCATTATCTGTCATGCAAAACCAAATATGCCCACCCCAACCCCAACCAGCTTCCTATAACCCCTGCCTTATAAAACACTTTTAAAACTTCACTCTAATCATCCTATAGGGCTTGTGCTGACACTTATATTCTCCAAGAGAAAGGGAGAAATACATTTGTTGGCTACTGTCAGTGAAATCTTTCACACCCATCCCACAGGATGAAATTCCCCTACCAACCATGGTAAGACAAGTATCAATGATAACTAAGTATTAAACATTATTCTAGCCTGGCTTACAAGGCAAATGCCTATGTGAATAGAATTCCCTAATCAGGGTAACCCAGAATTTGGTCAACAAAGTAATCAATTGCTGAATTTGTCACTCAAGGCTCCCATTAGTAAATAATTACCAGGATCCTCTATTGCACCCAATGTCCAAGTATATGATTCCTCTCTCCCCAGAAATGTGAGACATAGTTTTCATAAGAAACAGTGTTTGGATAGTAACTGCAGCAGCACTAGTAGTGCTCTACCCTTCTGTCTGTCTGACTGTCAGTGTTATTTAATGGCATCATAATAAACTTTTGTTTTTTATTAGTCTCTTCTCTTGTTAAAACCATTTAGTCACCTGTGCCTCTGAAATATCCATTAAAAATTGTGGCCTTCACAAGGGGTCTTACAAAAGCTCTTTCCTTTATATAGCAGGACCTACAGTAGTCCTGCCCTTGGATTTGGAGACAATTGCAGTTCTCTAGCCAGGTGACTTCCTGGTGAGAACCAACAGTCCCTCCCTTTGTAGGTATCCAGAACATGTCACTTTTAGAGGGAAGGATATGGGAATTACAAAGACCATTCTGTGAAACAACCCACTTCTCTTGAAATGTGTGGGTCTCTGGGAAGCATAACTCTCTGATGCAACAGGCAAAAACTTTTTTCCAAGAGTAAAGAGCTCTGTTTCAACAAATGTTGAGACTACCTCTCAGCTGCTCTGACAGTGTCATCTCTGTTAACATATCATTGTGCATTTTGACTTAACAACCCTCTAAATAGCCAGGCACAAATATCTTCAGATCCTCCTCTAAGAAAGAAACAGGAACTCCAACTCTAGTAATATGATTCTGTCTTCCTTTCATCCTGCAACGGAGACTTGAATATTAAGTTCAGTTTTTTTTAACAATTCATTTCTAATGCTTTCCAAAAAACATGATGTCTCCCCAGAGGAATACCCAGTGGACAGTTATTTGAGTAATCTGCTTTCCTATTTAAGAATTGCAGACAGTGTGTTCTTCAAAACCTGTCTTATATTTTTAGTACCACAGCCAATAAACAGCTAGCTCTTCAGATTTCCTGGCAAAAATGATGCTCACTATAATCACCTTAGACGAACAATGCAGAATTCATATAATTGATAATAATCTTGCTGTGAATCCCAAGTAGAAATGAGGACTCATAAGTCAGGAAATGAGATAAGAAGCTACCGGGGCTCCAACAATCCTTAGCTCACCAAATCCCTGTCCTCACAGAAAATGGATACTAGTTGTGTTAGCTAGCTTTCTCAACACTGAAACGACACCAGAAACAAGTTAGAAAGAGAAAAGATTTCTTTAGCTCATAGTCTCATTCCAGCAGAACAAAACAGCTCACCTCAAGGCAGGCCAGATTTAGGGGAGAGGAGAAGGTGTGTTAAAATAAAGAAAAATCAAAGAATGCCTGTGTCTTGCTTTTCCTCCTGCATCCCCTCAGGGTCCCAGCCTATGGGATGGTGTCATGTTCATGTCTTACCTCTTAGGCTCCCCTCTAGAATCACCCACCTAAACACTCAGTGCTTAGAAAGCTAGTAAAGTAGGGTTCTAAGAATGATGTGTTCATAGAGAGAATCAGAGACCAGCTTAGTAGATGAAAGTGACATCATAATTGCAGGTATTCTAGAAGAGAAAACATAGACTTTGGATTAGAAAGACTGGCTTAGCAATGGGCGTGCTTCCATTCTCTTCTCTGTGCAATGCTCTGGTTTTCTAGCTGTCCCTCATTTGTCAGAATGGCAGCTTGTTTTTCCTGACTTCTTTCCTACCAACTCTCATCTCCAGAGAATTCTCTTTTAGAGGTGAGCAGATACAAGTGGGTCAGATAACAACACCAAGGTAGGCCAAATAAATTTTGTTAGCATTTCTAAGAATGTAATTCTGACCAAGAAAGATAAATAATGCTCATATCTTGCTGTTATCAATTCCTAAATACTCTAAATTTGTGGGACAAGCATTGGCTGTTTACTTCTTTGCATCCATATCAAGAGATTAAAGGTGGGGGCTGGGAATATGGCCTAGTGGCAAGAGTGCTTGTCTTGTATACATTAAGCCCTAGGTTCGATTCCTCAGCACCACATATATAGAAAATGGCCAGAAGTGGTGCTGTGGCTCAAGTGGTAGAGTGCTAGCTAGCCTTGAGCAAAAGGAAGCCAGGGACAGTGCTCAGGCCCTGAGTCCAAAGCCCAGGACTGGCAAAAAAAAAAAAAAAAAAAAAAAAAAAAAAAAGAGATTAAAGGTAATTTCTAAAATCAGCTCTCTTTGAAAGACCAGCAGAAAGCAAGAAGGCTATTAGGCCTTATAATTTCACTTGGATAGGGTGTGATTATTTTGAAGTATATTCTTTTTAGTATCATGCTCTTGTTTCTTTAAGATATTATAATGGTTCTTCTTTTGCGCCTGAGTTAAAAAACAAACAAACAAACAAAAAACCCAACTCAAATGGCATTCCAGAAAGGAATGGATCCTCCAGATCTAGAAAACAGTGTGTTATTTACTGAAGGCTCTACTTGATTCACTAGTTAAGCTGGTAGCGTAATTGAAGCATTTGTTAAAAGAACAGAGACAAATCACATGACATACCAGCTCTCCTCTGGTGAAGATGTGGAGGAAATAGATGCCTCCAAAGGCACACAGGTCTTAGAGGCAGAACTGATACACCTGTGACATAAATACTGAAGGATCTTGTGCCCAGGTGGATATCAGGGGCAGTGGTGAGCCATACCCTGGGCTGTGATATAGAGTGAGTAACAGAGAGATTTCTCTGGAATTCTGCATAAAGCACATATCCAAAAACATGTTTTTACGAGCCCAAGCAAAAAATTGTTCTAAAACGCTAATGTGGAAAGATGTTGAAGAACTATTCAAACGTGGCCTGGTACAGAAGTGTGTTCTGGTTGCTTCTATATTTGCTACTGAGAGCTTTTCTGAGGCTTTCCTTCAAGCTTCAACATTCAGTGACATCACTCAGGTAGTGTGACATTGCACCATGGTTTGAGAATTGACACTGACACAGAACATTGTTGAAGCTACATATACACCTTCTGTTCCCTCTAAGAGCCACACTTCTCAGCCAGGACTGGAAATGTTAAGGTCCATAAAAGGTCAGACTTGTTTTTAAGGAGCAAGACACTCAAAATCACTTTAAAAATAAAACTAAGTTTTAGGGAAGAGAACAGATGACTTGTTCACAAGCAGGTTTTTAAAATTATTTATACAAAACAACCTGACATAGTTTGGTCTTATGTTACCATGTTTCTGGGATATTTAGCAAGTACTTTATGCCAAGGTCACATGGGAGGAAAAGAGGTAAGACTGGTTTTTGAACATATATCCTAACCAGTCTTTTTCGAATAGCTACCTTGTTTCCAGGCTGTCAATTCTGTTCTTCAGTCAAATGGGAAGTTGGACTTGACCACAGGAAAAAAGTACAGTCATTCACAATATTTTAAACAAAATCTCTTTAAACAAACATCTCTTTAAAATGTCAAGCATGGTTCAGGAAAGAACGTGGGAATTACAAAGAACAAGTTAATTCTCCTTTCTCAAAGGCATGTGCAGATATACACGCGCCTGAGGCTGTAAGGCTTATTTTACTCTTACTTAGCTCTGAGAACTAGATTCCCCCCAAATGTGAGTGAAATGAAGAGACTCATCACTGCGATTTCTTTTAGCTTCTGGAGTGCAGATGTATCAGCACAATCATGTGTGCAGAATACTAGATGGCCCAGATCTCTCCACATTATATTGTGGCAGGACTGGAGAACTAGAGCTGTGTGAGACAAAATTACAACTATTCTTTTTAATATTCTTAAAGAATATTAAACTGTAGCCTACTCACTAAGTCCCTCTGGCTATTTACTTTGTGAACCAGGTTTTATCAGAATGTGACATGAACATGCTGTTGGACCACTTCTACATTTCCACTGGGTTGAATACTTGCTTTGGAAATCACATGGCTTGAAAAGCCCCTAGAATATCTGCTATCTGAACCTTTACCAAAGCTTTGTTACCTCCCCCCTCCCCACCCTCCTGCAATGACAACCATCTTTCCTCATTTGGGACAAGACACAAATGTGTTAAATACCCAGAAGATGGTGATTATTTAAGGCCCTGTTAATCTGATTTAGTGAAGAGACCTGCTTTGGCTTGGTGACTGCTTCTAAGGTTTCTACATGATTCTCTTAGTGGTAGTCCACTATGCTCCAGAGCTGTCTGTATTTTTCAAGAGCCAGAATAATAAAATCTATGGAAGCATCCCTTATAAATTTTGTTAGAATTCTGAGGCTTGAACCCAGGGCAACAAACATGCTAAGCAAGCACTCTACCACTGAGCTACACCCTTATTTCAGGGCAAGAGGAGAGTACAGTGAGGCCATGTCAACATTGTTGGAAGCAGAGGAAATAGGAGGGTTGACAGGTAGCAGCTCCCTACTGCCAGCTCTCTGCATCTGGACAGATCATTCTTGATTGCAGGTCAAGAATGGGCATTGAATGCAACTCCATCATCGTTGCCCTAAGTTAAACCAGAGATCACATATTTGCCTGGAATTTTGAAGGCTCAAATATCTGGAAATTCAATTTTGAAAGTCAATATCTGGAATCAATTTTGCATAGGAAGGCGGCTATACTATTTCTAGAAGTGTCCAGAGATTAATGTAATTGAAGCAACAAGAGGCACAGTTCTTGTAGAGGAAATGTCACTAAGAAGTCCAAAGATGATTCTGTGAAGGGCAATATTTGGGTAAGACCTGCTACCATGGAACTGGGGTTCAACTATCAATGAAGATGAGAGCATTAGTGGAGGTGGGTGGTGACATGTGACCACGAGAATTGAAATAATGCCAACAATATAGTGAGAAACAACAAAAACATCTGTCACCCACAGGCACAATTGGCAATGGCTTGATTCTAGGGTGACCTCTGCAATACAATGGACAGACAACTGACCAAGATAGGCAATCTGTACAGCCATACTTAGTCTTATTTTCATCCACTCAACTAAGTCAGCCACCACATGGAACATGATGGCCCCTTGCTCAATTGCACTTATAATTAAAGATATAAAATTATATGATACGATCAAGCCCAAACAAAATATTCTCCACACTGTCCCAGGAAAAGCCTGCAACCAAATGGAAAATCGTATACTTCTTGAAAATGACTCTTCATGGACTAGAATTGGTTTGAATCTAGCCCCACTGATCAGTGAGGAGGAAGGAGACTATCACTGGGAAATTTAGTGTTATATCTAGTTTAATATTAGTCTTAGTTTACTATTCGATTCTGCAGACTTCTGCTTAAGCTCTCATTTCTAAGACAGCCTTGTAGGTATTTTTGATCATGACAGCCTTATCTGACTCATTAGTCAAAATTATCAGTTCCTATTGCTACTGTACCTTCAGTTAAAGCCATTCGTGTCCCTTTTCCTCTAATCACAGCCTCTTTTAGCTCCTTCCATACCCTTGTGAGTTAATTTTACAGACTTTTCACAACAGGTACTGTGGCTCTTTTCATTAAATATGATATCTGTATATCTATATATCAAGTAATTTCCAACTCCCATTAATTACTTCTGCATATATCAATGTTTATATACCTACATACATAAATCTTCATGCCTTGCTATCTCAGAAAATCACATTTCTTCTTCTTTTTTTTTTTTTTTTTGGCCAGTCCTGGGCCTTGGACTCAGGGCCTGAGCACTGTCCCTGGCTTCTTCCCGCTCAAGGCTAGCACTCTGCCACTTGAGCCACAGCGCAGCTTCTGGCCGTTTTCTGTATATGTGGTGCTGGGGAATCGAACCTAGGGCCTCGTGTATCCGAGGCAGGCACTCTTGCCACTAGGCTATATCCCCAGCCCAGAAAAATCACATTTCTGAAGGTACTATTGAATCCAGAGTAGGATCCAATGCTATTTACTAATTAGTATGCAATCTAACAGGCTCCAGATGGAGAAACCGGTGAATGTAACATCCCTACAGACTTTTGCTTACATCTCTGCCTTATTCTGGCAACCTGGATAACTGCAATTAGAGAAAGCAATTGGGTGACCATTTCCCCACATACTGCGGATGCTAATATAGAACTCTGGATCCAGATTCTCAAAGGACTGCCCTAAGGAGATTCTGACAATAGTTCTTTTCATGACATGCCCACAGTTCATGTATAAGCCAAAATGATTGGAAAGCACCATGAACCAACATAGAATTACAAAGACAAAGTAATCATTTTACTCCAGGGATGTGGGAATGTACCCGGGAATAAGTAAGGTAGGCCATGCAAAGCAAGGTCCACATCTCCTGGGTCCTTTTAGCCCAAACCCACCTTCCCCCACCTCCTTTTTTTTGGCAAGTTCTCAGGCTTGAAGTCAGGGCTTGGGCTTTGTCCCTGGGTTTCTTTTGCTAAAAGCTAGCACTCTACCTCCTGAGCCACAGCACCACTTCCAGTTTGTCTTCTTATATGGTGCAGAATTAAACCCTGGGCTTCATGCATGCTAGGCAAGCAATTCTACCACTAAGCCACATTCCAAGCCCCCCACTTCTTCTCTATCACAAGTTTTTGAAAGCCTAAGCAAGAAAGGGAAGGTTCTCTCAAAGTTCTCCCAAAATGAGAAAGAGGAAAATCTTGGAGAGCATGTCAGTCACACTTGCTTTGGGGAAGGAGGTAGAGAGGTCATTAAAATTCATCCTGTCCTTTCCCTCCTGAGTTTTTTTGGCGCATACAAATGGGGCATAGCCTAATTCCCCTGGCAACCATCCTTAAACCCAGGGCATTGCACTTCCCAGGCAATCAATGTGCCACTAGGCTCAATCCCAGCATCCCTGTAATTTCTAAATGGAATGTTTCATGGGATAAAGGCCCAGAAGAAATGAGGTGAAAATTCTGTGATATCCATTACAGGCAGGGAAAGCTATCTACTCACCGCCCCCCCCCCCCTCCGCCACACACACATTCTGTGTCAACTAGGATACTTCTTGCCAATAATCTGCCTTCTCTACTGAAGACCTCTCAAGGTTTGCCAAAACTGAGCCTGTATACTCACCTTGACAACATTGTCACCTAAAGTTCCCAGCTCAGTCATTTCAGCTGGCAGCCTGTTCAGTAGGTGAAGGTGATGAATGACCTGATGGCCCTAAAACTCAGCCTCCAACTTTTTCCCACCTGGCCCACTTGGCTGCTCAAGCTCATGAAACCTGCTAGTACAGACAGGATCCTGAAAACAATTCAGCATCCTTCCTTGGAGGCCGGGGGAAGACCCATGCTCTTCCTCTTTCCACTATACTGAAGGTGCTGGGTGGCTGTTCTACATTTTTCTTTTAATTAAGGTTTTCTAAACAAAGAAAAATTCTGAATAAAGTTTCAAGTTTTCCCCTTAATCTATTGTTTTATATTGAGAGTAAGGGCAAATGTGAGATCATTTCTACTCAATGCGTCCTCATATCTATAGAGCTGCATGCCTCCAAATAAAGAAAAAGAGCAATTTGACTACAACTCTTTAAAAGGCTTCATTATAGACATGCATATGCAGACAAGTTAATCCATCTGAGTTATTAATACACCTATAAAATACCATCACCTTTGACACTTAACATTGTCTAATTAACATAACTAACCCAATCAAGTTCCTAACACCAAATGAAACATCAGGGTGGCGATCTAGGATTCTGCATACCATAGCAAGTATCCAATTAGAAATTTAGCCAGGGATTGGGTTAAGAATCATACAGTCTCACCTGAAGTTGACTGGCTAGGATTTAATCTGGGGATTGGGAAATGATGACAAAGTGAGTTGAGGCAAGACAGAGCAACTTAAGACATAACTTAGCTGAATGTATTACTGTGTGACAGCAAAGCCAGTGTGCATTCATCTGGCCTGTCCATATTCACTTCAACAGCATGCTCAGATTGGCTTGCCTGGAAACCCTGGCTCCAGCTCTCAGCCCTGGTGAGCCGCAGTTCAATAGCTGCCCCATCAAAAGCAATAAGCATTCACACAAAACTAAGCAATGACTGCCACCAGAAGCACCATGCTAGCCTGTTGAAGATTTTCTGTATTCCTGCAAACACTGGTAGTAACCTAGGGTCTCATGCTTCCTAGACGAGTAAGTCCTCCAGCACTTAAGCCACACCTCTGGCAGTTTTTTGCTTTTGTATTTAAAATACTTAGGACCCTAAAGAGACCTGAAGATTCTGATAGGGAGAATTTTAGAAGGAATATCACCTCTTTTTTAAGAGGCAGAAGGGCAGAATGCTAGCCAATTATAGAAGCTGGGTGGATCTATACCTCCTGCCTTTTTGAGGTGATACAGATGACAATATGGAGCCCTTAATTCCCTAGGTTTTCATTCCCTCATTTTATTTTAAACCCTCATTCTCAAAGGAAAAGTCAGCTGATTCTCTCAAAGCAAACACCTATGTTAACACTTCTAGGCAACTCCATTTGAAGATCATAAAGGTATCTAGGAAAGAAATCACATTTTAAAATTCTAGAAGTAGGATATAACCATGGGATAGCCTTGAAGCCAGCCATTAACACAGAGCCCTTAAACTCAGCCTTTCTCTTTACTTCAGTGGTGGCCCAGTGCAGACAGAAGGTAATCCAGAATCATGGGTGTGGAAACAGAATACCTGAAGTGGTCAAGGCCATATTCATGCTTCCCATGGAATCAATAATTTGTAGTTATTCAAATGTTGTGTAAACCGGGGCCCAAGTTTCAACTAAAGCAGCTGTGTGATGGCAAGCCTCCACTTGACCACATGTTTTATGATGGAATCCAGAGACCTCCTCATTGGAACATATGGACAAGAACTCTGGGAAACGTGAAACTACCACGGTGTGTTTAGCGAGGCTACAGAATAACATCTAATGCCTATATATTTGAAAGTTTAATGAACGTAACCCGTGATGATGGTGGTGGTGGACATCAGCCCTTTCTCAATTGCAATTTCCACCCTGACAATAGGCTAAATATCACGTGATCAGCCACCACCAACACAAGACCACGAGAGAAGTACTGAAGAGAAAAGAACTTAAAAGCCAATATAATTGCAAAGTGCAAGACAAGTCCAGTATAATGAAAGACAGGTCACAAAAACCAGTCTCAATGCACCAGTAGAAGATCTAGCTGGAAGATCCTTTACAGCCGAAGGAACCATTTCAAAACAGACTGAAAGGCTCTTACAATTTCTGCCATCTCAGCTCTAACCTAAGTCATTTTCCCTCCATCATCTCTGAAGGACAGCTTTATCAGGTAGAGCATTCTTCACTGGCAGTTTTTGTCTTGAGCACATTGTTGGCTTTGTGTCCCATGTTCAGACATTTGCTGATAGGCTTGATAGTACTCCCTTGAATGAGAGTTTTCCCTTGGGGAAGCTGACACAACACTAAATTGAGCCCTAATCCTTGATCCTGGAACCTTTCTGGAAAATAAACTAGGCCCAGAGCAAAAATATCCAAACGATCAGTATTGGCCAATGTCTAAAATATCTCTTGATGCTGAGAATTATGAACTCAGCTTGTCACCAGTGTCCCAAACCACTCACTAATCAATGAGGAGAATCAAGCAAGACAATCACAAGAAGCATGAGCTAAAATGTCTAATGGTGATCAAACTTACCAGAACATACCTGTACTACGAAATATTCAAATTTTGTAACTCAACCTTACATGATTTTTCACTGTAGCCTCAGGAGAGACATATGACAACACATACGGACACTATGGGCAAGGAGCTAGGGAGGACTATGTCCACCCAGCTTCTAACATATGGCACCCACCCTTTCACAGATGGCCTAGGCCAGTGCCAGTCACCTAATAGTCATCATTTCAGCTTCACTGTGCCAGGAGTACAAGAGTGAGGCTGAGGAAATTTAAAAGGCACTGGGGTCTATCAACCAGTAGAAGAAGGAGTCCAAGATGGGTGGTTGTGCTCCCTTTTCTGAGCAGCCCCTTGTGAAATGCAGATTTGCCTAAGAGTGCAGAAAAGGATCCATAGGTTCTACAGATTGCACAAGTGAAAAGACAAGTACATTGTGTCTAGTCATGCATGGGTGTCAGATAAGGTAGACTTGTGAATATACAGATGCAAAGGAAGAAGAAATGAGAAGTTTTGTCGAGTACAGTGGTTGGAACTTCCATAGAACAGTACACAATGCCTTGCTGCATGCTAACCTGCCTTTTCTGGCATTCTCACTCCTAGGCTTGACTTAAAACTCAACACAAAGTGGCAATGAAAGCCATCTGCCTTCAGCACACAGCTTTGGGAGATCTGAAAATATTCAGATTATCTCAGGACCTTCACTGGAGCCAAGAATATATTAATCCTTCCACCTAGCTCTCCCTTACTGTCCTAGATAGGAGAGGTAACACTGGCCAGCAAGTCTCCAGTCCTTGAGTAGAGCTTGTGGATTACAGGTGAAAACCACTCAGGCAAAATAAACAAGCCTCTGAAGGCTTCTTAGACAGTACCGCATAATGGCTCTCCAATGAATGCTTCTTGTGTGGAAATCTCATCACTTCGTGACAATTGTTATACTTCCTACAGGATGTACTTCTGGTCAGGGCCTCTTGAAATTCTCATACAATATTGGAATTTAATTAACTGAAAACTGACTAGAAGAGGTACTGATATCAAATATTCTCTCTGTTCTGCACTAATGCCAGAAACCAAGACCTAAGACCACACCAGAAAAACATTTTAGAAAAAATTTCCTATGCCGTGTTTAGGTGTGTAAGAGTTGACTAAAGGCAACTCCCACAATATTAAAGAAGAAGAAAATTTGAGAGAGAGGGAGATCAAATTGCCTGCTACACAAGGCAGGAAGATCAAGAGCTTCTGGCTGAAGAAGAAAGATAATAGAGGGGAAAGAGGGGGGAGAGTATGACCACAGAGAATACACAAGTGACCTCAGAGGATGGAGAAATGACCCCAGAACCCAGGGGTACTCCCAGTGCCCCAGGCATGCCAGCTAACTGGTTACAGAAGCTGGGCACAGACTTTTTGGTTGCACCAAGAGAGAAAGAACCAAGGAAAGGAGCCATTTCTCCCAGGTGGACCTAATAAGGTAGACCAATGTTAAGATTCCAGAAGGAAGCAATCCATCATAAACTCAAGAGAGAATAACATTCAATTACATCTACAACTACTTCCAAAACATTCACAACCCAGCAGGCTTATGGTTTGTGATAGAAACATGCTTAGTTCTTCCAAATAAACCAGACACTTGATGTCTCATTGGCTATATTGTTCCAGCTTCAACAATTTACTTTCAGGCTTAGTCCTGAGCAGCACGGTATGCCATGTTGTAGGGAATCGATATCCTTTCTCCACTTCTTAGCCAGGAAAGTTCCAAGACTGACCCAGAATAACATCCAGTATTTGGAGTGCTCTCTGCCAAAGTGCATACAACACAGGCACCATACCAATATGTTTTCAGTGTCTATCACTAAAAGTATAAAAAAAGATGATGTACTGGATAAAACTCACACCTGCCAAGCAACTATGGGAGACCAAAGTTTGCATCTGCTCTACAAAATAAATTTTGCTTTACCAAGCTTCTCTTGACTCCCTTTCCTGAATGCTTGCCATCAATTTCCACTTTCCCACTAAAGGAGACCTTGAAGCTAAAACTTGAGATCCATAAGGAAAGAAACAAACAACTCTTTCTTACATTTAAGCTTAGAGTCACTCACCCATTCTCAGGTTACCAGTAAGCCACCTTCCCTCCATCTCTGTGGCTGTCATCTAAAGACCATACATAATGAGCCCATTCTAGTAAGTTCTCTGCAGAGACCAACACAGGCTTAGCCATTGAAAAATTTCAAACTGGTAGGTTAGGGATGGCCAACTTCTCCCCTCAAACACAAATCAAGGTGTTAAGCAACACAGTCGTTTTCTTTTACCATACCCTTCCACAGTGGATAACAGCATCTTAAATACTCAGTCTTCTGTTGAGACGTACCTAGGTGGTGAGTTTTTTTTTGAATATTTTTATTACTGTTAAGTAGTTGTACAAAGGAACTGTCATTCACTAAAGCAGTTTAGGAATACAGTTCCAATACTTGTTGATTATTACAGATACTTTTACCAGGTAGAGAGAGGCATTCTCCTCTCCTAATAATAGAGTTTCCTCTGTATCCCATCTTCTTTTACAGGAAATGATTCCCTGGTTTAGCTTGCCATCATCAATCCAGCTGCACAATGACCAGGAATTTGTCTCCACAGTAACCTGATTTTTGGCTAAGTGTCTCAACATTTCCTGGAACTTCCATATTCCCTATCACCCCCAGTCCGTGGGAAAAAGTGGAACATGCCAATCACTCCTTTAAACAGACTCTAAGTTGCCCCTTGAGTTACATGTCGACTGGCTAAAGCTTTTAACTTTGCCTCTTTTAGGTCTATGGGTTTTACCTAAGAAGCCAAATGCTTAGTACTTTTGAAGTCATGTATGGCAAGCTGTCAAAGCACAGCACCAAACAAGATATATAAAACTTATAACTCAGGAAGAGGAGAAAAAATTGACAAGTTCATGTAACCAGGTCCAGGCACTGCCCACTAGACCACAACAGTCCACAGCTCTGTGGAAATCACAGTTTGGCCTAAAGAGATGGAATGCCATAGAAAGCCCAACATACAGAACAGGCCTAGCTGGGCACAGATCTCCAGCCAGCCTTCTGCCCAGCAGTAACCCTCACTGTTAGGGAAAGAACAAGTGGAAGAAATGAGAGAGAGGAGGCAGAGACCGCAACAGACTAGAACAGGCTTTAGTCATTGTTGTACCCTGACTCCATGTAACATCAAGCAGGGCCAGAGAAACAAGCAGTTCTGAGCAGGGAGGGTTTTCAGTTTCTGTACATTCAAGAGATCTTTGAAATTTCTTTGTTCTGTCCTGTTTGGGATGTACATAAGGTCAGGGGTGAAGTTTTCCTGAGAAACAAGAGACATCAACCATGGAGCAATATTGGGTTATGAGTACAAAGCAGTCTCTGATCACTTGCCCAACTCAAATTTATGATTGGAGAAGTCACCCAGCAAGATTGCAGCAGGGTAATAGAGGAATTACTTCACAGGCAAAACCAAGAAGCAGAGCATATGAACATCCAACAATGACTTTCCATTCCCCAGGTAGTTAGCTCAAAGGTTGGGGAAGGAACAAAAGCCTTGGTGTAGTAGCAGGCTTGTGAAATAGGAAAGTGGGGAGGGGGGCTAGTAGAACATTAACAAGAGACAAAATTCTGAGCTCAGAACTCAGAGACTACATAGATCTCAGTCTGAAGGAGGTTAAATACTCACTGTGCTGGTGGCAGGCTTTCAGGAATGTGCACTTGGAGGAGTAGGGGACACGGGTGAAAGGCAAGGTTTTGAACCCAGGCACTGGTCTTGGTGTGGTCCCTAAGCCCAGGAAGGTTCTTGCCAGTTTCCTTAAATTGTGAATAGCCACTGCTATTCTCTAGTGCTTGTAAGGACACAGTGTGGCCTCTTACCCTGGAGAAAGGCTTTGGTGAGGCTGTGAATGCCACAGAAGGGGCCTCTAAAAGCCCACCTCTGTAACACCACATGTGATGATGCCAGGGGTAAAGAAGAGTAGTCATCTACCAATCGTCTACGTTCTTCTAAAGCCATCCAAAGCCATACCACCACCATCAACTTAGGACCAAGAAATGTATGACCTCTCAGAAAGATGGAGAAAGTCTTTCAGCTGGGATATTCCCTGATATAGACCTACTTACCCCATTCTAACGAATAGTTCCTAAAAGACCCTTCAACTCTTCAATAACCACAAACACAATTCTTTTGAAGAGTGTCGAGTTTTTTATGAATTCAATGAACTAATTAACTTAACAAGCTACAGCTGTTCTTAATCACCTCGGGGATATTCTCTGATATAGAACTACTTACACCATTCTGAAAAATAGTTCCTAAAAGACCCTTTAGCTCTCTTCAGTCAATACAAAGACAATTCTTTTGAAGAGTGTCGAGTAGTTTATGAATTCTTCGAACTTATTACCTTAACAAGCTACAGCTGTTCCCAATCACTGGGAGGATATTACCTGATATAGAACTACTTACCCAATTCTCAGGTAGAGTTCCTAAAAGACCCTTTAACTGTCTTCAATCACCACAAAGACAATTCTTTTGTAGACTGTGGATGAGTTTATAAATTCTGTAAACTAATTACCTTAATAAGAAGCAGCTGTTCTCAATTACCGCCAGGATATTCCCTGCTATAAAGAGACTTATCCTATTCTCACGAATAGTTCTTAAAGACCCTTGAATTCTCTTCAGTCACCACAAAGACAATTCTTTTGAAGCGTGTCGAGTAGTTTATGAATTCCCCGAACTACTTAACTTAACAAGCTACAGACGTTCTCAATCACCGCGGAAATATTCCGTGATATAGAACTACTTGCCCCATTCTCACGTATAGTTCCGCAAAGACCCCTTAACTCTCTTCCATCACCAAACAGACAATTCTTTTGAAGAGTGAGGATGAGCTTATCAATTCCCCGAACTAATCACCTTTACAAGATGCAGCAGTTCTCAATTTATGCCAGGATATTCCATGATATAAATCGACTTACCGCTTTCTCACATATAGTTCCTAAAAGACCCTTTAACTCTCTTCAATCACTTCAAAGACACTTGTTTTGAAGCTTCTCGAGTAGTTTATCAATTTCCCGAACTAATTACCTTAACAAACTACAGCTTTTCTCAATCACCATAAGGATATTCCATGATATAGAACTACTTACCCGTTCTAATGTACAGTAGCTAAAGACCCTTTAACTCTCTTCCATCACCACATAGACAAGTCTTTCGAAGAATGTGGAGTAGTTTATCAATTCTCCGAAATAATTACCTTAACAAGCTACAGCTCTTCTCAATTACCACGTGGATATTCCCTGATACAGAACTACCTACCCTGTTCTCACGTATAGTTCCTAAAAGACCCTTTAACTCTCTTCAATCACCACAAAGACAATTATTTTGAAGAGTACAGAGTAGTTTATCATTTCCCAGAACTAATTACCTTAACAAGCAACAGAAGTTCTCAATCACCGTGGCGATATTCAATGATATAGAACAACTTACCCTGTTCTCACGAATAGATGCTACAAGACCCTGTAACTCTCTTAAATCACCACAATGACAATTCCTTTGAAGAGTGTGGAGTAATTTATCAATTCCCCAAATGAATTACCTTAACAAGCTACAGCTGTTCTCAATCAGAGCCAGGATATTTACTGATATAGTAGTACTTCCCCTGTTCTCATGTATAGTTCCTAAATGACCGTTTACCTCTCTTCCATCACCAAAAAGACAATTCTTTAGAAGAGTGTCGAGTAGTTTTTCATTTACCCAAAGTAATTACTTTAACAAGCTACAGCTGTTCTCAATTACCGCGGGGATATTCCCTGATATAGAACTACTCACCCCATTCCCACGTATAGTTCCGAAAAGACCCTTTAACTCTCTACAGTCACCACAATGACAACTGTTTTGAAGAGTGTCGAGTAGTATATGAATTACCGAAACTAATTTCCTTAACATGTTACAGATGTTCTCAATCACCGCCAGCACATTGCCTGATATAAAACAACTCACCCCTTTCTCACATATAGTTTGTAAAAGACGCTTTAACCCTCTTCAATCACAAGGATAATTCTTTTGAAGAGTGTCTAGTAGTTTATCAATTCCCTGAACTAATTACCTTAACAAGGTACAGCTTTTGTCAATTGCCTTGGGATATTCCCTGATATAGAACTACTTTCCCCATTCTAACCTATAGTTCCTCAGGACCGTTTAACTCTCTTCAATCACCACAAAGACAAGTCTTTCGAAGAGTGTGGAGTAGTGTATCAATTTCCCGAACTAATTACCTTAACAAGCTACAGCTGTGCTCAATCACAGCCAGGATATTCCCTGATATAAAATGACTTACCCTATTCTCACATATAGTTCCTAAAAGACCCTTTAACTCTCTTCAATCACCACCAGGACAATTGTTTTGAATAGTGTGGAGTAGTTTTTCAATTCACCGAACTAATTACCTTAACAAGCTATAGCTATTCTCAATCACCACAGTATATCTCCTGATAACGGGAAAATTTACCCCGTTCTAACGTATAGTCCTGAAAGATCCTTTAACTCTCTTCAGTCACCACAAAGACAACTATTTGAAGACTGTGGAGTAGGTTATCAATTCCCCGAATGAATTACCTTAATAAGGTACAGCTGTTCTCAATCATAGCCAGGATACTCTCTGTTACAGAAGTACTTCCCCCGTTCTCACGTATCATTCCTAAAAGACTGTTTACCTCTCTTCCATCACCAAAAAGTCAATTCTTTTGAAGAGTGTCGAGTAGTATATGAATTACCGAAACTAATTACCTTAACCAGCTACAGCTGGTCTCTATCATCGTAGGGATATTCCCTGATATGGAACTACATACTCCGATCTCACGAATATTTCCTAAAAGACCCATTAACTCGCTTAAATCACCACAAACACAATTCTTTTGAATAGTGTCGAGTACTTTATGAATTCACCGACCTGATTACGTTAACAAGATACAGCTGTTCTCAATCACCGGCGGGATATTCCCTGATACAAAATTACTTTCCACTTTCTCATTTAGTTCGTAAAAAACCCTTTAACTCTCTTCAATCACCACAAACATATGCTTTTGAAGAGTGTGGAGTAGTTTTTCAGTTCCCCGAACTAATTACCTTAACAAGGTACAGCAGTTCACAATCACGGCGGGGATATTCCCTGATATAGAACTACTTACCATTCACCACAAAGACAATTCTTTTGAAGAGTGTGGAGTAGTTTACCAAATCCAGGAACTAATTACCTTAAAAAGCTACAGCTGTTTTCTATCAAGGCCAGGATATTCCCTGATACAAAATGACTTACCCCTTTCTCTCCTATAGTTCGTAAAGACGTTATTCTCTCCTCATTCAACACAAAGACAATTCTTTTGAAGAGCGTCGAGTAGTGAATCAATTCCCTGAATTAATTACCTTACCAAGCTACAGCTGTTCATAATCAGCGCCAGGATATTTCCTGTTATAAATGACTTTCTCTTTGTCAGGTATAGTTCCTAAAAGACCCTTTAACTCTCTTCATTCACCACAAGGACAATTCATTGAAGACTGTCGAGTAGTTTATCAATTCCCAGAACTAACTACCTTAACAATCTACAGCTGTTCTTAATCACCGCGGGGATATTTCCTGATATAGAACTTCTTACCACTTTCTCACGTATAATTCCTAAAGACCGTTTAACTCTCTTCATTCACCTCAAAGACAATTCTTTTGAAGAGTGTGGAGTAGTTTATCAATTCCAGGAACTAATTACCTGAACAATCTACAGCTGATCTCAATCACCGCAGGGATATTGCCTGATATAGAAATCCTTACTCCGTTCTCACTTATAATTCCAAAAGATCCTTTACTCTCTTCAGTCACCAAAGACAATTCTTTTGAACAGTGTCGAGTATTTTATGATTTCCCCTAAATAATTACTTTAATAAGCTACAACTGTACTCAATCGTCGCGGGGATATTTCCTGATATAGAACTCCTTACAGCGTTCTCACGTATAGTTCCTCAAAACCCTATAACTCTCTTCAATCACCAGAAAGGCAATTGTTTTGAAGAGTTTCGAGTAATTTATCAATTCCCAGAAGTAATTACCTTAACAAGCTACAGCAGTTCTCAATCACCGCGGGGATATTCCCTGATATATAACTACATACTCCGTTCTCACATGTAGTTCCAAAAAGACCCTTTAACTCTCTTCAATCACCACAAAGACAACTCTCTTGGAGAGTTTCGAGTATTTCATGCATTCCACAAACAAATTACCTTAACAAGCTACAGCTATTCTCAATCACGGCGGGGATATTCCCTGATATAAAACTACTTACCCAGTTATCATGAATATTTCCTAAAAGACCCTTTAACTTTCTTAAATCACAACAAAGACAATTATTTTGAAGCGTGTCGAGTACTTTATCAATTAACCAAACTAATTACCTTAACAAGCTACAGCTGTACTCAATCACCGTGGGGATATTCCCTGATATAGAACTCCTTACACCGTTTTCACATATAGTTCCTAAAAGACCCTTAACTCTCTTCAATCACCACAAAGACAATTCTTTTGAAGAGGGTGGAGTAGTTTATGAATTCTTCAAACTCATTACCTTAACAAGTTACAGGTGTTCTCAATCACCTCCAGGATATTCCCTGATATAAAAAGACTTATCCCTTTCTCATGTTTAGTTCCTAAAAGACCTGTAACTCCCTCATTCACCACAAAGAAAATTTTTTAGAAGAGTGTTGAGTAGTTCATCAATTCCCTGAACTAATTACCTTTAGAAGCTACAGGTGTTCCCAATCACCTCAGGGATATTTCCTGATATAGAACTCCTTACCCCGTTCTCCCGAATAGTTCCTAATGACACTTTAACCCTTTCCATCACCACAAAGAAAATTCTTTTGAAGAGTGTCAATTACTTTATCAATTCCATGAACTAACTACCTTAACAAGCTACAGCTGTTCTCAACACCGAGGGCAATTCCCTTATATAGAACAAATTATCCAATTCTCATGTGTAGTTAATAAAGACCCTTTAAGTCTACTCAATTGCCACAATGACAATTGTTTTAAAGAGTGTCCAGTACTTTTTTAATTCTCTGAAAAAATTACCTTAACAAGCTACAGCTGTTCTCAATCACTACAGGACAATTTCCTAAAGTAGAACTACTTACCCCCTTCTCACGAATACTTCCTAAAAGACCCTGTAAATCTCTTTAATCACCACAAAGACAATTATTTTTTTATTTTTTTTATTAATTGGACATAAATTTTTTACAAGGTGTTGTGCAAAGAGGGTGCAGTTACATAGTAGGGCAGTGTGTACATTTCTTGTGATATCTTACGACCTGTTTTTCTATCCCTTGTCTAGGTCAGGTTGACATATATGCAATATACAATGTATCAAGAACATATACAGTATTCACAGACTTGGTCTCTACTGTCTCTCCCGTCTCCCTTTGTTAACAGTCATATATCAGGGAGATCATGCCCCTTTGTTTTCTGTGTTCTAGGCTTGTCTCACTCAACATTATTTGTTCAAGTTCTGACCATTTCCCTGCGAATAACAGTATTTCACCATTCCTAATCGCTATGTAGTATTCCATTGTGTATAAGTACCATATTTTTTGGATCCATTCGTCTGTGGAGGGGCATCTGGGTTGTTTCCATATTTTGGCTATTGTGAATTGTGCCACGATAAGCATGGAAGTACAAATGCCTTTTTGATATCTTGGATTTTGCTGTTTAGGATAGATGCCTAGGAGTGGTATGGCTGGGTCATAGGGTAGGTCTATATTGAGCTTTTTGAGAAACCTCCATACTGTTCTCCAAAGTGGTTGTACTAATTTGCACTCCCACCAACAATGGAGAAGGGTTCCTCTTTCCCCACAGCCCCTCCAGCATTTGTTGTTTCCTGAGTTCAGAGTATAGGCCATTCTAACTGGGGTGAGGTGGTATCTCAGGGTTGTTTTGATTTGCATTTCCTTTACTGGCAGGGATGTTGAGCATTTCCTCATATGTTTCTTTGCCATTTTTATGTCTTCTCTTGTGAAGTCTCTCTTTAGCTCTTTTGCCCATTTCCTAATAGGTTTATTGGGCTTGGAGGGGCTTAGTTTTTTGAGTTCTCTGTAGATGACTGATATCAGGCCTTTGTCTGTTGCTGTGCTGGTAAATATCCTTTCCCATATCGTTGGCTGTCTTTCTATTTTGGTGGCTATGTCCTTAGCTGTGCAGAAACTTTTTAATTTGTAGTAGTCCCATTTGTCGAGTCTTTTCCCTATTTGTTGTGCCCCTGGGACTCTATTCAGGAAGTTCCTTCCTGTGCCTATAAGTTCTAGTGTCTTTCCTACTCTGTCCTTCAGTAGTTTCAAGGATTCAGGTCTGATGTTGAGGTCCTTGATCCATTTTGAGTTGATCTTGGTGCATGGTGATAGGCTTGGGTCTGCTTTGAGTTTTCTGCATATGGCTGCCCAGTTCTCCCAGCACCAGTAGTTGAAGAGGCTATGTTTATTCCATTGTATGTCTTTAGCTCCTTTGTCGAATATCAGTTGGCTGTAAGAGTGCGGTTTTATTTCTGGGTCTTCAATTCTAATCCATTGGTCTTCCGATCTGTTTTTATACCAATACCATGCTGTTTTTGTTATGATGGCCTTGTAGTAGAGCTTGAAGTATGGTATTGTGATACCTCCTGCACTGCTTTTTTTGCCTAGAATTGCTTTGGCTATTCTAGGTTTTTTGCTGTTCCATATGAATTTATGGATTGGTTTCTCTATTTCAGTGAAGAATGTGGCTGGGATTTTGATAGGTATTGCATTGAATTTGTATAACAATTTGGGCAATATGGCCATTTTCACTGTATTGATTCTGCCTACCCATGAGCATGGGAGGTCTTTCCATCTCCTTGTGTCTTCTTTGATTTCCCTTATTAGATTTTTGTAGTTTTCATTGAATAGGTCCGTCACGTCCTTGGTTAAGTTGATCCCTAGGTACTTTATTCTTTTTTTGGCTACTGTAAATGGAATTGTTTCCATAATTTCCTTTTCTGTTTGTCTATTGATGGTGTACAGAAAAGCTGCTGACTTTTGTGGGTTGATTTTGTATCCTGCTACTTTGCCAAATTGGTTTATTAGATGTAGGAGTTTGGGGACTGAGTTTTTTGGGTGCATCAGATATAAGATCATGTCGTCTGTGGATAGGGATAACTTGATTTCTTCCTTGCCAATGTGGATCCCTTTGATGTCCTCCTCTTGCCTTATTGCTATGGCTAGGGATTCCAGCACTATGTTGAACAGAAGTGGGGAGAGTGGGCATCCTTGTCTTGTTCCTGAGTTTAGGGGGAATGATTTAAGTTTCTCTCCATTTAATATGATATTAGCAGTTGGTCTCTTGTATATGGCTTTTATTGTTTTGAGGAATGTTCCATCTATTCCCGTTCTTTCCAAAGCTTTTAATAGGTATGGATGTTGTATTTTGTCAAAGGCTTTTTGGGCATTGACTGAGATAACAATGTGATTCTTGATTTTAGTTCTGTTTATGTGGTGAATTACGTTGATTGATTTACGGATGTTGAACCATCCTTCTGACTGAGGGATGAAGCCTACTTGGTCATGATGTATGATATTCTTGATCAGTTTTTGGATCCTATTAGCTAATATTTTATTGAGGAGCTTTGCATCTGTGTTCATTACTGATATTGGTCTGTAGTTCTCTTTTTTTTGTTGGATCTTTGTCTGGTTTGGGAATGAGTATGATATTAGCTTCGTAGAATGAGTTTGGGATTTCCCCCTCCGTTTCTATTTCGCGGAAGAGTTTGAGAAGTATTGGAATTAGCTCCTCACTAAAGGTTTTGTAGAATTCGTTGGTGAATCCATCTGGGCCTGGGCTTTTTTTAGTAGGGAGGTTCTTGATTACCTCCTGTATCTCACCGTAAGTTATTGGTTTATTTAGTTGATTTATTTCTTCTTGGTTCAGTTTGGGCAGTTTGCACTTCTCTAAGAATTGATCCATTTCTGTAAAATTATTGTTTTTTGCTGAGTAGAGGTTTTGGAAATAGCTCCTTATGATTGTTTGAATATCGTGTGTACTTGTTGTAATTTTTCCTGTGGAGTCCCTGATTTTACGAATATGAGTCTCTTCTCTTCTTTTTTTTTTGTAAGTCTTGCAAGGGGTCTGTCAATTTTGTTTATTTTCTCAAAGAACCAGCTTTTAGTCTTATTTATTTGTTGAATGGTCTTTCTATTTTCAATCAGATTTATCTCTTCTTTAATCTTGTGATCTCTCCCCTCCTAGTCGTTTTAGATTCTGTCATTTCTTGTTTCTCCAGTTGTTTTAGTTTCATCGTGAGGGTATTCACCTGCTCTGCTTCCATTCTTTTAATGTGGGTGCTGAGTGCAATGATCTTGCCCCTCAGTACTGCCTTAGCTGTGTCCCATAGATTTCTTTGTGATGTGTTTTCTTTGTCATTGTGGCTTATGAATTCGTTGATTTCATCTTTAATTTGGTCTGTGGCCCAAGTGTTGGATAGCAGCGTGGGGTTTAGCCTGCAAGAGTGTGTATAGGCTCTGTGGTATCCTTTGTTGTTGAGGGTTACCTTTAATCCACTGTGATCAGATATAATACATGGGATGACGTCAATACTTTTGTATCTGCTGAGGTTCATTGTGTGGGCTATGACGTGGTCTATTTTGAAATATGATCCATGGGCTGCTGAAAAGAAGGTGTATTGGGTCTCTGTAGGGTGGAAGGTTCTATATAGGTCTGTTAGATCCATTTGGGAAATGGTGTTATTTAGGTCCTCAGCTCCCTTACTAATCCTCTGGGTGTTGGATCTGTCTCTTGGAGAGAGAGGAGTATTAAAGTCACCCACTATGATTGTGTTTGCATCTATCTTGCTCTGTAATTCTTTGAGAATTTGCTTGACATATGTCGGGCCTCTTTTGTTTGGTGAGTATACATTTATCACCGTGATTTCTTGATTCTGGATATTTCCTTGTATTAATATGTAGTGTCCTTATTTGTCTTTTTGAGTGGACTTTAAAGAGAAGTCCAGCTTGTCTGAGATCAGAATGGCTATGCCTGTCGTTTTGGTGGGTGCATTTGCTTGGTAGATCTTGCTCCATCCTTTCACTCGAAGCCTGTTTTTGTCCCTTGCTGTAAGGTGGGTCTCTTGTAGACAGCAGATGTCAACTTTTTGTTTGCAAATCCATTCTGCCAGTCTGCTCCTCTTTATCGGGGAGTTTAAACCATTTATATTTAAAGAGATCAAGGATAAGGGTGTTTTTTCTCCTTCCATTTTCTTGGTGGGCTTTTTTTCCTCTTTTTTTTTTTCTTGTCTTTAGTGAGCTGGTGTTTCTGCTGGACTTTGGCTATTGAAGTTTCTTTCTGATTCTGTCTGTGTGTCTTTTACGATCTCTGTTGGGTGGGGTTCCCCTCTTAATATTCGCTGTAGGGCTGGTTTTTTATTCACATACTTCTTTAGCTCCTCTTTGGTGTGGAAATATCTGGTTCTCCCTTCGAATGTGAACTCCAATTTCGCTGGATATTTGATCCGAGGTTGTAAATTGTTATTCTGGAGTACTTGGATGGTGTTCTTCCACTCACTTCGAGCTTGGTAAGTTTGTGTGGATAAGTCCGATGTTATTCGAATCCTCTTCCCATTGAAAAAAGTTTCCTTCTTCGCTTTGGCTGAATTCAGAATTTTCTCTTTAATCTTGAGGTCTGTAGTCTTGAATATTATGTGCCTTGGGGTGACTTTCCTGGGGTCTGGCCTGCCAGGTGTCCTATAGGCTTCAGTTACCTGGATGGGGTCCCCTGTGAGATTGGGGAAGTTTTCTGCAATAACTTTATTGAGAATATGATTAAGCCCTCTGCTATGGTATTCAGCTCCTTCTTCTATTCCAATTATGCGCAGATTATATCTCTTGTCTTTGTCCATTAGTTCCTGGATAAGTCTTCCCTGAAGCTTCACCTTTTCTTGGATTGTGGTTATTTTCTGGTTGTTGTCAGCTGCTTCATTGTCCAGGCGAGAGATTCTGGATTCTATATGGTCCACTCTTTGTGTTATGGTTTCAATTGCGGTGTTTATGGATGTCAGAGAGCTATTTATGGTTGTCATATCAGCTCTGATCGTGGAGATTTCTTCCTTTAAAGAGTTGTATTTTAAATCTATTTTTTCATGCATTTCAATTCTCAGGATGTGGAGATTTTCTTTAAAGGCAGCTTGCATTGTATCCATTTTTGCTTCCATTTCTTTAAAGCAGGCTTGCATTGTATCCAGTTTTGCTTCCATTTCTTTCTTGGCTTCCTGGGTGTCCTTCCAGATTTCCGCTCTAAATTCCTGGAATTGTTTTCTGATTTCATTTCTGATGCTTTCGAACATTCCTGTTAACATGGCCTCATTTGCTTTTTTATTCTCCATCTCCTCTTCAGTCGTGCTGCTTTTTGGAGCTGGCGAGTTGGCTTGCCCTTTGATGAACTGAGTTATGTTTCTTTGTGATTTGCACATCTGGAGATCTGGATGGCTTCTCAGGTTTGGTTTGTAGCTCTTCCCTCCCTCCTGTGTAGGCGTGACTATGGCAGCAGGTGCTGCCTCTGTGGCCCCGCCCACCAGTGCAGGGTACGCCTACCAGAGCGGGCGCTGTCGCCGGGGGCCCTGCCCTCCTGTGCGCTGTGCATCCACTTCAACAGGCACTTCGGCGGGATATGCCTCCCAGAGCAAGTCCCGGGTTGTTGGGTTGTGCTTTCGCCCTCCCTCGAGTCTGTTGGGGGGGGCGGTATGTGTGGGGCCCAGTGGGATCGACTGTCCGGGTGTGGCTTGGCACCTTCAGACCTCACCTCCGCTGTGAGAGGGGGACGTGATCAGGCTCAGGTGACCCTGCTGGGCTGGTATTGCCCACCAATGCCTGTGGTTTTAGTTGTTAGAGTCTGCGAGGTCCAGGCGCCTCAGGTGGGGTTTGCACAACCGGCTGTCTCCCGGCCCCTGTTGGGAAGGGGGCGGGGCCGGTTCTGCCAGTTCAGGAACCTGTGGGGTGTTGGTGCTGCTGCGCCCTCCCCCTGCTAAACTGACTTCCCAGCCTGATTTGGGGGTTCTTTGTTCCCTCAGGGGTGGGGGAGGGGGAGGGAGGGAGATCTAGCTTCTTTGTCGGGCTTGGGTCTCAGATAGCTGGTCTCCCATTTGGGGAGGGGATAATGGGGCACTCACTTTTGCTGCTTTGTCTGTGTGTCCCGCGCAGCTGTTGGCCCTCCAGGGGTTGGCTAAGTGTCGTGGTGGCTTCCCTGGTTCCCGATTTCTGCCGTGCTGGGTTCCCTTGTCCGAACCCGGTGTGGACCCGAACTTCTCGTCGCTGCCGGTGTGTGTCTTGGTCCGCACCCTGCCTTGTGTCCGTGGGGTCTCCCACTATATGAATTCTGCGCTCCTGGCAGCCTGTCTGCCGATCGCCGGGTTCCCCTTTCCCAGCCTGGCCCTGTTTGGGCCAGGGTTGGCTGGTGGAGGGAGGGTGCCCCGGTGAATCTCCGGCTCCATGTAGGTTTTAGGTTCTTCTTTTTTGCTCCTTTTTGTTTTCCTGTGTTTCTCCACTGCTTCTGGCTGCTAGTTTTGCTGGGTTCTTGATGGGGTGTTGGGTGTTGGAGTTCCCAGTTCACTATTCCGTTGGAACAAGTCGGGGTGCCTCCCTATTCTATCGGCGCCATCTTTCCTCTCCTTTCACAAAGACAATTATTTTGAAGAGTGTCAAGTAGTTTATCACTTCCCCTAATTAATTGCCTTAACAAGCTACAACTGTTCTCAAGCACCGGAGGGATATTTCCTGATATAGAACTACTTAACCTGTTCTTTCGAATCCTTTCTAAAAGACCCTTTTACTCTCTTCAGTCACCACAAAAAAATTATTTTGCAAAGTGTGGAGTAGTTTATCAATTGCCCGAACTAATTTTCAACAAGCTACAGCTGTTCTCAGTCACAGCCACAATATTTCCTGATATAACACAACTTACCCTTTTTGAAAGTAGAGTTCATAAAGACCATTTAACTCTCTACAATCGCCACAAGGAAAATTCTTTTGAAGAGTGTCGAGTATTTTATCAATTCTCCGAGGTAATTACCATAAGAGGCTACAGCTGTTCTAAATCACCATGGGGATAGTCCCTGATATAGAACTACTTACCCTGTTCTCACGAATACTTCCTACATGACCCTGTAAGTCTCTTCAATCACCACAAATACACTTCTTTTGAAGAGTGTCGTGTAGTTTATCAATTCCCCAAAATAATTACCTTAACAAGCTACCGCTGTTCTCTATCACCACGGGGATATTCCCTGATATAGAACTACTTAGCCCGATATCACATATAGTTCCTAAACCACAAGGAAAAGTCTTCAGAAGAGAGTCGAGTACTTTATCAATTCCCAGAACTAATTACCTTAACCAGCAACTACTGTTCTCAAACTCAGGTAGGATATTCCCTGATATAGAACTACTTACCCTGTTCTCAAGATTACTTTCTAATAAACCCATTAAATCTCTTCAGTCACCACAAAGACAAATCTTTTGAAGAGTGTCGAGTATATATCAATTCCCTGAACTAATTACCTTAACAAGCTACAGATGTTCTCAATCACCACGAGGATAATCCCTGATATACAACTACTTACACCGTTCTCAGGTATAGTTTCTAAAAGTTCATTGAACTCTCGTCAATCACTGCAAACACTATTGTTTTGAAGAATGTCGCGTACCTTATCAATTCCCAGAACTAATTACCTTAACATGCTACAGCTATTCTCAATCACTGCAGGGATATTCCCTGATATAGAACTACTTCCCCTTTTCTCACGATTACTCTAGAAAAGTCCCTTTAACTCTCTTCAGTCACCTTAGAGCAAATCTTTTGAAGAGTGTCTAGTAGTTTAGCAATTTCCCGAGCTAATTACATTAACAAGCTACAGCTGTTGTCAATCACCGCGGGGATATTCCCTGATATAAAACTACTTACCCAGTTTTCAGGTATAGTTCCTAAAGATTCTTAAATCTCTTCATTCACCACAGTACAATTCTTTTGAAGAGTGTTGAGTAATTTAACCAATTCCCCGAACTAATTACCTTAACAAGGAACAGCAGTTCTCAATCTCCTCCAGGATATTCCCTGATATATAAGTATTACCCTGTTCTCAGGAATAGTTCCTAAAAGACCTTTACCACTCTTCAATCACCACAAAGACAATTCTCTTGAAGAGTGTCGAGTAGTTTATGAATTCCCCGAACTAATTATCTTAACAAGCTACAGCTCTACTCAATCACTTTAGGGATATTCTCTGATACAGAAGTACTTACCCTGTTCTCATGAATAGCGCCTAAAGACCCTTTAACTCTCCTCAGTTACCACAAGGACAATTCTTTTGAAGAGGTTTGAGTAGTTATCAATTACACGAACTAATTATCTTTCTTTTTTTTTTTTGCCAGTCATGGGCCTTGAACTCAGGGCCTGAGCACTGTCCCTGGCTTCTTTATGCTCAAGGGTAGCAATCTGCCACTTGAGCCACAGCGCCACTTCTGGCCGTTTTCTATATATGTGGTGCTGGGGAATCAAACCTAGGGCTTCATGTATACAAGGTAATCACTCTTGCCACTAGGCCATATTCCCAGCCCCGAACTAATTATCTTAATAAGCTACAGCTGTTCTCAATCACCATGGGAATATTCCCTGATGTAGTACTACTTACTCTGTTCTCACATATAGTTCCTAGAACCCTTTAACTCTCTTCAATCATCACAAGGACAATTCTTTTGAAGAGTGTTGAGTACTTTATCAATTATCTGAACTAATTACCTTAACAATCAAGAGCTGTTCTCAATCACCACCAGGATAATCCCTCATATATGACTACTTACCAAGTTCTCACGATTACTTCCTAAAAGACCCATTAACTCTCTTCAGTCACCACAAAGACAAATCTTTTGGTAAGTGTCGAGTAGTTTATCATTTCCCAATGACCTCAACAAGCTACACCTGTACTCAATCACCTCAGGGATATTCCCTGATATAGAAGTACTTACCCCATTCTAAGGTATAGTTCCTAAAAGACTGTTTAAGTCTCTTCAATCACCACAAAGAGAATTCTTTTGAAGAGTGTACATTAGTTTATCAATTCTCTGAACTAATTACCTTAACAAGCAACAGGTGTTCTCAGTCTCCACCTGGATATTCCCTGATATAGAACTAATTACAATGTTCTCACTATTACTTCCTAAAAGACCCTTTCACTCTCTTCAGTCAACACAAAGACAAATCTTTGAAGACTTTTGAGTGGTTTATCAATTCCCCGAACTAATTAACTTAACAAGCAACAGCTGTTATCAATCACCCAGGGATATTCCCTGATATAGAATTATTTAACCCAGTCTCAAGATTACTTCCTAAAAGACACTTCAACTCTCTTCAGTCACCGCAAAGCTAGTTATTTTGAGGAATGTCGAGTCATTTATCAATCTCCTGAACTAATTACCTTATCAAGCTACAGCTGTTCTCAATCACCGCGGTATATTCCTTGATAGAGTACTATTTACACTGATCTCATGTATAGTTCTTAAAAGAT
The DNA here is from genome assembly GCF_023159225.1 of Perognathus longimembris pacificus. Lineage (NCBI taxonomy): Eukaryota > Metazoa > Chordata > Mammalia > Rodentia > Heteromyidae > Perognathus > Perognathus longimembris. Next base: position 32,805,702 of record NC_063168.1, read on the forward strand.
CCTTGAACTCTCTTCAGTCACCAAAAACACAATTGTTTTGATGAATGTTGAGTACTTTATCAATTCCCAGAGCTAATTACCTTAACAAGCAACAGGTGTTCTCAATCGCCGCCGGGATATTCCCTGATATAGAAATAATTACAACATTCTCAAGATTACTTGTTTAAGACCCTTTAACTCTTGCTCTTCAGTCACCACAAAGACAAATTGTCGGGAGCCGAGCTAGCAGCTAAGCTAATCCTGACCTCTGGCTGTGCCGATGTCGCCAAGATGACGGGAGCCAGACCTGCAGATAGGGAGCCAGACCTGCAGCTAGGTAAATTATCACCTCTGGCTGTGCTGTTACCGCCAGGATATGCTAAAGGCAAGGACATCCGTTCACAGCTACTGTCCGGAATTACTTTGCTATGTCCCCACCTTGCTATGTCCGCTGGAGTAGATTCCTATGTTAATCAACCTTGTCCTGTGTTTACTGTAATCAAATGTTGCAAACTTCAAAGACTCTTTATGTTCTGGAATGTTAACAATCCTATGCTATTCCCTGGTTCCAAAACTGTATATAAGCTGGAAGTTAAGAATAAACTGTTGCTGCAGTCTTGAGGTTCAACCTCACGGCTGTAGACCTCCCGTACCCCATCTTTGTCTCTTGTCTTTTTTCTCTTGCCTTATTTTTCCTTTTCCGTATCCCTGCCGCCCCTCAGTCAGGATTTCTGTTCCCCTGCCGGCTGGCCCGGCAGGTTTGGCGCCTGGAACAGGGACTTGAAGACCTGGGATCGAAGGCAGGTGACCCCCGCTCAGGTAAGGACGTCCGAATGCTTGGGAAGGAGAGCGGGAGGAGAGTGTATCGTCGGGAGTAATAAATTATGGGACAAGGTAATAGCCGCATGCTATACATGCAGGCCCCCAAAGGCATGCTTAATGCCCGGGCAGTGAAAGTTGGCCAAAGTAACTTAGAACGTTTCTTTTATTTTATTGAGAAAGCATGCCCCCAGTTCCTGGAGGAAGGAACCAATAACTTAGAAACTTGTTAGAAAATTGGAAAAAAAAAAAAAAAAAAAAGGGAACATTATGATGCAACTGGCCCTGAGAAGACCTCAGTGGATGCTATTATTCTTTGGTTTCTGGTCCGAGATTGCTTAGATCTTAGCCATGAATAGATTAAATTCGATCAGTCGATTGGAGAAACTGAACAGGGACCTGATGAGTGTTGCCCAGCCCCGGGAGCATATGCTGCTGCCTGGGAAGAGCTGAGAAAATTAACAAGACCTGAACCCACTGAGCTAGACATTAAGGAAGACTCAGATGGCTCAGACTCTGAGGAGAAATTATTCAATAAGCCTATTAAAGATAGATTGACCTATGTTGAGACTATGTTAAAATCAGTTATAGCTCTATTGTCACAGCTTCATCCAGAACAACAAACTCCTTTAAAGGGAGTACTGGCAGACTTACAGCTCTCCTAGGTGCAGGCTGCTAGCAGGGGGGAGGAACCTGAGGCTAGGGAAATGCTAACACCACCGAGGTAACTTCTCCTGACCGAGCGCTCTATTTCCATCCGCCAGGACAGATTTGAATCCCCAACCAGGGTGAGTGACCAATAGCCTGGAGCTTACATTTTCCATAAATCCACTGGGCTAGGTCAAGGAGATCAGCAATTGTGGGTGTTTGGAGACAACTGATCTCTAGTTCAGGTCAGCTGGTTGCTCATCACGTCTAAATTGTTTCAGGAATGCTGCTCAAGTTTGAGCCCAATCATATATATTTGGAATATTTTGCAGGACTTACCTAACTTCTATGAGCGCTCAGGCAGATGAAGTTCTCTCTGTCTCTTTTTCTGTCTCCCTCTAAACTCTGCCTGCCTGCCTGTGACATAGGATGGGTATTGATATTTGTTTAACATCTGCTTTAAAAGACTCAAAGAAAGGTTTTCTATTCTTGTTATTGATGTTTAAGTTTTGGAGATTCAGTTAAATTCTGCTTGTTTGGCTAAATCATAAACTTTCTCTAGCATTGAGCACATGGTAGACAATAGGATTGGATGGAGTGAAAGCCTGCCCATCCCCCAGGTGACAAGCATGCCAAATTCCTGGAGGCTGGGCAGAGACTTGGAGTCCTGTGGCCTTGCATTTCAAAGGTGCCTTACAATTCAAATGCTAGAAGATGAAGGTGTCTTACTGTGAGCTCACTGTCTGTGTTCATATCCTGTCTCCTATATACTCCCTTTGTGAGCTAAACTGGTTTCTCAAAATTTGGCTTCTCAGATGATCTGAAAATTTTGGTTTGCTGAAAAGATTTTTTTTTGTTTACTATCTAACCACGTGGTTCTAGAATATAGGCAAAATAATATCATTTGCCACTGGAATTCCAGAAAAACTTACATGGCCAATTAAAGAACAATTCTAAGCGCGCCCCAAAACGTGTGCACATTGTCTGTATGTGTATGTATGTCTATGTCTATGTGTATGTGTTGGTAAAACTTAAAAACAAAACAAAAAACAGGTTTTAAGCCTAAACTGATATGTTTGGGAGCAAACAAATGTGTCTAAGAAAAACTCCAAAAGGTTCTAACATTCAGCACGTAATATAAGTATAATAATGTACAACCAGTGTGTATTCTTTATGTCTATCTATGCTAAGAGTCAAGTGTACATCTAATCCTGACAATTATTTGGTATAGATTAAGATTTTGCTTCTCCATTTTTTTTTCTCTTTTTTCGCTGTGCTCTCATAAACTCTTTAAGATCAAGGGACCAGAGTCATTTTGAAATAACTGCACAGGTGTGACTATTAACCTAAATTTTCCGGACCCCAAATTAACATTTTGCTTTATAGGATACAGGTTGACATGTGTGCTAGCTGAGTGGACCGTGGCAGTCTATGGCTACAGAAAACTGCCTCCACAGTCGGCTCCCAAACTGGGAGTTGTTTGTGATTCAGAAACTGCTACAGAGAGCAGACTTGGTTGGCCTTCAATCTGTGTGGATTTTGTGACTAGAAAGATGGTTAAAGGCCCAAGCCTTCTAAAATCTGTTTAAAAATGCCCTTAACCAGTCTGTGTAGAAATTTACAGGCAACAAGCAGGAAATGTGACAGCCTATCCAGGGAACTCTACTACAGAATTATCCAGATGCAAAACATCTCTCCTGCTGGCCTGCTAATTTGGGATGGAAGACAACAGCCACTCCAGATCCACTGAAGCTGAGACTTTTATTGTTATTCATTTGTTTTCTCTTTCATGTGCCAGTAAGGTACGGTTAAATAATATGATTTGATTTAATGGCACATGGATCCCATTCAGTCTGCTGTTCTTTAAGTGTTACAGCAAATCTCTGGCAACTACTTGTTGGTCAATTCTTAGCAACTTACAGGTAAACTCTACTCCTTTTGTTCTCTTGTTGCTCTAATTGGAAATAAAAAGGGCTTTTATGGCTAAGACTCTTCGGATAGTTCAAAGCCAGCCCAGGCAGAGAAAAATAAAAATCCCTCTTGGTCATATTTTGGGTCCTTATTATTTTGCTAGTCAGAAATTACAGATTAAGACTTCTCATTTACGTACTTTGCATGATTTTCAAAAATTCCTGGGAGATATTAATTGGCTTCGCCCTTATCTTAAATTGTCCACAGCTGAATTAAAACCTTTGTTTGATCTATTAAAGGGGGACCCTGACCCTACATCTCCCAGAGAAATAACAACTGAAGCAGCAGAAGCCTTGAGCATAGTAAATTCTGCCATTTCTTCCCAACATATAAATTATATTGATTACTCAGCCCCTTGGGAAGCTTATATTTTAACTATATCTCATTCTCCAACAGCGGTCCTTTGGCAGAAGGGACCCCCTTTTGTGGCTTTCCTTGCCTGCTACTCCTTCAAAAGTGTTAACTCCTTATTATGAATTGGTAGCCACCTTAGTCCATATGTGCCGTGTGGAATCTTGTAAGTATCTTGGATGAGATCCACAGGTTATTTATATCCCCTATACTTTACAACAACAAGAATGGCTTTAAAGTCCTTGTGATTCCTGGGTCACTGCCTGGGACAATTTTGTGGGCACAATTTCACAACATTATCCCTCTAACAAGTTACTTCACTTTGCCTCTTCTTACCATTAAGTGAGGACAATGCTATTACGGATGAGGCTACCCAAATTTTTCTTTCTCAAATTGACTTGGCAAAGCAATCACATGCTGCCCACCATCAAAACAGTCGTGCCTTACGTCAGCAATTTCATATTACTTATGAGACAGCTCGTCAAATTGTAAAAACTTTTCCCAACTGTGCTACCTTCCTGCCTGTGCCCTCCAATGGCATTAACCCTCATGGTCAAGGAATTGTCAAATGGGCCAACGGTTTGTTAAAACACCAAATTTCTAAATTAAAAGGGGGGAAAACTATACCCCTTCTCTCCTGTTAATATACTTTCTCATACTTTATTCATACTAAATTTTTAAAATTTGGATTGCAATGGCCACTCCGCAGCACAGCGGTTCTGGGAAAAGAGAGAGCAAAGAGCTTTTGCCCAAGTTAAGTGGAAAGATCCTTTAACAAGTGCTTGGCACAGGCCCGATCCGGTACTGACAGGGGGTCGAGGACATGTCTGTGTTTTTTCACAGGATGAAAATCATGCCCGCTGGCTACCTGAGCGTTGTGTTCGGATTGTGGAAACTCATCAGAATGGTACAAGCGCTGACCCACTGGGCTTACGTGCCAGATCCACCGATTGTGCACCCCGCGACCTGGGAGGGAGCTGAGGTGTTTGTCCATGTCAACAGATCAGCATATGGAACTAATTCTCAGCTGATGGACTGGTCTGGAGCTAATCTCACCAATAAGTTCAACCCAGGTCTGTGGTGGATGAATGGACGCCCTCAACGCCATGTCTGGATGTTAGTGGCTGCTCTGAATAATATCTCCTGGCCCACTTCTACTTTTTTTAAAAAAATATTATGAGTTGTGTAACACCCCCTTATGCTATTATGTATGGACCTTTTAATATTTCTATAGGAGCCATGTATTTCAATGTTACCTGCACTAACTGTTCTTTTACAAATTGCTTGTATAGTGGTCTTACTGATTCTGTAATTATTATTAAGCAACCACCATTTGTTATGCTTCCTGTAAACTTATCTGAAGCTTGGTATGAAGAAACAGGTATTCAAGTGTTAAAACATTTAAAAGAACTTATGCGCCCTAGACGATTTGTAGGGCTATTAATAGCAGGAATTTTAGCCTTTATTTCCTTAGCTGCCTCTGCTGCAGCGGCTACTGTGGCTTTAACACAAAATGTGCAGACAGCTCACCATGTTAATCAGCTTGCTCATAATACCACGCAAGCCCTGCACTTTCAAGGCAGGATTGATGATAAGGTAGAACAAAAATTAGAAGCATTGTATGAATCTGTGTTGTCTCTGGGAGAACAAATTCGTGCCTTACAAACTTTGCAACGGGTGCGCTGTCATGCTGGGTTTGACTTTATTTGTGTGACCCCCCATAAGTATAATGGGTCAAGCTATCCTTGGGAACAAGTTGTAGCACATTTAAATGGTATTTGGCACCATAATAACTTGTCCTTAGATCTCTTTCAACTCCATAGACAAATAGCCGGACTAGAACAAGCTCCACCTTTGGACTTTAAGTGGCAGAAACAGCAATAGAACTGTTTGAACAACTTCGACAGTATGTCCCTTCCTTAACTAACGTTAAGGGGCTGCTAATGACACTGCTCGGCCCAGGGATACTTTTGCTGATGGCTTGCCTATGTCTTCCTTGCATTGTACGCATATTGCAAAACTCTTTCATGAGTTTAGCCAGCCAGCTGCATAAGGTCAAGCTCCAAGTAAATGAATTTCCCCCGAGAGGAACCGCAGCCAGAGACGGGTATGAGGCGGTGCCAGCCTTAGACCGACCTAAGACAGGGCCTTCAGCACTGCTCTGAAGTTGTTCCCCACGACGGGTAAGGCGGGCTGGGGCACCCACCCCACCTAAGACAGGCGGGTTCGCTTCTTTTAATAAAAAGACGGGGGAACTGTCGGGAGCCGAGCTAGCAGCTAAGCTCATCCTGACCTCTGGCTGTGCCGATGTCGCCAAGATGACGGGAGCCAGACCTGCAGATAGGGAGCCAGACCTGCAGCTAGGTAAATTATCACCTCTGGCTGTGCTGTTACCACCAGGATATGCTAAAGGCAAGGACATCCGTTCACAGCTACTGTCCGGAATTACTTTGCTATGTCCCCACCTTGCTATGTCCGCTGGAGTAGATTCCTATGTTAATCAACCTTGTCCTGTGTTTACTGTAATCAAATGTTGCAAACTTCAAAGACTCTTTATGTTCTGGAATGTTAACAATCCTATGCTATTCCCTGGTTCCAAAACTGTATATAAGCTGGAAGTTAAGAATAAACTGTTGCTGCAGTCTTGAGGTTCAACCTCACGGCTGTAGACCTCCCGTACCCCATCTTTGTCTCTTGTCTTTTTTCTCTTGCCTTATTTTTCCTTTTCCGTATCCCTGCCGCCCCTCAGTCAGGATTTCTGTTCCCCTGCCGGCTGGCCCGGCAGGACAAATATTTTAAAGAGTGCCAATTAGTTTATCAATGCCCCGAACTAATTACCTTAACAAGCAACAGCTCTTCTCAATCACCAAGGGGATATTCCCTGATATTGAAGAAGTTACCCCGTTCTCATGATTACTTCCTAAAAGTCCCTTTAACTCTCTTCAGTCACTACAATGACAAATCTTTTGAAGACTGTCAAGTACTTTATCAATTCTCTGAACTAATAACCTAAACAAGCAACAGCTGTTCTCAATCAGTGCCAGGATATTCCCTGATATAGAACTACTTACCCTGTTCTCACGAATGCTTCTTCTAAATCTCTTTAAACACCATAAAGACAATTCTTTTGAAGAGTGTTGAGTAGCTTATCAGTTACCCGAACTAACTTCCTTAACAAGCTACAGTTGTTCTCAATTACCACAGGGATGTTCCCTGATACAGAATTACCTACCCTGATCTCACGTATGCTTCAGAAAAGACCCTTTAACTCTCTTCAATCACCACTAGGACAATTCTTTTGAAGAGTGTCGAGTACTTTATCAACTCTCCGAACTAATTACGTAAACAAGCAACAGCTTTCCTCAATCACCGGGGTGATATTCCCTGATATACAGCAACCACCCTCAATCGTACATATTGTTCCTAAATGAGACTTTACTTCTCTTCCATCATATGTATGTATAGTTCCTCAATGAGCCTTCATCTCTCTTCCATGACCACACCCAAATTCTTTTGAGGAGATCTGAGTACATTATCAATTTCCCGAACTACTTACCTTAACAAGATACAGCTAGATGCTAGGAAGATGCCAGAGGAGCAACAGTGCCTTAGCTGAGCTCCCTCCAACAGCACAGTTTTCCCACCCCTAGAAACTTTTGCCGCTAGATACACAGCTCAAATAAGTTACAACAGTACAGGGATTTGGGCCAGAAAGGAAAAATCAATATAGATGGTCTGAAAACATGGAAGAGAGATAAAGGCTCATTTAAGAACTACACGTATGGACGGGATAGTAGCTGTATAACAGGGCATATATCCTCGCTGATTGAAAACCGCTGTGACTTGTTAAGGTAATTAGTTCGGGGAATTGATATTGTACTTGAAACTCCTCAAAAGATTCTGCGTTGTGGTGATGGAAGAGAGATAAAGGCTCATTTATGAACTACACATACGAACGCATAAGTAGTTGTATATCAAGGAATATCTCCTCGGCGATTCGAGCTCTGGGCGGAGTCCCAATGCGACGCCAGTGCAGGTGCCAGCACCACGCCATGCACCACACGCAGCTCAACAGAGACCAGGGAAAAATTCTCCAGACGGCAGCGTACATACAGATCACAGGCGGAGCATAGAGGGGCTGAAATCGCAGAGACAGCGTGAGTACTCCCACGAAAGACATTCTCACTCGTTCCCACAAGTGGCTCCTTCCCCAACAGCCAGACCAAAGCACCATCTTTGACACTGGCAAAGGGTCAGACCAGACGTGGAGCTAAAGCCCACCTGGGGAAAGCGAGGACAAAGCAGCCATATTTGAGAAGGGCAAGAGGGACCAATTAGTGAAAGCCAGCTCTGCCCAGGAGAACTCCCACTGCCCAGGTAGAAGGCGTGTTCTGGGCCTTGGCCAGGCTAGAGGTGCCCACCCTGCCTGCTGGAATTTCTAAATCAAAAAGTGAAAGCAGCGAGCAGCTACCGGTGGCACGGAACTGCCAAATGAGAGAACAAGCCTCCTGAGACAGATAAATAGTTCCATTTAAAAGCCCATTTCCCAGCCCGAAACAGAGCTGAATTCCATACCCAGCTCTGCCCAGAAGGTCGCCCCGCCCAGGAGGGTGGAAACGCCCCAAGGCAAGTGACTCAGCCCAGTAAAACAGTCCGGAGTCGTCCTTCCCTGCTGAGTCTGCAGCCTATTCAAAGCCAGGCGTTAAAGACAGCAGCCCCACAGCAGACAGGAGGAACCACAGCTCCCGAGATGGCTAGCGTCCCCACCTACAAAGGACGCCCAAGGCCTACCTGCAAGCTGTGGGAACCACAGAGACCCAGGATTGCACCAACAGGGAGGAGGGAAAGAACAGACCCATCCCTGCAAACTGAAAGCAAATCAAACGAGCCAATCAGGAAAATAGACTGCAGACCATCGCAAGGAAACCAGAGACTGTAGAAAGCCCATCCAAACAAGGAAGACTTTTGTTTTGTTTTGTTTTGTCTCTAAAGATTTTTAAGCTTCCTGAACTACTTACTTAACAAGCTACAGCTGTGCTCAATCACCACGGAGATATTCCCTGATATACAGTTACTTACCCGGTTTGTGCGTGTAGTTCTTAAATGAGCCTTTATCTCACTTCTATCAAGACAAAGCAGATTCTGTAGAAGAGTTTAGTGCACATTATCGATTTCCCGAAGTAATTACCTTAAAAAGCTACAGTTGTTCTCAATCACCGCGGAAATATTCCCTGATATACAGCTACATACCCCGTTTGCACATATAGTACTTAATTAGCATTTATCTCTCTTCCATCACCACAAAGCCAATTATTTTGAGGAGAGGGGAGTACATAATCAATTTTCCTAACTACTTACCTTACCAGCTACAGCTGTACTCAATCACCGAGGAGATATTCCCTGATATACAGCAACTTACCCCGTTCGTACATGTAGTTCCTAAATGAGCCATTATCTCTCTTCTATAACCACAAAACAGATTCTCTTCAGGAGTTTCCAGCACATTATCAATTGCCCGAACTACTTACCTTAAGAAGCTCCAGATGTTCTCAATCACTGAGGAGATGTTCCCTGATATCCAGCTACTTACCCCATTTGTCCGTGTAGTTCATAAATGAGGATTTGTCTCTCTTCCATCACCAGAAAGCAGATTCTTGTGACGAGTTTCCAGTACAATATCCATTCCTTTAACTACTTACCTTAACAAGCTACATCTGTTCTAAATCACCGAGGAGGTATTCCCTGATATACAGCTACATACCCCCATCTTACTTGTAGATCCTAAATGAGTATTTATCTCTCTTCCATCACCACAAAGCAGATTATTTTGAGGAGTTTCGAGTACATTATCCATTTACCGAACTTCTTACCTTAACAAGCTACAGCTGTTCTAAATCCTTAAGGAGGATTTCCCAGATATAAAGCTAGTTACCACAATCATAGGTGTAGTTCCTAAATGAGCCTTTATCTCTCTTCCATCACCACGGAGCAGATTGTTTTGAGAAGTTTCCAGTACATTATACATTCCCCGAAGTACGTATCTTAACAAGCTACAGCTGTACTCAATCACCGAGGAGATATTCCCTGATATACAGCTACTTACCTTGTTCGTATGTGTAGTTCCTAAATAAGCATTTATCTCTCTTCCATCACGAAAAATAAGATTCTTTTGAGGAGTCTCCAGTACATTATCCATTCTACAAAATACTTACCTAAACAACCTACACCTGTACTCAATCACCGAGGAGATATTTCCTGATATACAGCTACTTACCCCCATCATTCGTGTACTTCCTAAATGAGCCTTTGTCGCTATTCCATCACCACACAGCAGCCATTTTTTTCTATTCCATCACCCCAAAGAAGATTCTTTTGATGAGTTTACAGTACATTAACCATTACCCGAGCTACTTACCTTTACAAGCTACAGCTGTTCTTATTCTCAGAAGATATATTCCCAGATGTATAGCTGCCTACCCCATTCGTAAGTGTAGTTCCTAAATGAGCTTTTATCTCTCTTCCATCACCACAAAGCAGGTTCTTTTGAGGAGTTTCTAGTACATTATCCATTCCTAGAACTACTCTCCTTAACAAATTACAGCTCTTCCCATTCACTGAGGAGATAATCCCTGAAAAACAAAAATTTACCACGTTCATACGTTTAGTTCCTAAATGAGCCATTTTTTCTATTCCATCACCAGAAAGAAGATTCTTTTGAGGAGTTTACAGTACAGTGACCATTACCCGAGCTACTTACCTTTACAAGCTACAGCTGTTCTCATTCACCGAGGAGATATTCCCTTATATAAAGCTACTTACCCCGTTCATAAGTGCCGTCCCCAAACTAGCCTTTATCTGTGTTCCATCACCACAAAGCAGATTCTTTTGAGGAGTTTCCAGAACATTATCCATTCCCCAAACTACTTACCTGAAGAAGCTACAGCTGTTCTAAATCACCGAGGAGGTATTCCCTGATATATAGCTACTTACCCCCATCGTAAGTGTAGTTCCTAAATGGGCATTTATCTATCTTCCATCACCACAAAGCAGATTTTTTTAGGAGTTTCCAGTACATTATCCATTTCAAGAAGTCCTAACCTGTACAAGCTACAGCTGCTCTTAATCACCGAGGAAGTATTTTCTGATATACAGCTACTTACCCCAATCGTGCGTGTAGTTCCTAAATGTGCCTTTATCTCTCATCTACCACCACAAAGCAGATTATTTTGAGGAGTTTCCAGTACATTATCCATTCCCCGAACTACTTACCTTAAGAAGCTACAGCTGTTCTCACTCACCAAGGAGGTCTTCCCTGATATACAGCTACTTACCCCATTCGTAGGTTTAGTTCTTAATGAGCCTTTATCTCTCTTTCATCACGACAAAGTAGATTTTTTAGAGGAGTTTCCTGTACATTATCCAATTTCCGAACTACTTACCTTAAAAAGCTACAGCTGCTCTTAATCATTGAAGAGTTATTTTCTGATATACAGCTACTTACCTATACAATTACCTACCCTGTTGGTACGTACAGTACATAAATGAGCCTTTATCTCTCTTCCAGCACACAAAGCAGATCTTATTGAGGAGAGGGGAGGTCATTACCTATTTCTCGACCTGCCTACCCTAACAAGCTGCAGCTGTTCTCAGTCACCGTGGAGGTATTCCCTGATATACTGCTACTTACACCGTGGGTACATACAGAACATAAATGAGCCTTTATCTCTCTCCCAGCATCACAAATCAGATTCCATTGAGGAGAGGGGAGGTCATATCCTCTGGTATGACCTTCCTACACTAACTATCAGTAGCTGTTCTCTGTCACCGAGGAAGTATTCCCTGATATACAGCTACTTACCCCGTTGGTACGTACACTACATAAGTGAGCCATTATCTCTCTTCCAGCACAACAAAGCAGATTCTATTGAGGAGAGGGCAGGTCATTACCTATTTTCCGACCTGCCTACGCTAACAAGCTGTTGCTGTTCTCATTCCCCTAGGAGGTATTAACTGATATACTGCAACTTACCCCATTGGTATGTACAGTACATAAATGAGCCTTTATCTCTCGTCAGGCACAACAAAGCATATTATATTGAGAAGAGGTGAGGCCTTACTTATTTCCTTACCTGCCTACGCTAAAAAAATGCTGCTGTTATCAGTCACCAAGGAGTTATTCCCTGATATACAGCTACTTACCACGTTGTTACGTACAGTACATCAATGAACCTTTTCTCTCTTCCAGCACCACAGAGCAGATTCTTTTGAGGAATTCCCAGTACATTATGCTTTCTGTGAACGACTTACCTTAGTAGGCTACAGCTGTACTCAATCACCGAGGAGATATTCCCTGATATATAGCTAATTACCACGAAAGTTTGTGTAGTTCCTAAATGAGCCTTTAACTCTCATCCATCACCATGGAACAGATTCTTTTGAGGAGTTTCCAGTACATTATCCATTCCACGAACTGCTTACCTAAACCAGCTGCAGCTGTTCTCATTCACCATGGAGATATTCCCTGATATACAGCTACTTCCACCCATGGTACGAGTAGTTCCTAATTGAGCCTTTGTCTCTCATCCATCACCACAAAGAAGATTCTTTTGAGGAGTTTCCAGTAAATTTTCCATTCCGTGCACTAATTACCTTAACAAGTTAAACTTGTTCTCATTCACTGAGGGGATATTCTCTGATATACAGCTACTTACCGTCACTGTACGTTTAGTTCCTAAATGAGCCTTTGTCTCTCATCCATCACCACAAAGCAGAATCTTTTGAGGAGTTTCCAGTACATTATATATTCCATGAACTATTTACTTTAACAATCTACAGGTGTTCTCATTCTCCGAGAAGATATTGGCTGATATAGAGCTACCTACCCCATTCGTACGTGTATATCCTCAATGAGCCATTATCTCTCTTCCATCACCACAAAGCAGATTCCTTTGAGTTGTTTCAATTACATTATCCATTCCAAGAACTACTTACCTTATCAAGCTACAGCTGTTCTCCTACACCAAGGATGTTCTCTGGTATTCATCTACCTACCCCTTTCATACGTGTAGTTCCTAAATGAACCTTTATCTCTCTTCAATCACCATAAAGCAAATTCAGTTTCCAATACATTATCCATTCCGCGAACTACTTATCTTAACAAGCTACAGCTGTTCTCATTCACCAAGGAGATATTCCCTGATTTACAGAAACTTTCCCCGTTCGTACGTGTAGTTCCTAAATGAGCCTTTACCTCTCTTTCATCACCACAGAGAAGATTCTTTTGAGTAGTTTCCATTACATTATCTATTCCCCAAACGACTTACCTTAGCAGGCTAAGGCTGTACACAATCACCGAGGAGATACTCCCTGACATACAGCTACTTACCGCTTTGGTAAGTGTAGTTCCTAAATGAGCCTTTATCTCTCTTCCATCACCACAAAGTAGATTCTTTTGAGGAGTTTCCAGTACATTATCCATTCCACGAACTACTTACCTTAACAATCTACAACTGTTCTCACTCTCCGAGGAAATATTGTCCGATATACAGCTACCTACCCCGTTCGTACGTGTAGTTATGAAATGAGCCTTTATCTCTCTTCCATCACCAAAATGCAGATTCTTTTGAGGAGTTTCGACTAGATTATCCATTTCAGAAACTACGTACCTTAACTAGCTACATCTGTTCTCATTCACGGAGGAGATATTTCCTGATGTACAGTTATTTACCCCGTTAGAACGTTTAGTTCATAAATGTGCCTTAATCTCTCCTACACCATCAGAGAGCAGATTCTTTTGAGGAGTTTCCAGTACATTATCCATTCCAGGGACTATTTACCTAAACAAGCTACAGCTGTTCTCATACATTAAGGAGATATTCCCTGATATACAGCTATCTACCCCGTTTGAACGTTTAGTTCCTAAATGTGCCTTAATCTCTCTTATATCATCCCAAACAGATTCTTTTGAGGAGTTTCCAGTACATTATCCGTTCTGCGAACTACTTACCATAACACGCTACAGCTCTAGTCAATCCCGGCAGAGATATTCTTTGATACACAGCTACTTACCCCGTTTGAACGTGTAGTTCCTAAATGAGCCTTTATCTCTCTTCCATCACCACAAAACAGATTCTTTTGAGGAGTTTCCAGTACATTATCAATTCCACGAAATACTTACATTACCTAGCTAGAGCTGTTCTCATTCACTGAGGAGGTATTCTCTGATATACAGCTTCTTACCCTCATCCTATGAGTAGTTCGTTAATGAGCCATTATCTCTCATCCATAAAAAAAAGAGACGATTCTTTTGAGGAGATTCCAGTTCCTTATCCATTCCACGAAATACTTAACTTAAGAACCTACAGCTGTTCTCATTCACCAAGGAGATGTTCCCTGATATACAGCTACTTTCCCTGTTCGTACGTGAAGTTCCTAAATGAGCCATTATCTCTCTTCCATCACGACAAAGCAGATTCTTTTGAGGAGGTTCAAGTACATTATCCATTCCACGAACTACTTACCTTAAGAAGCTACAGCTGTTCTCATTCACAGAGGAGATATTTCCACGATATAGCGCTACATTCCCCGTTTGTACGTGTAGTTCCTAAATGAGGCATTATCTCTCTTCCATCATGAAAAAGCAGATTCTTTTGAGGAGGTTCAAGTACATTATCCATTCCACAAACTACTTACCTTAGCAAGCTACAGCTTTTGTCATTCACCGAGGAGATATTCCGTGATATACAGCTACTTCCCCCGTTCGTATGTGTAGTTCATAAATGAGCATTTCTCTCTCTTCCATCACCACAAAGCAGATTCTTTTGAGGAATTTCCAGTACAGTATCCTTTCTGCAAACTACTTACCTTAACAGGCTAGAGCTGTATTCCATTAGCGAGGAGATATTCCCTGAGATATAGATACTTACCTCGTTCTTTTGTGTAGTTCCTAAATGAGTCTTTAACTCTCTTCAATCACCAAAAAGCAGATCCTTTTGGGGAGTTTCCAATACATTATCCATTCCCTGAACTAATTACCTTAACAATCTAAAGCTGATCTCATTCACTGAGGAGATATTCTCTGAGATACAGCTAATTACCCTCAACGTATGTGTAGTTCATAAATGAGCCTTTCCCTCTCATCCATCACCACAAAACTGATTCTTTTGAGGAGTTTCCAGTACATTATCCATCCTGCGAAATACTTACCTTAACAGGATGCAGCTGTACTCAATCAGCTGGGAGATATTCCCTGATATACAGCTATTTACCCAGTTTGTACGTTTAGTTACTAAATGAGCATTAATCTCTCTTCCATAACCACAAAGCACATACTTTTGAGGACTTTCCAGTACATTTTCCATTCCATGAACTACTTTCTTTAACACGCTACAGCTGTTCTCATTCACCGAGGAGATATTCCGTGATATACAGCTACTTACCCCGTTCGTATGTGTAGTTCATAAATGAGCATTTATCTCTCTTCCATCACCACAAATCAGATTCTTTTGAGGAGTTACCAGTACATTATACATTCTGCGAACTAATTACCTTAACAAGCTACAGCTGTCCTCATTCACTGAGGAGATATTGAGTGATATACAGCTACTTATGCTGTTCATACTTGTACTTCATAATTGAGCATTTATATTTCTTCCATCACCACAAAGCAGATTCCTTTGAGGAGTTTCCAGTACATTATCCACTCCACGAACTCCTTACCTTAACAAGCTACAGCTGTTCTCATTCACCGAAGAGACATAACCTGATATACAGCTACCTTCCCTGTTCGTAAGTATAGTTCCTAAGTGAACTTTATCTGTTTTCCATCACCACAAAACAGATTCTTTTGAGTTAAGTAGAATTGAACAGATATTATGGGCCAGCTAAGTCAAGACCTTTGAATATGGTATTATATTTAGACCTTACAATAGCCTAGTGAAAATGACATGGCGACCATGCCTACTTTATTTGGCTTTTATTTTGAGCACTGTCCCTGGCTCCTCTTTGCTCAAGGCTAACAGTCAACATCTTGAGCCACAGTGCTACTTCTAGCTTTTTTCTGTTTGTATGGTGCCGAGGATTCAAATCCAGGGCTTCATGCATGCTAGGCAAGCACTCTACTGCTAAGCCACACACCCAGCTCCTATTTTTGATTTTTAAGACATAAAATTTTATTTTTTTCATGAATAAAACAATGGTCTAGGGCCGGAAATATGGCCTAGTGGCAAGAGTGCTTGCCTCATATACAGACATGTACTGACTTATTTATGCCATAATACCTATCAGTAAATTATATGGATCTCCACTTCCACTTGAAAGACTTGGATATGTGAGAGAATTCTCCATCTCATTTAGTCTTTCTTTTTTTGTCAAATTTTTATTATCAAACTGATGTACAGAGAGGTTATAGTTTCATACGTTAGGCATTGGATACATTTCTTGTACTGCACAAAGCAGATTATTCTGAGTAGTATTCAGTATATTATCCATTCTGCGAACTAATAACGTTAACAGGCTACAGCTGTACTCAATCACTGAGGAGATATTCCCTGATATACAGCTACCTACCCCGTTCATAAGTGTGGTTCCTAAATGAGCGTTTATCTCTCTTCCATCACAACAAAACAGATTCTTTTGAGGAATGTCCAGTTCATTATCCATTCCACAAACTACTTTCCTTAACAGGGTACATCTTTTCTCATTCAACGATTAGATATTCCCTGATATACAGCTAATTACCCCGGTCGTACGTGTAGTTCCTAAATGAGCCTTAATCTGTCCTCCATCACTACAAAGCAGATTCTTTTGAGGAGTTTCCAGAACATTATCCATTCTACGAACTACTTACCTGAACAAGCCACAGCTGTTCTCATTCACAGAGGAGATATTCACTGATATAGAGCTAACTACTCGGTTTGTACCGGTATTTCCTAAATGAGACCTTATCTTTCTTCCATCACTAAATAGAAGATTCTTTTGAAAAATTTCCAGTACATTATCCATCAAACGTACTACTTACCTTAACATACTAGAGCTGTTCTCATCCCTGAGGAGATGTTCCCAGATATACAGCTACTTACACCGTTTGTACGTGTAGTTCCTAAATGAGACTTTATCTCTCATACATCACCACAAAACAGATTCTTTTGAGAAGTTTCCAGCACTTTATCCATTCCGCGAACTACTTACCTAAAAGTCTACAGCTGTACTCAGTCTTAGAGGAGATATTCCCTGATATACAGCTACTTACCCCTGTCTTACGTGCAGTTCTTAAATTAGCCTTTACATCTCTTCCACCAACACAAAGCAGATTCTTTTGAGGAGTTTCCAGTACACTATGAATTCCAAGAACTACTTACCATCACAAGCTACAGCTGTTCTCATTCACCGAGGTGATATTCCCTGATATACAGCTACTTACCCCCATCCTACTTGTAGTTTGGAAATGAACATTATCTGTCTTCCATCACCACAAAGCAGATTCTTTTGAGGAGTTTCCAGTACATTATATATTCCACGAATTACTTATCTTAAGAGGCAACAGCTGTACTCAATCACCAAGGAGATATTCCCTGATATACTGCTACTTACCTTGTTCGTACCTGGAGTTCCTAAATGAGCCTTTATCTCTCTTCCATCACCACAAAGCAGATTCTTTTGAGGAGTTTCCAATACATTATCCATTATCTGAACTACTTACCTTAACAGGCTACATCTGTTCTCTTTCAACCAGGATATATTCCCTGGTATACAGCTACCTACCCCGTTCATACATGTAGTGCCTAAATGAGCTTTATCTCTATTTCATCAACACAGAAGAGATTCTTCTGAGGAGTTTCCAGTACATTATCCACTCCACGAACTACATACATTAACAAAATACAGCTGTTCTCATTCACAGAGGAGATATTCCCTGATATACAGCTACTTACCCCCATTGTACGTGTAGTTCCTCAATGAGACTTTATCTCTCATCCATCACCACAAGGCATATTCTTTTGAGGAGCTTCCAGTACATTATCCATACCGCGCAATATGTAACTTAACAGCCTACAGATTTTCTCATTCAACAAGAAGATATTGCCTGATATACAGCTACTTAACCTCATAGTACGTGTTGTTCCTAAACAAGCCTTGATATATCTTCCATCACTACAAAGTAGATTCTTTTGAGGAGTTTCTAGTACATTTTCCACAAACTACTTACCTTAGCAGGCTACAGCTGTTCTCATTCACCGAGGAGATATTCCCTGATATACAGCTACCTACACTGTTCATATGTGTAGTTCCTAAATGAGCCTTTATCACTCATCCATAACCACAAATCAGATTCTTTTTAGGAGTTTCCAGGACCCTATCCATTCCGCGAACTATTTAACTTAATGAACTTCAGCTGTACAAAATCAACGAGGAGATATTCCGTGATATAGAGCTTATTACCCCGCTCGTACTTGTAATTCTTTAATAAGCCATTACATCTCTTCCATCACCACAAAGGAGATTCCTTTGAGGAGTTTCCAGTACAATATCCATTCCTCGAACTACTTACATTAACAAGCTACAGCTGTTCTCATTCACCGAGGAGATATTCCCTTATATACAGTAACTGACCCCGTTCGTACGTGCAGTTCATAAATGAGCCTTTATCGCTCTTCCATCATGAAAAAGGAGATTCTTTTGAGGAGTTTCCTATACATTATCCATTCCACGAACTACTTACCTTAACAAGCTACAGCTGTTCTCATTCACCGAGGAGATATTGACTGATATACAGCTACTTTCCTCTTTCTTTTGGGTAGTTCCTAAATAAGGCTTATCTCTCTTCCATCACCAAAAACGGATTCTTTGGAGGAGTTTCTAGTACATTATCCATTCCACGAATTACTTACCTCAACAAGCTACAGCTATTCTCATTCACCGAGGCGATATTCACTGATAAACAGCTACCTGCCCTGTTCATACGTGTAGTTCATAAATGAGCCTTTTACTCTCATCCATCACCACAAAGCATATTCTTTTGAGGATTTTCCAGTACATTATCCATTCATCGAACTACTTACCTTAACAGGCTACAGTTATATTCTATCAGC
This sequence comes from Perognathus longimembris pacificus, assembly GCF_023159225.1. NCBI lineage: Eukaryota > Metazoa > Chordata > Mammalia > Rodentia > Heteromyidae > Perognathus > Perognathus longimembris. The sequence goes on from NC_063168.1 coordinate 32,824,559, forward strand.
GATGAGATATTCCCTAAAATACAGCTACTTACCTCTTTCTTACGTGTAGTTCATAAATGAGCCTTTAACTCCCTTCCATCACCACAAAACAGATTCTTTTTAGGAGGTTCCAGTACATTATCCACTCCACGAACTACTGTCCTTAAGACGCTACAGCTGTTCTAATTCACCGAGGAGATATTCCCTTATATACAGCTACTTACCCCGTTCATTCGTGTAGTTCATAATGAGCTTATATCTCTCTTCAGTAAAAACAAACCAGATTCTTTGTAGGAGTTTCCATTACATTATCCATTCCAAGAACAACTTACTTTAACAAGTTACAGCTGTTCTCATTCACCGAGGATATATTCCCTGATATACAGCCACTTACCCCGTTCATATGGGTAGTTACTAAATGAGGCGTTATCTCTCTTAAATCACCAAAAACGGATTCTTTTCAGGAGTTTCTAGTGCATTATCCATTCCACAAACTACTTACCTCAAAAAGCTATAGCTATTCTCATTTACCGAGGGGATGGTCCCTGATATACAGCTACCTACCCTGTTCATATGTGTAGATCCTAAATCAGCCTGTATCTCTCTTCCATCACAACAAAGCAGGTTCTTTTGAGGAGGTTCCAGTACATTATGCATTCCGCGAACTACTAACCTTAACAGGCTACATCTGTACTTCATCAGTGAGGAGGTATTCCCTGAAATACACATACTTGCCGCACTCGTACATGTATTTCATAAATTAGCCTTTAACTCTTTTCCATAACCACAAAGCATATTCTTTTGAGGAGTTTCCAGTATATTATCCATTCCACGAACTACTGTCCTTAAGATGCTACCGCTGTTCTAATTCACCGAGGAGTTATTCCCTGATGTACACATACTTACCCCCATCGTACATGTAGTTCCTAAATGAGCCTTTTTCCCTCATACATCACCACAAAGCAGATTATTTTGAGGAGTTTCCAGGACCCTATCCAATCAGTGAACTATTTACCTTAATGAATTTCAGCTGTACTCAATCAACAAGGAGATATTCCCTGATATACAGCTACTTACCACGTTCGTATGGGTAATTGCTAAATGAACCTTTATCTTTCTTCAATCACCAAAAAGCAAATACTTCTGAGGAGTTTCCAGTTCATTATCCATTGCAGGAACTACTTCCCTGAACATGCTACATCTGTACTCATTCGCAGAGGAGATATTCCCTGATACACAGCTACTTATCCCCATCTTACATGTAGTTCCTAAATGAACCTTTATCTCTCATCCATCACCACAAAGCAGATTCTTTTGTGGAGTTTCCAGTACATTATCCATTCCACGAACTACTTACCTCAACAAGATACAGCTGTTCTCATTCACCGAGGAGATATTCCCTGATATACAGCCACATACCCCATTCGTATGAGTAGTTCCTAAATGAGCCTTTATCTCTCATCCATCACCACAAAGCAAATTATTTTGAGGAGTTTTCAGTACATTATCCATTCTGCGAACTACTCTCGTTAACCGGCTACATCTACACTCAACCATCGAGGAGATTATTACATTATTCATTCCACGAACTAGTTACCTAAACTAATAACAGCTGTTCTCATTCACTGAGGAGATATTTTCTGATATACAGATACTTACCCCGTTATCACAGTTAGTTACTAAATGAGCCTTTATCTCTCTTTCACCACCACAAAGCATATTCTTTTGTGGAGTTTCCAGTACATTAACCATTCCACGAACGACTTACCTCAACATGCTACAGCTGTTCTCATTCACCCAGGAGATATTCCCAGATATACAGCTACTTGCCCCCATAGTACGTGTAGTTCATAAATGAGCCTTTATCTCTCATCCATCACCACAAAGCAGATTCTTTTGAGGAGTTTCCAGTACATTATCCATTCCATGAACTAATTACCTTAACAAGCTGAAGTTGTTCTCATTCACCGAGGAGATATTCTGTGAAATACAGCTACTTACCCTCACTGTACGTGTAGTTCCTAAATGAGCCTTTGTCTCCCATCCATCACCACAAAGCAGATTCTTATGAGTAGTTTCCAGTACAATATCCATTCTGAGAACTACTTACCTTAACAGGCTACAGCTATACTCCATCAGCGAAGAGATATTCCCTGATACACAACTATTTAACTCGTTCGTATGTGTAGTCCCTAAATTAGCCTTTAACTCTCTTCCATCACCGCAAAGCAGATTCTTTTGAGGAGTTTCAAGTTCAATATCCAGTCTGGGAACTAATTACGTTAACATGCTAAAGCTGTTCTCATTTACCGAGGAAATATTCTCTGATAAACAGCTTCTTACCCTCACTGTACGTGTAGTGCCGAAATGAGCCTTTGTCTCTCATCCATCACCACAAAGCAGATTCTTTTGAGTAGTTTCCAGTTTATTACCCTTTCCGCGAATTGCTTACCTTAACAGGCTACAGCTGTAATCAATCAGCGAGGAGATATTCCCTGAAATACAGATTATTACCCCTTTATATGTTTAATTCCTAAATGAGCATTAATCTCTCTTCCTTCACAACAAAGCAGATTCATTGAAGGAGTTTCCAGTACATTATCCATTCCACGAACTACTTACCTTAACAAGCTACAGCTGTTCTCATTCACCGAGAAGATATTCTCTGATATACAGCTACTTACCTGCATCGTATGTGTAGTTCCCAAATGATCCTTTATCTCTCATTCATCAACACAAAGCAGATTCTTTTGAGGAGTTTCCAGTACATTATCCATTCCACGAACTACTTACCTTAGGATGATTCAGCTGTTCTCCTTCACCGAGGAGATATTCCCTGATAATCAGCTACCATCCCCTGTCTTACGTGTACTTCTTAATTGAGTTTTTATCTCTCTTCCATCACCAAAATGCAGTTTCCTTTGAGCAGTTTCAAATACATTATCCAATGCAAATCTACTTACCTTATCAAGCTACAGCTGTTCTAATTCACCGAGGATTTATTTCCTGATATACACCTACTTACCCCCATCGTACGTGTAGTTCCTAAATGAGCCTTTGTCTCTCATTTATCACCACAAAGCAGATTCTTTTGAGGAGTTTCCAGAACCTTATCCATTCAGCGAAGTATTTACATTAATGAACTTCAGCTGTACTCAATCAACGAAGAGATATTTCCTGATATACAGCTACTTAACCCGTTTGTACGGGCAATTGCTAAATGAACCTTTATCTCTCTTCCATCACCAAAAACCAGATACTTCTGAGGAGTTTCTGGTTCATTATCCATTCCAGGAGCTACTTCCCTGAAAATGCTACATCTGTACTCATTCACCGAGGAGATATTCCCTGATATACAGCTACTTTTCCCAATCTTACGTGTAGTACTTAAATGAACCTTTATCTCTCATCCATCACCACAAAGCAGATGCTTCTGTGGAGTTTCCAGTACATTGTCAATTCCACGAACTACTTACCTCAACAAGATACAGCTGTTCTTATTCACCGAGGAGATATTCCCTGATATACAGCCACTTACCCCATTTGTATGAGTAGTTCCTAAATGAGCCTTTATCTCTCATCCATCACCACAAAGCAAATTGTTTTGAGGAGTTTTATGTACATTATCCATTCCACGAATTAATTTCCTTAACAATCTAAAGCTGATCTCATTCAACGAGGAGATATTCTCTGATATACAGCTAATTACCCTCAATGTACGTGTAGTTCATAAATGAGCCTTTTTCTCTCTTCCATCACCACAAAGCAGATTCTTTTGAGTAGTTTCCAGTACGTTACCCATTCCACGAGCTACTTACCTTAACAAGCTACAGCTGTTCTCATTCACCGAGGAGATATTCCCTGATATACAGCTACTTACCCCATCATACGTTTTAGTGCCTAAATGAGCCTTTATCTCTCATCCAACGCCAGGAGGGAAGTTCTTTTCGGTAGTTTCCAGTACATTATCCATTCTGCGAACTAATTACCTTAACAAGCTAAAGCTGTTCTCATTCACTGAGGAGATATTCACTGATAAACAGCTACTTACCCTCTTCGTAAGTGTAGTTCCTAAACGAGCCTTTATCTCTCATCCATCATCACAAACAGATTCTTCTGAGGAGTTTCCAGTACATTATCCATTACGGGAACTAATTACCATAACTGGCTTCAGCTGTACTCAATCACCAAGGAGATATTCCCTGATATACGGCTCTGAACCCTGTTCGTAGGTTTAGTTCCTAAATGAGCATTTATTTCTCTTCCATCACCACAAATCAGATTCTTTTGAGGTGTTTCCAGTACATTATCAATTCCACGAACTGCTTACCTTAAAAAGCTACAGCTGTTCTCATTCATCAAGGATATATTCCCTGATTAACAGCTACTTACCATGTTCGTACGTGTATTTCCTAATAGAGCCTTTATCTCTCATCCATCACAGCACAGCAGATTCTTTTGAGAACTTTCTAGTATATTATCCATTCCACGAACTACTTACCTTAACAAGCTATAGCTGTTCTCATTCTCCCAGGATATATTCCCTGATATACAGCTACTTACCCCGTTCGTACGTGAAGTACATAAATGAGTCTTTTTCTCTCTTCCATCACAACAAAGCAGATTCTTTTGAGGACTTTCCAATACATTATCCATTCCAAGATCTACTTACCTCAACAAGCTACTGCTGTTCTCCTTCACCGAGGAGATATTCCCTGATATACAGCTACCTTTTCCGTTAGTACGTGTAGTTCCTAAATGAGGCTTTATCTCTCTTCCATCACCACAAAGCATATTCTTTTGAGGAGTTTCTAGTACATTATCCATTTCACGAACTACTTACCTTAACATGCTACATCTGTTCTCGTTCACCGCGGAGATATTCCCTGATATACAGTTACTTACCCCCATCGTACTTGTAATTCCTAAATGAGCCTTGATCTCTCATCCGTCACCACAAAGCAGATTCTTTGGAAGAGTTTGCAGTACATTATCCATTCCACGAACTACTTACCTTAAGAAGCTACAGCTTTTCTCATTTACCGAGGAGATATTCCCTGAAGCTACTTACCCCCATCATACGTGCCATTCCTAAACGACCCTTTATCTCTCATCCATCATCACAATGCAGATTCTTTTGAGGAGTTTCCTGTACATCATCAATTCCATGAACTACTTATCTTAATGGTCTATAGCTATACTCCATCAGACAAGAGTTATTCCCTGATATACAGCTACTTACCTTGTTCGTACTTTTAGTTCCTTAATGAGCGTTAATCTCTCTTCCATCACCACAAAGCAAATTCTTTTGAGGAGTTTCCAGTACACTATCCATTCCACAAACTACTTACCTTAGCAAGCTACAGTTGTTCTCATTCACCGAGGAGATATTTTCTGATATTTGTCTACTTACCCCGTTCGTACGTGTAGTTCCTAAATGAGCCTTTTTCTCTCTTCCATCACCACAAAGCAGGTTCTTTTGAGGACTTTCCAGTACATTATCCATTCAGCGAACTACTTACCTTAACAGGCTACAGCTGTACTCCATTATCTCGGAGATATTCCCTGATATATAGCTACTTACCCCGTTAATTCGTGTAGTTCCTAAAAGAGCCTTTATCTCTCTTCCATCACCACAAAGCAGATTCTTTTGTGGAGTTTCCTGTACATTTTCCATTCCCTCAATACTTACCTTAACAGGCTCCAGCTGTATTGGGAGCCAAGGTAGCAGCTAAGCTCATCCTGTCCTCTCGCTGTGCCGATGTCGCCAAGATGTCGGGAGCCAAACTTGCAGTTAGGTTCATTATCAACTCTTGCTTGCTATTATCACCAGATGTGCTAAATTCAAAGATATTTTTCCACAGCCACTCTCCGGAATTGCTTTGTTACCTTGTGTTTACTGTAATCAAATGTTGCCTCTTTGTTTTCTGGAATTTTAACAACCCTATGGTATTCACTGTTTCCAAAACTGCATATAAGCTGGTAGTTGAGAATAAACTTGGCTGCAGTCTTGAGTTACAATCTCGAGGCGCAGATCTCCTGAACCCCATCTTTTGTCTAATGTCTTCTTTTTTCTCTCATCTGTCTTTCTTTTTCTTTAGTCCTCGCCCCCTCAATCAGGACTCCCTCTTCGTTGCTGGCTGGTTCTGGCATGTGGCTCCTGAACAGGGACCTGAAAACCTGGGTCGAAGGCAGAGGACCCCCACTAGGTAAGAGGATGTCCGATAACTTGAGAAACAGAGCTGGAGAGAATACGGAAAAATATAGTTGGGAGTAAAATATAATTGGTCTAGGTAACAGTTGCATGCTGTACGTGCAAGCCCTCAAAGGGAAGCTTCATGCCCAGGGAGTGAAAGTGGGGCAAAGTCAATTGGTACACTTCTTTCTCTTCATTGAGGAAATATGCCCCTGGTACCCAGAGGAAGGAGCATAGTTTAGAAACTTAGCAAAAAGAGAGAGAGAGAGAGAGAGAGAGAGAGAGAGAGAGAGAGAGAGAGAGAGAGAGAGAGAGATTCAGGAACATTATGATGCAAATGGCCCTGAGAAAACCCCAGTTGATGCTATTATTCTTTGGTATCTGGTCCAGGTTGCTTAGATCCTAGACATGAACAGATTAATTCGATCAGTCAATTGGAGAAACTGAACAGGGACCTGACGAGTGTTGCCCAGCCCCGGGAGCATATGCTGCTGCCTGGGAAGGGCTGAGAAAATTAACAAGATCTGAACCCACTGGGCTAGACATTAAGGAAGACTCCGATGGCTCAGACACTGAGGAGAAATTATGCAATGAGCCTCCTAAAGATAGATTGACCCATTTTGAGAATATGTTGAAATCAGTATAGCTCTATTGTCACAGCTTCATCCAGAACAACAAACTCCTTTATAGGGAGATACTGCTGATCCCCCACGGACAATCCTGGCAGACTTACAGCTTTCCTAGGTGCAGGCTGCTCGCAGAGGTGAGGGACCTGAGGCTAGGGAAATGTTAACACCACTGAGGTAACTTCTCCGGACCGAGCACTTTACTTCCTTCCACCACGACAACAACAGATTTGAAACCCCAACCAGAGTTAGTGACAATTAGCCTAGAGCTTACATTTTCCATAAAGCCACAGGGCTATGTCTAGATCAGCTATTGTGGGTGTTTGGAGGCAACTGATCTCTAGTTCAGCTCCTCTGGTCACTCATAAAGTGGGGGACAGTCTAAATTGCTTCAAGAAAGCTGCTCAAGTTTGAGCCCAATCTTATATATTTGGAATATTTTGCAGGACTTACCTAACTTCTATGAGAGCTCAGGCAGATGAAGTTCTCTCTGTCTCCTTTTCTGCCTTTCTCTAAACTCTGCCTGCCTGCCTGAGACATAGGATTGGGTATTGATATTTGTTTAACATCTGCTTTGAAAGACTTAAAGAAAGGTTTTCTATTCTTGTTATCGATGTTAAGTTTGGAGACTGTAAAATTCTGCTTGTTTGGCTAATTCGTAAGCTTTCTCTAGCATTGAGCACATGGTTGACAATAGGATTGGTTGGAGTAGAAGCCTGCCCATCCCCCAGGTGACAAGCGTGCTAAATTCCTGGAGGCTGGGCAGGGACTTGGAGTCCTGTGGCTTTGCATTTCAAAAGTGCCTTGCAATTTAAATGCTGGAAGAGGAAGGTGTCTTACTGTGAGCTCACTGTCTGTGTTCATGTCCTGTCTCCCATAAGCTCCCCTTGGGAGCTGAACTGGTTTCTCAAAATGTGGCTTCTCGGATGATCTGAAAATCTTGGTTTGCTGAAAAGTTTTTTTGTTTAATATCTAACCACGTGGTTCTAGAATATAGGCAAAATAATATCATTTGACACTGGACTTCCAAAAAAACTTATGTGGCCAATTAAAGAACAATTCTAAGCGCACCCCAAAGCTTGTGCACATTGTCTGTATGAGTATGTATGTCTGTCTATGTTTATGTGTTGGTAAAACTTAAAAACAAAACAAAAAAAGGTTTTAAACCCAAATTGATCATGTTTGGGAGCAAACAAATGTGTCAAAAAAGAAAAAACTCCAAAAGGTTCTAATATACAGCACGTGATATAAGTACACTGATGTAAAACCAGTGTGTTATTCTTTATGTCTATCTATGCTAAGAGTCAAGTGTACATCTAATCCTAACAATTCTTTGGTGTAGACTAAGATTTTGCTTCTCCATTTTTTTTCTTTCTTCGCTGTGATCTCATAAACTCTTTAAGATCAAGGGACCAGAGTCATTTTGAAATAACTGCACAAATGTGACTATTAACCTAAATTTTCCTGACCCAAAATTAACATTTTGCTTTATAGGATGCGGGTTGACATGTGTGCTAGCTGAGTGGACCGCGGCAGTCTATGGCTACAGAAAGCTGCCTCCACAGTCAGCTCCCAAACTGCCTGGTTTGCTCATGCATCTAGAAGTCCTGTGAGGATTTTGACAGGCCCAGGCTGTCAAAGGCTACTACCCTGGCTCTGCCTGCCCCAAGATTAGAGTTGGGTTTATAACAGGCCTATCATGACAGAGTTGCAACCGAGACTTATTCCAAGGTTAAAAGCATCAGAGTTGTGTTTGGCGACCACAGGGTTGCATTGGGGTAGCATTGATGTCTTCTCCCTCCATGACTCACAAACTGTCCTGTCTGCTACAGGGAGCAGACTTGGTTGGCCTTCAATCTGTGTAGATTTTGTGACTAGAAAGATGGTTAAAGGCCCACGCCTTCTAAAATCTGGTTGAAAATTTCCTTAACCAGTCTGTGTAGAAATGTACAGGCAACAAGCAGGAAATGTGACAGCCTATCCAGGGAACTCTACTACAACGTTATCCAGATGCATGCCTTCTCTCCTGCTGGCCTGCTAATTTGGGATGGAAGACACAGCCACTTCAAATCCACTGAAGCTGATACTTTTATTGTTATTCATTTGTTTTCTCTTTCACGTGCCAGTAAGGTAAGGTTAAATAATATGATTTGATTTAATGGCACATGGATCCCATTCAGTCTGCTGTTCTTTAAGTGTTACAGCAAAACTCTGGCAACTATTTATTGGTTGATTCTTAACAACTTACAGGTAAACTCTACTCCATTTGTTCTCCCATTGCTTTAATTGGAAATAAAAAAGGCTTTTATGGCTAAGACTCCTTGGACAGTTCAAAGCCAACCCAGGCAAAGAAAATTGAAAATCCCTCTTGGTCATATTTGAGGTCTTTATTATTTTACTAGTCAGAACTTATATATTAAAACTTCTCATTTGCGTACTTTGCATGATTTTCAAAAATTTCTGGGAGATATTAATTGGCTTTGCCCTTATCTTAAATTATCCACAGCTGAATTAAAACCCTTATTTGATCTATTAAAGGGGGGCCCTGACCCTACATCTCCCAGAGAAATGACAACTGAAGCAGCCGAAGCCTTAAGCATTGTAAATTCTGCCATTTCTTCCCAACATGTAAATTATATTGATTACTCAGCCCCTTGGGAAGCATATATTTTAACTACACCTCATTCTCCAACAGCGGTCCTCTGGCAGAAGGGACCCCTTGTATGGCTTTCCTTGCCTGCTACTCGTTCAAAGGTATTAACTCCCTATTATAAATTGGTAGCCACCTTAGTTCCATATTGCCGTGTGGAATCTTGTAAGTATCTTGGATGAGATCCACAGGTTATTTATATCCCCTATACTTTACAACAGCAAGAATGGCTTTATATTCATTGTGATTCCTGGGCCATTGCTTGCGACAATTTTATGGGCATAATTTCACATCATTATCCCTCCAACAGATTACTTCACTTCGCCTCTTTTTACCATTAAGTGAGGGCAATGCTATTACGGATGAGGGTATTCAAATTTTTCTCACTCAAATTGACTTAGCAAAGCAATCACATGCTGTCCATCATCAAAACAGTCGTGCCTTATGTCAGCAATTTCATATCACTCGTGAGGCGGCTCGACAAATTGTAAAAACTTGTCCCAACTGTATTACCTTTCTACCAGTGCCCTCCAATGGCATTAACCCTCGAGGCTTAGTGGCCAACCATGTTTGGCAAATGGATGTTACCCACATCCCCTCTTTTGAACAGCCCCACTTTGTCCATGTTACCAAAGACACTTATTCTAATTTTATTATGGCTACTCCTCTTAGCGGGGAAGCTAGAAAACATTGTATCTCCCATGCCTTACACTGCTTTGCTACTATGGGACTTCCTAAACAAATTAAAACTGATAATGGTCCAGGGAATGTTGGACGAGCTTTTCAAACTTTTGGCAAATCTTACCAAATTGTTCACTCTACAGGTATTCCCTATAATCCTCAAGGTCAAGGAATTGTTGAATGGGCCAACGGTTTGTTAAAACACAAAATTTCTAAGTTAAAAGGGGGGGGGAATTATACCCCTTCTCTCTTGTTAATATTATTTCTCTTGCTTTATTCGTACTAAATTTTTTAAATTTGGACTGCAATGGCGACTCTGCAGCACAGCGGTCCTAGGAAAAGAGAGAGCAAAGAGCCTTTGACCAAGTTAAGTGGAAAGATCCTTTAACAAGTTGTACGGCTCCAGAACCTTTTGTCCAACACGTTAAAATGGGAGACTTTGCAGCTTCTGACATTGTAACCCCTTTATGTTTTACAACTGACTCCAACAGTTATATTCCAGGATGTACTGTAATGCAATCCATAAATCATAGAATTTGGATTCCTGATAATAGTCAAGTATATAACATACCAATGACTTCATTGCCTACTCGGTTTCCTGTACATACCAATTCTACCTCATCCTTCATGATATCTCGCTGCATCAACTCTTCTTAAATTGTAGAATCCATGGGAGAACTGCACCCCATAAAGTGTAGACATGATCATCCTTTTATAACCAATATTTCAGGAAGTAATTCTCAGCTGATGGACTGGTCTGGAGCCAATCTCACCAACAAGTACAACCCAGGTCTGTGGTGGATGAATGGACACCCTCAACGTCATGTCTGGATGTTAGTGGCTGCCCTAAATAATATTTCCTGTCCCACTTCTTCTTCTTTAAAAAATATTATGAGTTGTGTAACACCCCCTTATGTCCTTGTGTATGGACATTTTAACATTTCTATAGGAGCCAAGTATTTCAATGTTACTTGTACTAACTGTTCTTTTTCAAATTGCTCGTACAGTGGTCTTACTGATTCTATAATTATTATTAATCAGCCACCATTTGTTATGCTTCCAGTAAACATATCTGAAGCTTAGTATGAAGAAACAGGTATTCAAGTGTTAAAACATTTAAAAGAGCTCATGCGCCCTAGACAATTTCTAGGGCTATAAATAGCAGGCATTGTACCCTTTATTTCCTTAGCTGCCTCTGCTGCAGCGGCTACTGTGGCTTTAACACAAAGTGTGCAGACAGAACACTATGTTAATCAGCTTTCTCATAATACAACGCAAGCACTCCACTTTCAAGGCAGGATTGATGATAAGGTAGAACAAAAATTAGAAGCATTGTATGAATCTGTGTTGTCACTGGGAGAACAAATTTATGCTTTGCAAACTTTGCAACGGGTGCGCTGTCATGCTGGGTTTGACTTTATTTGTGTGACCCTCCATAAGTATAATGGGTCAAGGTATCCTGGGGAACAAGTTTTAGCACATCTAAATGGTGTTTGGCACAATAATAATTTGTCCTTAGATCTCTTTCAGCTCCATAGGCAAATAGCTGGACTAGAACAAGCTCCGCCTCTGGACTTTAAAGTGGCAGAAACAGCAAAAGAACTGTTTGAACAACTTCAACAGTATATCACTTCCTTGACTAATGTTAAGGGGTTGCTGATGGCATTGCTCGGCCCAGTGATACTTTTGCTGATGGCTTTCCTATGCCTTCTTTGCATTGTTCTCATATTGCAAAATTCTTTCATGAGTCTAACCAGTCAGCTGCATAAGGTCAAGCTCCAAGTGAATGAACTTTCCTCCGAGAGGAACCGCAGCCAGAGACGGGTTTTAGGGCGGGGCCAGCTTGACTGCCCTAAGACATGGGCCTTCAGCACTGCTATGAAGTTGTTCCCTAGGACGGGTAAGGCAGGCTGGGCCACCCACCCCACCTAAGACAGGCGGATTCACTTCTTTTAATAAAGACGGGGGAGATGTTGGGAGCTGAGCTAGCAGCTAAGCTGATCCTGACCTCTGGCTGTGCCAATGTCACCAAGATGTCAGGAGCCAAACTTGCAGCTAGGGTCATTATCACCTCTGGCTGTGCTATTATCACCAGGACGTGCTAAATACAAAGATATTTGTCCACAGCCACTATCCAGAATTGCTTTGTTACCTTGATTTTACTGTAATCAAATGTTGCCTCTTTGTGATCTGGAATTTTAACAACCCTATGCTATTCCCTCTTTAGAAAACTGCATATAAGCTGGGAGGTGAGAATAAAATTGACTGAAGTCTTGAGTTACAATCTCAAGCCGCAGACCTCCTGAACCCCATCTTTTGTCCTTATCTCATTTTTTTACTCTCATCTATATTTCCTTTTCTTTAGTCCTTGCCCCCTGAATCAGGATTACCTCTTCATTGTCAGCTGGTTCTGGCACAGCAGTACACTAACAGTGAGGAGATATTCCCTGAAATAAAGCTACATACCCGTTCATACGAGTAGTAACTAAATGAGCTTTTATCTCTCTCCCATTAAAAAAAAAAAAAAAAAAACAGATTCTTTTGAGGAGTTACCACTACAATATCCATTCCAGGAACTAGATACCTTCAGTAGCTACAGCTGTTCTCATTCACCAAGGAGAATTTCCTGATATGCAGCTACTAACCCCCATCATACGTGGAGTTCTAAATGAGCCTTTATCTCTCATCCATGACCACAAAGCAGATTCTATTGAGGAGTTTCCAGTACATTATCCATTCTGCGAACTACTTAACATAACAGGATTTAGCTGTACTCAATCACCGAGGAGATATTCCCTGATGTACAGAATTTTACCACGTTCATACGTGTTATTACTAAATGAGCCTTTATCTCTCTTCCATCACCACAAAGCAGATTCTTTGGAGGAGTTTCCAGTACATTATCCATTCCAGGAACTACTTACCTCAACAAGCTACAACTGTTCTCATTCACCTAGGAGATATTCTCTGACATACAGCTACATAACCCCATCATACGTGTAGTTCCTAAATGAGCATTTATCCCTCATCCATCACCACAACACAGATTCTTTTGAGGAGTTTCCAGTACATTATCCATTCCGTGAACTACTTACCTTAACAGGCTACAGCTGTACTCATTCATCGAGGAGATATTCCCTGATATACAGCTACTTCCCTTGTCTGAACTTGTAGTTCCTAAATGAGCCTTTATCTCTCTTCCATCACCACAAAGCAGATTCTTTTGAGGATTTTCCAGTAAATTATCCAGTCTGTGAACTAATTACATTAACAAGCTAAAGCTGTTCTCATTCACCGAGAAGATATTCTCTGATATACAGCAATTCATACCCATCCCACGTTTAGTTCCTAAATGAACCTTTATCTATCATCCATCACCACAAAGCTGATACTTTTGAGGAGTTTCCAGTACATTATCCATTCCGCGAACTACTTACCTTAACAAGCTACAGCTGTTCTCGTTCACCGAGGAGATATTCCCTGATATACAGCTACCTAATATCATCATACGTGTAGTTCATAAATGATCCTTTATCTCTCATCCATCAACACAAAGCAGATTCTTTTGAGGAGTTTCCTGTACATTATCCATTGCAGGAACTAATTACCTTAACAAGCTAAAGCTGTTCTCATTCGCAGAGGAGATATTCTCTGCTATATAGCTACTTACCCCCATCGTAAGTGTAGTTCCTAAATGAGCCTTTATCACTCATCCATCACCACAAAGAAGATTCTTTTGAGGAGAATCCACTACCTTATCCATTCCGCGAAATACTTAGCTTAACGGGCCACAGCTCTGCTCCATCAGCGAGGAGATATTCCCTGATATACAGCTAACTACCCCATTCGTACGTGTAGTTCATAAATGAGACTATATATCTCTTCCATCACCACAAAGCAGATTCTTTTAAGGAGTTTACAGTACATTATCCATTCCAGGAACTACTTCTGTCAACAAGCTACAGGTGTTCTCATTCACCGAGGAGATATACCCTGATATACAGCTACTTAACACCATCGTACGAGTAATTCCTTAATGAGCATTTATCTCTCATCCATAACCACAAAACAGATTGTTTTGAAGAGTTTCCAGTACATTATCCATTCCGCAAACTACTTACCCTAACAGGCTACAGCTGTAATCCATCAGCAAGAGATATTCATTGATATACAGCTACTTACCCCATTCGTACTTTCAGTTCCTAAATTAGCCTTAATGTCTCTTCAATCACCACAAATCAGATTCTTTTGAGGAGTTTCCAGTACATTATCCATTCCACGAACTACTTACCTTAACAGGCTTCATCTGTACTTAATCACTGAGGAGATATTCCTTGATATACAGCTTCTTACCCCATTTGTATGTATAGTTCCAAAATGAGCCTTTATCTCTTTTCCATCACAACACAGAATATTCTTTTGAGGAGTTTCCAGTACATTATCCATTCCACAAACTACTTACCTTAACAAGCTACAGCTGTTCTTATTCACCCAGGAGATATTCCCTGATATACAGCTACATACCCCCATCGTACGTATAGTTCCTAAATGAGCCTTTATCTCTCATCCATCATCCTGAAGCAGAATATTTTGAGGAGTTTCCAGTTCATTATCCATTCCACGAACTACTTACCTTAAGAAGCTACAGCTGTTCTCATTCACAGAGGAGATATTCCCTGATATACACCTACTTACCCCCATCGTACGTGTTGTTCCTATATGAGCCTTTATCTCTCATCCATCACCAAAAGGCAGATTGTTTTGAGGAGGTTCCAGTAACATTATCCAGTTTGCAAACTACTTACCTTAACAGGCTTCAGCTGTACTCAATAACCGGGGAGATATTTCCTGATATATATCTATTTACTCCATTTGTACGTATAGATCATGAATGAGCCTTTATTTCTCTTCCACCACCACAAAGTAGACTCTTTTCAGGAGTATCCAGTACATTATCCATTCCCCGAACTACTTAACTTAACAGGCTACAGCTGTTCTCATTCACCAAGGAGGTATTCCCTGATATACAGCTACTTATCCCCATCGTATGTTTAGTTCCTAAATGAGCTTTTATCTCTCATCCATCACTACAAAGCAGATTCTATTGAGGAGTTTCCAGTACATTATCAATCCTCTGAACTGCTTACCTTAACAGGCTACAGCTGTCCTCCATCAGAGAGGAGATATTCCCTGATATAGAGCTACTTACCCCATTCATACGTTTAGTTCCTAAATGTGCCTTAACCTCTCTTCCATCTCCACAAAACAGATTCTTTTGTGGAGTTTCCAGTACATTACACTCTCCATGAACTACTTACCTTAACAGGCTACAGATGTACTCAATCAGCGTGGAGATATTCCCTGATATAAAGCTACTTACCTCATTCGTATGTGTAGTTCCTAAATGAGCCTTATTCTCTCATCAATCAACACAAAACAGTTTCTTTTGAGGAGTTCCCAGTACAGTATCCATTCCAAGAACTACATACCTAACCAGGCTTCAGCTGTACTCAATCACCGAGGATATATTCCCTGATATACAGCTACTTACCCCGTTCATAAGTGTAGTTCCTAAATGAGCCTTTATCTCTCATCCATCAACACAAAGCAGATTCTTTTGAGGATTTTCCAGTACATTATCCATTCCACGAACTACTTACCCTAACAAGCTACTTCTGTCCTCATTCACCCAGGAGATATTCCCTGATATACAGCTACTTACTCCCATCCTACGTGTAGTTCTTAAATGAGCCTTTATGTCTCATCGATCACCACACAGAAGATTCTTTTGAGGAGTTTCCAGTACAATATCCATTTCGTGAACTACTTACATTAACACACTTCAACTGGTCTCAATCACCAAGGAGGTATTCCCTGATATACAACTACCTACCCCCTTCATACATGTACTTCCTAAATGAGCCTGTATCTCTCTTCCATCACCACAAAGCAGATTCTTTTTTTTCAAATTTTTATATCAAACTGATGTACAAAGTGGTTAAAGTTTCATACGTTAGGCATTGGATACATTTGTTGTATGGTTTGTTACCTTGTCCCTCACACACCCCTACCTCCGTCCCATTTCCCTTTCCCCCCCTCAGGTGTTCAGTTCACTTACACTAAATAGTTTTGCAAGTATTGCTTTTGTAGTTGTTTGTCTATTTTATCATGTTACTCTCAATTTTGGTATTCCCTTCCTATTTCCCAGTTCTAATACCGGTATGCACCGTTTCCAATATACTCAGATAAGATTACAGAGATAGTGTATATACAATCACAGGAAGGTGATACAAGAACATCATCAATAATAGAAGCTACAGATACACATGGGATGTCGAAAGTAGTTACAACTGTGATATAACAATCGTTTCCATAATATTGAGTTCATTTCACTTAGCATCATCTTATATGTTTATTAAGGTATAGATAGCTATTGGGCTCTTGTGACCCTCTGCTATGCTAAACCTGTCCTAATTATTCCCAATAAGGGAGACCATAGAGTCCATGTTTCTTTGGGTCTGGCTCACTTCACTTAGTATAATTTTTTCCAAGTCCTTCCATTTCCTTACAAATGGGGCAATGTCATTCTTTCTGATAGTGGCATAAAATTCCCTTTTGTATATGTACCACATTTTCCTGATCCATTCGTCTACTGAGGGGCATCTGGGTTGGGTCCAGATTCTCGCTATGACAAATTGTTCTGCGATGAACATTGTTGTGCTGGTGGCTTTACTGTGATTTTGTTTGTGGTCTTTTGGATAGATACCCAAAAGTGGGGCTTCTGCTATATAAGGGAGCTCTATATTTAGCCTTCTGAGGAATCTCCATACTGCTTGCCAGAGTGGCTGAACCAGTTTACTGTCCCACCAACAATCAAGCAGGGTTCCCTTTTGGCCACATCCCCTCCAACAATTGTTATTCTTAGTTTTCTTGATATATGACTTTCTTACTGGGGTGTGATGGAATCTCAATGTTGTTTTGATTTGCATTTCTTTTATGGCCAGTGATCTAGATCACTTTTCATATATCTCTTGCCCATTCAAATTTCCTCATCAAAGGAGGCTCTATGTAAATATTTAGCCCACTTGTTGAGGGGGCTATTTGTTCTTTGTGGTTTTGTTTTGGAGGAAGGTAACCTTTTTAGTTCTGCATATTTTTTAGAGACGAGGCCTTTGTCAATTGAATGGCCGGTAAAGATCTTCTCCCAGTCTGTGGGCTTTCTGTTTATCTTGCAAGCTATGTCCTTTGCAGTGCAGAAGCTCTGCAGTTTGAGGCAGCCCATTTGTCCAACCTTTCTTTGATTTGTATCCTTTCTGGGTCTTTGTTAAGGAAGTTCCGTCCTACTCCAAGGAGCCCAAGTGTTTCTTCTACTCTTTCCTTTAGTGTTTTCGGGGTGTCTGTTTTGATTTCGAGGTCTTTAATCCATTTGGAATTGACTTTGGTGCAGGGTGGTGTATAAGGATCTAGTTTTAGTTTGTTGCATGTCTCGAGCCAGTTTTGCCAGCACCATTTGTTAAAGAAGCTATCTTTCTTCCAAACCATTGTTTTAGCTTCTTTATCAAAGATTAAGTAGGCATAGTTCGGTGGGTTCATTTCTGGGTCTTGACTTCTTTTCCATTGGTCTTCAGGCCTGTTCCGGTGCCAATACCAAGCTGTTTTTATTACTATAGCTTTATAATACAGCTTGAAGTTGGGTATTGTAATTCCTCCAGCCCTGTTCTTTCTGCTTAGGATTGTTTTTGCTATTCTAGGTCTTTTATTGTTCCATATGAATTTCTGGATTGTTTCCACTATTTCATTAAAAAATGTTGTTGGGATATTAATGGGTATTGCATTGAATTTGTAGATAGCCTTTGGCAATATTGCCATTTTGATTATATTAATCCTCCCAATCCAGGAGCCTGGGAGGTTTTTCCATTTCCTTCGTTCTGTCTTAATTTCATTTTTCATGTATTTAAAGTTCTCATCATAGGAGTCTTTTACTTCCTTGGTTAAGGTTATTCCTAGGTATTTTATGTTCTTTGAGGCTATTGCAAAATGAGTTACTTTTCTGATTTCAGCCTCTGTCTTTGGTTCGTTAGCATAGAGAAAGGCGGTTGATTTTTGAGGGTTTATTTTATATCCTGCAACTCTGCCAAAGTTTTGGATCAGCTCTAGTATCTTGGCATAAGAATATATGGGGTTCTTTAGGTATATGATCCTGTCACCTGCAAAGAGACCAATGTTAACTTCATCTTTTCCTATTTGGATCCACTTTATGTTTTCTTCTTGCCTAAATGCTCTAGCTAGGAATTCTAGTACTATGTTGAATTGCAGGGAAGAGTGTGGACATCCCTGTCTTTTTCCTGATTTTAAAGGGAATGGCCTTAGTTTTTCACCATTTAGAGTTATGCTTGCTGTTAGTTTGTCAAAAACTGTGTTGATTATATTCAGGAATGTTCCCGGGAATCCCAGTTTTTCTAGGGCTTTAGCATAAATTGGTGCTGGATTTTATCTAACGCTTTTCACACATTGAGTGACATAACCATGTGGTTCTTTACCTTGCTCCAGTTGATGTGGTGGATTACATTAATTGACTTGCATATAACCAACTTTGCATCCCTGGGATGAATCCAGTTTGATCGTGGTGTATGATTTTTTCGATAACCTGTTCAAGTCAATTGTCCAGAATTTTGTTGCGAATTTTTGCGTCTATGTTCATCAGGGAAATCGGTCTATAGTCCTCTTTCCATGATGAGTCCCTGCCTGGTTTTGGGATAAGGGTTATACTGGCTTCATAGAATGTGTCTGGTAGTGAATGTTCTCTTTCAATTTCATTGAAGAGTTTGAGAACTATTGGTGTGAGTTCTGTTTTGAAGGCCTTGTAGAATTCTGCAATGAATCCGTCTGTACCTGGGCTTTTCTTGGATGGGAGATCGTTTATTGCTGTTTCTATTTCAATACTGGATAAGGGTCTTTTTAGAGAGTTTAAACCTTTATGGTTAAGTTTGGGGATATGAATATTTTCCTAGGAAATCATCGATTTCTTCCAAGTTCTTGAATTTGTTGGCATAAAGGTTTGCAAAATAGTCCCTTACTATTTTCTGAATTTCACTTATTTCTGTGGTGATGTTACCTGTTTCATCCCTTATCTTGTTTATTTGAGTGTGCTGCCTTCGTTTTTTTGGTCAGGTTTGCCAGGGGTCTGTCTATCTTGTTGATTTTTTCAAAGAACCAACTCTTTGTTTTGTTGATTCTTTCGATGGTTTTTTTCATCTCTAATTGATTTAATTCTGATTTGATTTTAATCATTTGCTTCCATCTATTGACTTGGGGTTTGGCTTGTTGTTCTCTTTCAAGGAAATTAAGGTGCTTCCTTACATTATTGAGTTGCTGTTTCTCCAGTTTGTTGGTGTATGCACTCAGAGAAATAAATTTTCCTCTGAGTACTGCCTTTTCTGTGTCCCAAAGGAGCTGGTACTTTGTGTCCTCATCTTGGTTGAATTCCATAAACATTTGAATTTCCGTTTTAATTTCTTCAATGACCCACTGATGGTTCAGCAGTGTGTTGTTTAGTGTCCATGAAATGTAGGATTTTCTGTGGTGTCTGTTTGACTTGAGCTCTAATTTTATTCCATTGTTGTCTGAGAGAATTCAGGGAATGGTTTTGATAGTTCTGAATTTGTACAGGTTTTCTTTGTGCCCTAAGATGTGATCTATACTGGAGAAAGTTCCATGTGCTGCTGAGAATAATATGTATTCTTTTGTTTCTGGGTGCAATGTTCTGTAGATGTCGGTTAAGTCTAGTTGGTCCATGTAATTATTTAGTCCTGTGGTTTCTTTGTTCAGTTTTTGGCGTGTTGATCTGTCCAAAGGTGATAGTGGAGTGTTAAAATCCCCAACTATCAATGTGTTTGGGTCTATGAGTGTTTTTAGAATCAGTAGTGTTTGTTTGATGAAGTTGGGTGCTCCTGAATTTGGTGTGTAGATATTTAGAATGGTTATATCTTCCTGGAGGAGAGATCCCTTTACTAGTATGTAGTGACATTCTTTGTCTCTTCTTACCTTTTTTAATTTGAAGTCAATTTTGTCTGATACTAGGATTGCAACTCCAGCTTGCTTATGGTGCCATTTGCTTGATAGATTTGCTTTCAGCCTTTCACTTTTAGAAGATGTTTACTTTTGCTGGATAGATGTGTCTATTGGAGGCAATATAAAGATGGATCTTGATTTTTGATCCAACATATGAGCCTATGTCGTTTGATTGGAGAATTAAGTCCATTAATGTTGAGAGTTAGGATTGAGAGATGATCGTTTGTTCCTTTCATTAACACTATCTTATTAAAAGCAGTGTCTTCCCGTTTCTTGATCTGATGTTAACTATTTAGGGTTCATTTCTCTGTCTGTATAAGGATCTTGATTATTTTCCCTTTATGATACATCCCTGAGGATTTTCTGTAATGCTGGTTTGGTGGAGATTTATTGTTTTAGTTTCTCCTTACTGTGGAAGACTTTTATTTGACCTTCAGCTATGAATGAGAGTTTGGCTGGGTACAGAATTCTTGGTTGATATTTATTTTTATTTAGTGTTTGGTATACTTAATTCCAGGCTCTCCTTGCTTTCATGGTCTCTGCTGGGAAGTCTGGGGTAATTCTTATTGCTTTTCCTTTATATGTGATTGTTTTCTTCTCCCTAACAGCCTTAAGGATTCTCTCCTTGTACTCTACTGATCCTGTTTTGATCACAATGTGTCAGTCAGATGTCCTATTCTGGTCTGGTCTGTTTGGGGTTCTAAATGCTTCTTGTATCTGTATAGGCCTATCCTTATGGATATTTGGGAAGTTCTTGGCTAATATTCTGTTAAATAGGTTTCCTATTCCATTAACTTCTTTCTCCACGTTTTCCTCAATACATATTATCCTTAAATTGGGCTTCCTGATCATGTCTTGAATCTCCTGTAGCAATCTGTTTTGTTTATTGGACTGGATTTATATTGATTTTTTATCTTTCTTCATAGAATCTAGGGAATCTTCAGCTCCTGAGATTCGATCCTCTGCTTCAGTTAGTCGGGACTGGAGGCTAGCTACTTGATTTCGAATCCCTTTTCCTTCTGACTCGTCTTTCATGATGATTTCCATGTCCTTTCTTAGGTCCTGAATGGACTTCTTTACATCATTAACTTCATTACTTTGGTTTTGAGTTTGTCAATGTGTATTACAAGATTATATTGATAAGAGCTAAGACATGTGGAATCAACCTACTTTTTTCATCTTGGAAAGCTTTTAAAATTTTTCTCTTTATCCTTTAGACAGAAAGGTCACCCATATGTATTGAGATGTGTGCCATTTTAGAAATTCTTCCCACTTAGTATTTGATGATTCTTAAAGCTTAAAGGTATATTCTTGCCTTCTTATTTCTTCACCTCTTTATCCATTCTGTTTCTCCATTCTTGTTTTGCCTCTTCTTCTTCTGGGATTTCTATTAACACATTCACTTTTGCTTTGAACTCCTGAGAACTATTTGTTGGATTTTACTCTGTTGTGGTCATTGATGGTAGATAGATAGGAATATGAGAAATTCAGAGCATCTTGTAGAAGCAGAACAGGATTTTCTAGGGGTAGGAGCAGTAAGGCAGAGGAGAAAGTCTTCAAAGAACTACAGGAAAGAGAAGCTTGGGCAGGTGTGAAAGGTATTTAGGCAAGATGTTAACTCTAAAACACACTAAAGCCCTTAGTGTTCTAGTAATTTTTCTCAGTACAAATTATATTGAAAACACTATTTGATTATGTACTGGGGAAAAAATCCACTGTATGTACTTAAAGGACATCTTGTGCCCACACTTCTAGGGCCTGGCTAGTAGCTCCAGTTCTCTATTAAGGTCCAGAAAAGAGTGTGTGCCCAGAAGAATCAGCTCAGAAGAGGATGTGTCAACTGAACCCTGTTTATTGAGATACTAGAAGCCAAGGTGGTAGGATATAAGACCCAGGCTAAATCCAAATGGCTCTGGGAACTATCAAAAGTTCCTGGGCTCAACCTGGAGCTCCTGAGCCCAGGGTCCCTCCCATTTCTATCCTCCCAGGATAGGGAGCTGGGAAGCTCAGCTGTAGCTTTGGAGCTTTGGCAATATGCTTTCCTTCAAGTCTATATACATATTGGCCCATCAAGAAAGTGGACCCATCCCCTCTTCCTGTGGTGGGCAGGGCTTTCAGGGATTACTTCTCACCTCCACCAGAGCATCTCTTGGCCTGGGTGTCTTCTCTCTCCTCCCCACACCAACAGGTTCCTGGGAAAACAGTCACATTGTACTTCACAACTGTTACCTGGGAGCAGCAGAGCCCTTTCTGGAAGAAGGTCTTCTTTATTCACAGCCTGATCAACATTACATTGCCATGCCACCATGATTTCTGAACACAGACTTCAACATGTGGTTTGACAGGATAGACATGACATTTAGGGCTGTAAGAACACACAGGGAAATGCCTTGAGCCTGACCAGTAAGGTTCCTGTGTCATTGCTCACCTCAACAATTCATCATCCCTAGCGCCCTCTGACCCTTTGTCCCTGCCACCCAGCCTTTCAAGGACCAATTATATCCTTATTGCTCTGGGGTAAGCAAATCCAGAGAGAGCCACTGGTGAGGCACATGCATGTGTGGAAGTGATGGACACACACCACAAGGAACAGCTTTAACAAATGGGGACAGAGCAGGTGGATATGATCCTGCTTGGTACAAGAAGAACAGGAGGAGGAGGAGGAAGAGGAGGAAGAGGAGAAGTAGTGTAGGAAATCTCATAGTGGATGATGTCTGAACTGGTAAATAGAGGCTTTGCCATCAAATCCATGCTGAGGGCTTGACTGGCTTAGGAATGTAGGTCTCCCCCAACCCCTGCCTCCTTGCCTCTGTGTGTGTGTGGTGGTGGTGGTGGAGGAGGTTTGTGCATGCCCACTTAACTGGGAATTTGTGTTTACAAAGCAGGCTTGGATGGAGGAAGGGTAGACAGGCTGAATGTGACTTTCTCCTGAGGAAAAGTCTCTCAATGTTGCTTTTCTTTCCTTCACCCTATTTGCATGATGATTTTCAATGTATCGGATAATCTTCTTTTTATTGTAGTGAGATACATAACCCTGGCCATCTTAATTCTTAGGTGCATAGCTTCCTAAAATGAAGCACAATTAACAGGTTACAGTGGGTCTCTGTCATCCATCTGCTTCCTCCAGCCTATGGTGGCAGCCATTCTGCACTCTGAATATCATTTTGAGGATACTACCCCACCCACAGATAGAACTCTAGAGTTTATTCTTTTGTGATTGGCTTTTTCCGCTTAGCATAAACATGTCCTCCAGTTCACATCTTGCAACAATTGTGTCAGAATTGTCCTCATTCTCAAGGCCAAACCATATTCCATTGTCTGTTCACACACATTTTGCTTTTCCATTCATTCTTCTGTGGGGTGCTCTCATCATGTTTGATCTGGAGAATAACTCTGCTATGGGCACAAGTGTCTCCAGAGTCTTTCAATTCTTGTGGCCATGTAACAACCTGGAAGGGGGATTTCTCCATCATATGGTCATACTTTTTATTTTAAGAACGATATTATTTTCCCACACCCTCTGCATCAGCATGCCTCCAATGCCCTTGTAGTACTTGGCATTTTTAAGAGCAGCCATGCTACTGAGAACAGAGTGGCGTCTTCCCTGTAGTTCTGATTTGCATTTCTGTAGTAGTCAGTAATGTGGAGAACTTGGCCATGCCATCCACTGGCAGTCTCTTTGCAGCGATGTTTCTTCCAGTCCATTGCCCACTTTATGTTACAATTTGGTTGTTTTTACCATTATTAGATCCCAAGAGTTCTCCCCACGGTTTTCTATCTGACTCTTACTGTCAGAGAGGGGCCCCAGGAGTGAACTAAAAGCAGGAGGCAAGCTTGCTATCCCTGCCTCCATGTTAGATGTCTCTTCATTCTAGGGCATTCTCTCTGAAGGCTCTTGGCAATGACGTGGAATCCTGGAAGGGCAGGATTGGTCACTAAGCATCCAAACTATCTTTTTGTTTTTCAAATTTTTATTATCAAACTGTTGTACAGAGAGGTTACAGTTTCATGCGTTAGGTACTGGATACATTACTTGTACTGTTTGTTACCTTGTCCCTCATACCCCCCAAACTATCTTTTAAGAAACAACAAAGCTTCCTCAGGACAAACACCCCCAGAGACTGATGACTTGCTCATCCTGACCAGTGATGAGAGCTGAACCCTTCCTAAGGCAAGCCCTGCAATAAGGATGGACAACCCATCTGTTGCCCAGGACTGTTAGAGAAGGAATTAACAGAAGAGAGGAGAGAGGGGTGCAGACTTCTCAATCAAACCTAAAGCTTCTATCTGGTCCTAAAGGCAGGGAGAGATGGCGAAGGTGGGCTTAAGTGCTATTTTCTTATGGCATGCCTGTGGCACCTTTCTTCTGCCATCGTATGATGCCTCTTTATTTGCACATTAGGGTGAGAGGCTGGACGGACACCTAGAACTCTTTGGGAGTTTTGGGCCCCAGATCTAAAAACTGTGTTTTGAAAATTAGATATAGGCATTGGAAGTCTGCTCTTCTGTTCTGTTGGGTTGCCTTGTGACTATGATGGTGTCATTGATGCACAACATTTTAAAATGCTCACAAAGCCCAGTTTGTCCTCTTTTCTTTGGTTGTCTATGCCTTTGGTGTCTTGGTGTTGTATCCAAGAAATCACTGTCACACCCAGTGAATGCTCTGTGTTTCTTCCAAGAGAGTCAGTGTTTTGTCTCATATGCAGGCATTTGATAAGTTTCAACTTAGTGATGGTATTTGGTGTTAGGTAAGCTCTATTTTCATCATTTCACATTTGGCTATCAAGTTTGTCCAGCACCACTGTCCTTTTTGATTGATCATATTGGCTCTCTCATCAAAATTCATTGATGGGTTCTCTATTCTATCATACTGGTCTTTATGTCTGTCTGTATCCTATTACTACATTGTTTTATTATAACTTTGTAGGAAAGATCTGTTTCTTTGGTTGTTCCCTAAACATTTAAAAATATTATGAATAGAATCGATTTTTTTAAGAATTGTTCATTGTTATCTGGGCATGGTAGCACATATCTGTAATCCAGGCAATCAAGAGGCTGAAGATGATTGATGGTTTGAGGCTTGCTTGGATTATAGAAAGGCCCTGTCTCAAAAAATATTTTATTGTCTTCTGAAGGTTTTTGAGCAAAAGAACATGAGGACCGTAAGATTCTACAAGGTACACATAGAGTAAGGGAGGTAGGAATGTCCACCGAGGAGAAAGACTGCCTACTGCTGACAAGGCTGGGTGGCCATTCAGGGTAGAACTGGAGGTTGAGAGTGAGGCTTTAGCATAAGTGGTGCATGTGAGTGGTCAGAGGTTTCTGCAAGTAGTTTGTTGGTGGTCTCAGCATTTGTCACATGGGGCTGGCTGGTGGTTCCGTCTCCTGCTTGGTCCTTCCTGGGTTCCAACGTGGCTGTAAAGTGACTGCAGCAGAGAATGGCTCAGGGCTAAGGACACAGATACAACATGGAGCTGGGGAAGCTAAGTTTTTCTCCTGCTTGTAGTTAATCCTAGGGCCCAAGGAGGCAAGCTAGTGTTTTTCAGTAGAAGTATAGCTACTGTTAAGCATCTGTAATAGTTCATTTCCCCATTGCTACTGTGCAAATGCGTATTTTGCTATGTTTGGGTCTAACAACGTCTCTTCTCTTTGTTCATTGCCATGTGTCATGGCCCCATGCCCTGCCCCTTCCCCTTACTGAAATCCATGGTATGGAAGGTAGACCATCAAAGCTGGATGTAGGGAAACTTGGCATATTACAGAGGCAGGATCAAGACAGTCACCTCACTGGCACATGAGCAGACTCAAGTAGATGTTCTCTGATGTCAGTTCCATTTCTGATGGTGTAAAATATCAGGTTCATACCAGGTCTATATCCCTCCACAGGACTTCCTACTCTTTTTTCTTCTTAATTTTCCTTTTGCAATTAATGGCTGTTTCTTTTTTAAATTTTTAAAATATTTATTTATTTGTCTATCATTTATTGATTTGGTGGTACTGGAGGATTGAACTTGAGGCCTCAAACTTGCTAGGTAAGCGCTCTACCACCTGAACCACACATCCAGTACTTTGTACTCACTCTGATACATTCATCCATATGCCTCTGTCCTAGAATTTTTTTCTTTTTTATAACTTTTTTTCTTTATTGTCAAAGTGTGGTACAGAGGGGTTACCGATTAATATGTAATAACGGCTGTTTCTTTTGAGGCACTGAGAAAGCTTCCTACCTCATTGTGCCTACTTGCTTGCACATCACATCTCTGTTAATCTCAATATTTTTCCACCACCATGACACTGAAAAGGGGTGGCTTTCTTGTCTCCCACACAGGTCCTGGCAGTCAACAAGCATTCATATGGTGGCACTGGGGGAAAGAACTCATAAATGTCTTTGAAAAACTACACTTGTTTGATGCTAGGTTTGAGAGGGTGAACAGAATTTGAAGCACAGAAAGAAGTAAAGCATAGAATTGTCAGTAGAAGTGTTCTCCTCTAAGAGGAATACTTTGACTGACTGTGTACCACAGCACAAAGATCTTGTCCTCTTGTGTCCTAGAGGACATGGATGAACACTGCAGATGGGGAAGACTCTCATTGATTGTGTTCTTGTAGTAGCCACAGGGAGCAGCCAATGCTTTCCACAATGGCATAGCTCAGAGGCAGCATCTGGTAACAGCATAGATACCAGGGCCCACAGTAACGCCCATGCAGCTCATGGGCCATGGTAGCTCATGAACCTTGGCAGAATGGGTGTCATCTTCATGAATGGACCATGAAAGGACATGCCAGTTCAGTGAGGTAAAATGTACTTTCAAAAGGCAATAGCAACCCAGGCACCATTGGCTCCTGCCTGCCATCCTAGCTACCCAGGAGGCTGTGATCTGAGAACTGTGGTTGAAAATGAGCCTTGGTAGGAAAGTATGAGACACTTATCTCAAATTAGCTACCAAAAAGCTGCAAGTGGAGCTCAAGTGGTAGAGAGCCAGCCTTGAGCAAAGAAAGCTCAAGGGAGAGGACCCACACCCTGAGTTTGAACTCTAGTACACACACACACACACACACACACACACACACACACACATACACACCTAGTGCAATAGTGGATTATTAACCACCCACATTAGTGAAGCTGTTGCCTTGCACCAAGAATTCCCCAAATTAATAGAGGAAGCTGAAAGATATTTTTTCTTTAAAGATGGTGAGAGTTGGAGGAGATGACAAGTTTGAACAACTTTGCTACACTGTCCTTATAAAAAATGGGGACATGGGTGGGTGGATGGATTTCAAGAAGCAGCATGGGTGGCATGTACTATTTCTCATGAGGAATACTGAGGCTGGCAAGCGAGCATAGCCTGCAGGTTGTAGAAGGTGTCTCAAGCAGGCAATTTCATTCCTGTGCACAGAAGTCAGAAG
The DNA here is from genome assembly GCF_023159225.1 of Perognathus longimembris pacificus. Taxonomy (NCBI): domain Eukaryota; kingdom Metazoa; phylum Chordata; class Mammalia; order Rodentia; family Heteromyidae; genus Perognathus; species Perognathus longimembris. The sequence continues at coordinate 32,852,172 of NC_063168.1, forward strand.
ACCCAGGGCCAAGAGCCTAAATTTAGAAAAGAATCACTGGGTAATTAAGTAGAGAGGAGTGTGTGTTGCTGAGATACAGAAGGGGTGTGTGTGTGTGTGTGTGTGTGTGTGTGTGTGTGTGTCTGTGTGTCTGTGTGTCTGTGTGTCTGTGTGTGTGTGCCTGCATTCCCAAAGGTTGCCACTAGATGGCGATGTTGGTCAGTGCATGTGTCAGCAACAACTTCACAGAGAACCTTCCCTTGGGTGGAGTTGGAAATGTTATTTTACAGATGAGAAGATGGGGGATGTGAGAGGCAAAGCAACTGGGTCCAAGATCACAATGACAGGCATTGCCCCATTCTCCCTGGCCTTACACCTGTAGGGATGATGCAGCTAGCAAGGGTTCTGCTTCCAGTACTCTTGGAGTTATGTATAACATCTCTCCCATCTATCTAAAAATAAGAGCTGCCGGTGTGAGGTAGATCAGTGACTCTGATTGCAGGAAGAGGTGAAAGACCTTGGATGGTAGACACCATAACTCTCTGTGGGCCATGAGACTGAGTAGAAATGCTGGCATATGGTTTGGGTGGCATGAAATCCCTTACGTTGCAGAGAGCTCCCATACTTTTTCCTAGTTCCTATGTTATTCCTTATCATGGTGCTTTTGCTATCTGCAAACCCACGATTTGAACAGGCCTTAATTTCTTGAGAAGCATCTTCTGACTCAGGTAGGAAGGTTTGATCACTTTTGACTTTGTGGCCTTTGCTTTTTAACCTAACCTCTATGGTTAAGAATTTAGGTGTGCGATGGTGTGCTGGCCTAGGATGCAGAAATGTCCCCATAGCCTCTCTCATCCCATACTAAATCAATAAGGACTCCCTTGCTTGTGACAGGAAGTAAATTAAATCAAACACGAAATGCCACAGGCTTTAGGGAGTCTGTGGGTACAGCTGGTGACATGTGGGTAAGTGAAGATCATGTGACATATTCTGGAATATTCTTGTTTATTTCTCAATTGCTGGCATGGTGAAATCCATTTCTAATGAGAGACTGACTCTCTTCCTCTGATGAAGAATAAGGTTTCTTGCTACTTTTTGCTCATCTCTTAGCATAAGCTTTTATTACCATCTGATTACTGCAAGGCAAATTATTACTATAGCTCTTGAAATGCCTAGATTTTAGGTGCTCAAAGACTACTAAGGAGCCGATTCCAATGCAAATGCACGAGAGTCTTTATTGCAACCTCGAGCCTGAACCATCACGAAGGCGGAGGATGGGGATTGAGAGCCTCACCCTACCTCCTTAGATAGTCAGGGTTTTTATTGCAATTACAACAGGGGCAGGGTATTTAAAATGTGGCAGATACTTGATTGGATGGAATTTAGAAGCAAGTCTTGTCCTATTTCTTTTGGCTGTCTACCCTTTCAGTTATCTATATTGTCTTTGATAACGGGAACTGGGCTTGGTATCAGGAACTGACAGCAGGTGGTCACATAGCATTGATGCAGGGGGATAATGCAGAGGGTAGAGCAAATCACAAATGGGTTAAGCAAGCCGTTTACAGAAGCAGATTTCTGTGGTCAGGCTGACCTAGTACCAACTTCACTTTAACAATTTCTACCATGTTTTCCCATTACCACTAAAAAAGCTTGAGTGGGCTAAAACAATCCAGTACACAATCATATGTAAACCAACCCAACAGTTACCATGGCAGTTCTACTACTATTATGGTTATTTCTCTAGTCTATGACTATGATCATTTTTTACTGCCTGTAACCATGGTGGCTACCTAGGTACAGAGAGGAACAAGAGCTGCCTATATTTTTTAATGTCAGACTACAAAAAAGTAGTCTTCTCTAGCATGGAGTCATCACCAGGGTTTAGAAGCTGTTACAGTTTTAACACTGAAACTTATATTTAGTCACTGAGGTTCTCAGGTTAGCCCTTACATTCTGATTGGTCTATGTTGGGTCATGCACCCACCTTAGAGCCTGTGATGGACAATTACCTACTCAAATTGCAGGATTAGAAGAGAATCTTTCAAAAGAACAAAAAGTCTTAACAAGAGAAGATTATAATTGGGGGTTATTAGAGGATCATTGCCCAGCAATGAAGAATATCCATTTCTGTCCTCCTTAGGTTTCTGAAAGAGATTATTCATAACTCAAAGTCACACGTTAGCCAGATGCTGATAGCCCATGCCTGTAATCCTAGTTACTCAGGAGGTTGCCATCTGATGATCACAGTTTAAAGCCAACCCTGGGCAGGAAAGTCCGTGAGACTCATCTCCAATCAACCACCAGAAAACCACCAGAAGTGATGCTGTGGCTCACAGTGGTAGAGACCTGCCTGGCTAGCTTCCCTTTGGGTAGATGACAGCTGCTTCCTGGGTGATGAGTAGCCTTAGGGAAGTGGGGTGGGTTGATGAAAATATTGCATCCTCTTCTCCATTTGCCCACCTTGGCTTTCACAGTGAGTTTCAAGTTGATGGCCTTTATTCGAGTTTATGATTATACAGGAGAAAGGGCTGGCTAGTAGTGTTCAAAAGGAAACCCCAGAGGTTTCCTCCTCGGGTCGACTGCTTATTTTTTAAAAGAACATAAATTCCTGAAACTTAGAAATGGGTAGGTCTACTGTTGACTTTTGAAGCTTCTGAATGGATAGAATAAAATGCCCACCCCCTCTTTCATTTTATTTTTCAAATCATCTCCAGCCTTCTAGAAAGACATGGCTCATTAGAGGCAGTAGACACTTGAGGAAACCAGTGCCCACCATTAACTCTCCATATGGGGACCACCTGAGCCCCCCCCCTCTCATTTCCCCTCAGGACTCTAAGTTCCAGTAACCAACACTTTTCTACTTTGTTTCCAAGAGGAAAGGAAACAAAAACCTTTTCTCTTTGAGAAAATCAAAATTCGAGGTCAAGTAAAGGCCATCATTTTCTTCTGTTCCCTCACCCTCCTCAGAGTCTCACCGCATTGTGTTCCATGTCCAGTGCTCTCCATCTGTCCCCACCCCCCCTCCATCCTGGGATGGGTGTATCTGACAGCTATGTCACCAGGGCTTCCATCCTCAGTGATTTCTCATCAGGCACATCAGGCCAAGAGCTACCTCCAGGAGGGTGATGACTAGAAGCTGGAATACTTTTCCAGTGTTTTAAGTATTTGTACTAGTAATTGGTGTATATGTCCTGACTTGGACCAAGGCTTTGGAGACAGAGGGGAAGGAGCTCTTCTAACTCTTCTCTGTATTGAAGGATATTACCAGATTACTGCTCATGCTAACTTCAGGTGGCTCACAACTTTGCCTTTTCTCAATTCTGTCCATACCTTCAGAAGCCCTCCTGTCCTGTCATTCATATTTGAAAAGGGTTGACTTGCACCATCTTTTCCATAACAATCTCAACTGCCTGACTTCACACTACCCAACAAACAGGCAGAATGGGGAGAGTGGCCACCTTTCCAGTGTTTGTTGTCTGTGATATTTTACACTGACAGGGAATGGAATCTTCTAGCCCCTGCGCATTTACTCCCAACTTTGGGTCTCATCTTTTCTACTCTGTTGAATGACGTCATTGCAGAAGACCTGTGGATATCGTACCCCTAGGCCCATGTTGACTAATACAGTGAGAGCATTTCCTAAACAAGAGTGATGTTGCTAGAACATAGCATGTGTTACAGTTTCTAGATCCACATTGCTGCTCCCAGCTGCTGATACTAATACACATGAATTGAAACTCAGGGATATCAATGTACACAAGAAACCCAAAGCAAAATGTGGGCGTGAGTTTCATGGAGATGTGTATTGTGGCCATTAATAATGCTGTTTACAAATACTCACCCAACATTCACATTGTAGATACAGTAAAAGACTGTCTTCCTTGGTGTCTTGTGTGTGGTGGGTCATATAACCAATTCAGCCAGCACAGAATGGGAGAAAATGGCTGGAAAGAGTGTATTTCTTGGCAAGGCTGAGCACTTAGTTTTGCTGGAAGATAAGGAGGAGAATTGTGAAAAGGAGGGGAGACCTTGATCAAGAGGCATTATACTTTGTACAATTACCTAAAGATGATAATACAAGGATGCTTTCTTCCTTCTGTTGTCACTTCCCAAGTTCAAAGAAGTGCTACTTCACCAGTCCAGGCCTCCTGGAAGATGAAGACAGGAATAATCCAGTCAACCCATTGAGCGCTTGAAACGTGAGAAATAAACCTGTGGATGTTGTGCTTTGCTGCAGCAGAAAACCATTCATCCTGATGATATTTAGATGACATAGAAGAATCTCAATGAACTGACTAATCTTCACTGGAAGAAGTCCTAAATAGAGAACCAACAGTGCATGCCGGTATTATTGTTCAGAATATTTCCTCTTCATTTATCCCTGGCATGAAGCTCTGTACATACAGTATCTTTTGTATAGTAATAAACATCTCTTGAATAGGGATTGGACACTAGAAAGACCAAGGCAGAGTTAGAAGCCTGTTAATTCTGTCTCCATCCCCTTGCCCCAGTCTCAAGGTGGGAAATGGAGGCTGAAGGTCAAGTGGATCACTGATGGTCTATGGTGTAATCACTCATGCTGATAAGAGACAAGACTGATGCAAACAGGACTGGATTAGCTAGCCTCCAGATAGCCAAACAGATGAATGCTTTGCCAGAATTGCTGTATGAGATGGGGCACGGAAGCTCCATCTGTCTTCTGATGTGCTTCACTCTGTGCATCTCTCACATCTGGCTATTTGTCTATACTCTTCACAATGTCCTTTGTAATAAATGCACAAGCACAAGCAAAGTATTTCCTTGAGATTTCTGAGCTGCTGTCCAAGGAGTTGGATCATATGAGGTAAATCAAATTCCTAATAACACTGAGCCCCTCAAAGGAAAAGGGTAGAGAGCACAGTTTTACCCTTAGCAGAGCACATTCAGATACCCATTTAGGTGGCTTAGAAAAAAATCTGGAAAAATGTGAAGAAATTCTTAAAGACTGGCAAGTGGCTCAAACTTGCAAGAACTGGCCCCTCCTTACTAAGGCACAAGCAGACTTTGCACTCAGGTTCTTGGTCAAGGCCTTTCATTAGATGGGCTTGAGAAAGATGAATGAGAAGAGAAATATCAAGCCTGATGGCAATGCAGCTAGAGGCCAGGCACGAAGTTTCCACCCCCCATCCTTCTCTGCATTTCTCTAGCAGGTAATTCTAACCTTCTCTCCATTCCCCCTACCCACCCTTTTTGCTTTCCTGTATTCTGACCCTGGCACCCATGAATAACAAGCAAACACAAAGAATTCCTTATTAATGTCATGGTGGTTGAGTTTCTATGAAAACAACAACAAGATGTTAGATCTACAAGAGCCCGGCACAACATAAAATCCAAATGCCTTGGGAGAGGTGGAAAACAATGTAGGTACAGGACCAACAAAACTCAAGACCCAACTCAGCCTCTGCCTCAGTGTCTCACTTCCCACAGGCAACCGTTTCTGAGGATGTAATACTTCTCAGTTTTTACTGCTCCTAGGAGCTGGTGCTCAGAAGTTAACAGACAGGATAACCTACTCTAAAGAGAAATGATCAATCAGATGTCTGAGAGATATAGCTCATAATCCCTCCAGAAACAGGAGAATACAGTGCTACCTATCACTCTTGGAAAAGACCAAAACTTGATATATAGTAGAAAACTATGGTTATCACTTGCATACCATGATAAAAATAGAAAAAAATCAGCTATTTTAAGTCAGGGACTGTATTACAAGAAGGCAATAGGAAGGCTGAGGACTTTCAAAAAAATGAAAGCTACCCATTTTCAAACCTCCAAGAACACAGGTAGAATGTCAAGCACAGGGTCCTAGAGAATCAACACAATCCGAGGCTCCAGAGGCATGTGTCCCCTAGTAATTCAATTTGTTCTAGAAGTTATATGGGATAAAGCGGATTAAGATCAACTGAAATCAAGCAATCATGTACCACCAAAATCATGGATGAAACAGCACAGAGGAACCCTGAAGGGATTCGAATAAGTCTGCTCTCACACACATCCCTGCTTCTGCCCTGCTCTGCTGAGCAGTGGTATATGAATTGCTAACAGATTATTCATATATGGAAGTGGATTCCAATACAGATATTACTTCATATAAACAGTATCAATTCCACATTCAAGACATGGATATGAGAATAAAGTAGCTCCTGTTCTGTGAAGTTAGAAAGTTTAGGGTGAGATAGAAAACAACCCTTTGGTGTGTAGAGGAGCACTATTAGATTAAATTCTTTTGTCTTTTTTTTTTTTTGGCTTTTACATCACCTTTAGTCATTGCCCCAACCTGTATGAGTAACAAACCCCTACAATGCCAACTGTTGTAGGAATAATATTCCTTCTTACATGTACCAAAGTCTCATATTCAGCAGTGAGTTCTGGGTTGGAAAAGGGGATATATTGTTTGCACCTATCTGTAAAATTCTTGATTTTTTATCAGAATAGAGAGGACATGTCATAAATGATGCAAACAAATCTTTGTGAGGTATAGAGTTCAGAGTTTTGTGCCTTCTGTGTGGGCACACTGCAACTGAGCTACATCCCCATCTCTGCACTTTATTAGTACACTTTTTAAGATTACATACTGAATCACTATAAGAAATAACCAAAGGGGGCTGGGGATATAGCCTAGTGGCAAGAGTGCCTGCCTCGGATACACGAGGCCCTAGGTTCGATTCCCCAGCACCACATATACAGAAAACGGCCAGAAGCCGCGCTGTGGCTCAAGTGGCAGAGTGCTAGCCTTGAGCGGGAAGAAGCCAGGGCCAGTGCTCAGGCCCTGAGTCCAAGGCCCAGGACTGGCCAAAAAAAAAAAAAAAAAAAAAGAAATAACCAAAGGGCAAGTTATACAATTTTACACAGGCAACCAGTGAACAAGACACCAATGATCCCAGAATGGAACTTAAGGTTTTCTCTTGTGTGATAAAATCAATCACACTTAATGGTGAGTCATAGAAAGCATCTTAATTTAAAAGCCACAGATTGCTTGACTTTGTTGGTCTAAGTCTCTATACAAAAGGCTAATGTGGAAAGGGGTCCCTCATAATGTTAGCCATGTGAAGGAAAAACACATTGGACAGTGCGGTGACCCAGGGCAGCAAACTGTGGTATGTCCCATAGAGACAAGACAAGAATAGCCTAATTACCCTCCTTTGGGTCTCTGATCTCTTGCTAGCATCCCACATAGATCAGAACAAACCAGTGCCCAGGTTGACTGCAGAGTAACAAACAAGGTGGAAGAAAGGAAGAGCGTCTGCAGATGTGAACAGAAGATCCTGCAGGAAGGATGGGCTGTGAGAGGTTTCAGACAGCACTAGTGGGAGTGTATATTGCACACATGTCAGGTAACATGGCTGGGTAGTTTCTAGTCAGCCATAGGTCCACTTGTTCAGAAAATACCTGGATGTTCACCATGAACAAGTAACTAAAAGCGACACATTCTTGACACAGTCAAGCATGTATCGAAAACACCTGGAAGCACACAGATGTAGGCATCTGCTCCTTGTTTTCTCCTTTACCTGCCCATTCTTTAGGTTTCCATGCTGCTGAGCCGCATACTTGCATGCCTGTCTCCTCCAGACTCCTCCTCCTTCAACTGGTCCTCCTGGTTTGGTCAATTAAGGGCCTGGTGGTAGGGTGGTTAGGAAGTAAGATGGGAGAGGCCAAGGACTCCTTCTTCCTGTCAGTGTTTTGAATAGACTGGCTCCCTGGGTTTCCACATCTGTACTTCCTCGGTTTCCACTTCTGCACTTCCTAACACTGTACCAGAGGTAACAGGGGACCTTTCTCAATTTATTTCTACAACCTGCTGGACTCCCAGAATCCCCCTCCTTAGAATAGCTGGTCACCCAGAATCCATTTCCCTTTGTAGCTGAGGTACTTTGTTCTCCTGATTTGGATTCTGACATTATCAAAGGGTATCATGTGTAAGGAAAATGGTCAAATGAAAGCAAACACATCCTATTTTATGCAAGTAATGGATTCTTGATATGAAAGAAAAGCTCAAGCTATGTCAATATCACTAGTTAACAGATGTTAGGAGTCCAAAAATATTGGGAAAAGCCAAATATAGCAGAGTGTTAAGGGCATATGATATAGGGATGGAGTATGATTTGTCTTTAGAAGTGCAAGAGCTGATCAGCAGGTGGGGCGTGGGGACCAATCAATAACTCATTACATTAACATGTGTAAGACAAAGACTCACATATCTCTTACCACTAAAAGAATTTGCATTTAATTATAAATAAATTTTGTCACTCTAAGAATGAAAGGAACCTTTTAGAACTTGATATAGTGATTCTTCCAGAGGCTTAAAAATGAATCATACTTTTAATAGTGAGTTATGTTAAGCATGTAAATTACTTAGGCAGTCACGATGGCAATTGTTGCTACTTTTCCATTGTAATGTTGCCATTGTAAATCAAGTAAAGAGAAGTAAAAGCTAATGTGAAGGAAAACTATTCATGATCATCATTAGATGTAGGTTCAAAGTGTTAAATGAAGACGTACTCAAAAAATTCCTTTTTTCTTTTTTTTGGTTTAAACTCAGGGCTTAAACTGGGGTTTAAAGTCAAGGCTTTGTGTTTGCAATGCGGGAACTCTGAGATCTGGTTCCAATTCTTTTTGCTTGGTTTATTTGAGATTATGGTGGGGGTGGGGGGAGTGGGGGTTCTTTTTGCATATATTGGTTTGGATTACCATCCCATTTTTTGTGTACTGCTCTAGGTCGACTGCCAGTGATTACCACACCACACTCATTTTTACCCATTGGGATGGTGAGTCTTACAAGCCCGGGCTGGCTTGAAGCTAGCTGGCGTTGCTCTCAGCTTTCTAGATAGCTGATATGACAAGAGTATGTCAATCTAGGCAACTATTGGTTGAGATAGGGTCTTTATTCCTAGGTTGGCCTCAAACTGAGATCTTTCTGGTTTGTCTCCTGAAGAAATTACAATATGAACCATGGCTACTAGCTTCCGTTATTCTTTTAATATTTTTCAAATTTTTGTTATCAAACTGATGTACAGAGAGGTTACAGTTTCATACATTAGGCACTGGATAGATTTCTTGTACTGTTTGTTACCTTGTCCCTCATACCCCCTTCTCCCCTCCTCCTTACCTTTCCCCCCTGAGGTGTTCAGTTCACTTACACCAAACAGTTTTGCAAGTATTGCTTTTGTGGTTGTTTGTCTTTTTTTTACCCTATCTCTCTCAATTTTGGTATTCCCTTTCAATTTCCTAGTTCCAATACCAGTACACTGTTTCCAATATACTCAGATAAGATTACAGAGATAGTGTAGGTACAACCACAGGAAGGTGACACAAGAACATCATCAATAATAGAAACTACAGATACACATGGGACGTTGAAAGTAGGTACAACTGTGATATAACAATTGTCTCCATAACATGGAGTTCATTTCACTTAGCATCATCTTAGGTGTTCATAACGGTAGAGCTATTGGGCCTTGTGATGCTCTGTTACGACTTGCCTAAACCTGTACTATTTATTCCAAATAAGGGATACCATAGAGTCCATGTTTCTTTGGGTCTGGCTCACTTCACTTAGTATAATTTTTTCCAAGTTCTTCCATTTCCTTACAAATGGGACAATGTCATTCTTTCTGATAGAGGCATAAAATTCCATTGTGTATATGGACCACATTTTCCTGATCCATTCGTCTACTGAGGGGCATCTGGTTGGTTCCAGATTCTCGCTATGACAAATTGTTCTGCGATGAACATTGTTGTGCTGGTGGCATTACTGTGATTTTGTTTGTGGTCTTTTGGATAGATACCCAAAACTGGGGCTGCTGGGTCATAGGGGAGTTTTATATTTAGCTTTCTGAGGAATCTCCAAGCTGCTTGCCAGAGTGGCTGAACCAGATTACATTCCCTCCAACAATGAAGTACGGTTCCCTTTTGGCAACATCCCCTCCATCAATTGTTATTGTTAGTTTTCTTGATATATGACATTCTTACTGTGGTGAGATGGAATCTCAATGTTGTTTTGATTTGCATTGCTTTTATGGCCAGTGATGTAGAGCATTTTTTCATATGTCTCCTGGCCACTCTCACTTCCTCATCAGAGAAGTCTCTTTGTAAGTCTTTAGCCCACTTGATGATGGGGCTATTGGTGTTTGCGGTTTTGTTTTGGAAGAAGGTAATTTTTTTACTTCTGCATATATTTTAGATATGAGGCCTTTTTCCGTTGAATGGCCAATAAAGATCTTCTCCCAGTCTGTGGGCTTTCTGTTTATCTTGCGAGCTATGTCCTTTGCCCTTCAGAAGCTCTGCAGTTTGATGCAGTCCCATTTGTCCAACCTTTCTTTGATTTGTAGCCTTTTTGGGTCTTTGTTAAGAAAGTTTCTTCCTGTGCGAAAGAGCCCAAGTGTTTCTTCTACTCTTTCCTTTAGTGTTTTCAAGGTGTCTGTTTTGATTTTGAGGTCTTTAATCCATTTGGAATTGATTTTGGTGCAGGGTGATATATAAGGATCTAGTTTTAGTTTGTTGCATGTGTTGAGCCAGTTTTGCCAGCACCATCTGTTAAAGAAGCTATCTTTCTTCCATACTATTGTTTTAGCTCCTTTATCGAAGATTAAGTAGGCGTAGTTCTGTGGGTTCACTTCTGGGTCTTGAATTCTGTTCCATTGGTCTTCAGGCCTGTTCTAGTGCCAATATCAAGATGTTTTTATTACTACAGCTTTATAATACAGCTTAAAGTTTGGTATTGTAATTCCTCCAGCACTGTTCTTTCTGCTTAGGATTGTTTTTGCTATTCTAGGTCTTTTATTGTTCCATATGAATTTCTGGATTGCTTCCTCTATGTCATTAAAAAATGGTGTTGGGATATTAATGGCTATTGCACTGAATTTGTAGATAGCCTTAGGAAATATTGCCATTTTGATTATATTAATCCTCCCAATCCAGGAGCATGGGAGGTTTTTCCATTTCCTTAGTTCTGACTTAATTTCGTTTTTTAAGCTTTTAAAGTTCTCATCAAATAGGGCTTTCACTTCTTTGGTTAAGATTATTCCTAGGTATTTTATGTTTTGGGGGGCTATTGCAAAAGTAGTTGCTTTCCTGATTTCAGCCTCAGTCTTCAGGTCGTTTGCATAGAGAAAGGCAGTTGATTTTTGAAAGTTTATTTTATATACTGCATCTTTGCCAAAGTTTTGGATCAGCTCTAGTAGCTTGGAGGTAGAGTCTATGGAATTCTTTAGGTATAGGATCATGTCATCTGCGAAAAGGGAAAGTTTAACTTCATCTTTTCCTATTTGGATCCCCTTAATATTTTTTTCTTGCCTAATTATTGTGGCTAGGAATTCTAGTACTATGTTGAAGAGCAGGGGAGAGAGTGGACATCCCTGCCTTGTTCCTGATTTTAAAGGGAATGGCTTTAGTTTTTCCCCATTTAGAGTTATGCTTGCTGTTGGTTATAAACTGCCTTGATTATATTCAGGAATGTTCCCTGGAATCCCAGTTTTTCCAGGGCTTTAAGCATAAATGGGTACTGGATTTTATCTAATGCTTTTTCCGCATCCAGAGATAAAACCACGTGGTTCTTTAGCTTGCTCCGGTTGATGTGGTGGATTATATTAATTGACTTGCGTATATTAAACCAACTTTGCATCCCTGGAATGAAACCAGTTTGATCGTGGTGTACGATTTTTTTTTTTTTTTTGGCCAGTCCTGGGCCTTGGACTCAGGGCCTAAGCACTGTCCCTGGCTTCTTCCCACTCAAGGCTAGCACTCTGCCACTTGAGCCACAGCGCCGCTTCTGGTCGTTTTCTGTATATGTGGTGCTGGGGAATCGAACCTAGGGCCTCGTGTATCCGAGGCAGGCATTCTTGCCACTAGGCTATATTCCCAGCCCAGTGGTGTACGATTTTTTTGATAACCTGTTGAAGTCGATTGGTCAGAATTATGTTGAGAATTCTTGCATCTATGTTCAACAGGGAACTCGGTCTGTAGTCCTCTTTCCGTGATGAGTCCCTGCCTGGTTTTGGGATGAGGGTTATACTGGCTTCATAGAATGAGTCTGGTAGTGAACGTTCTCTTTCAAGTTCATTGAAGCGTTTGAGAAATATTCGTGTGAGTTCTGTCTTGAAGGCCTAGTAGAATTCTGCAGTGAATCCATCTGAACCTGGGCTTTTCTTGAATGGGAGATCATTTATTGCCATTTCTATTTCAATACTGGATTTGGGTCTGTTTAGAAGGTGTAAATCTTCATGTTTGATTTTGGGGCTATGAATTTTTTCTAGGAAATCATCCATTTCTTCCAAGTTCTTGAATTAGTTGGCATAAAGGTTTGCAAAATAGTCCCTTATTATTTTCTGAATTTCAGTTATTTCTGTGGTGATGTTACATGTTTCAACTCTTATCTTTTTTATTTGAGTGTGCTGCCTTCGTTTCTTGGTCAGGATTGCCAGGGGTCTGTCTATTTTGTTGATTTTTTCAAGGAACCAACTCTTTGTTTTGTTGATTCTTACGATGGTTATTTTCATCTCTAATTGATTTAATTCTGATTTGATTTTAATTATTTGCTTCTGTCTATTGATGTGCGGTTTGGTTTGTTGTTCTCTCTCAAGGAAATTAAGGTGCTTCTTTAAATTACTGAGTTGCTGTTTCACCAGTTTGTTGAAGTATGCACTCAGATATATAAATTTTCCTCTGAGTACTGCCTTTGCTGTATCCCAAAGGAGCTGGTACTTTGTGTCCTCAACTTGGTTGAATCCCATAAACATTAGAATTTCCGTTTTAATTTCTTCAATGACCCTCTGATGGTTCAGCAGTGTGTTGTTTAGTCTCCATGAATTATAGTATTTTCTGTGGTGGCTGATTGAGTTGAGCTCTAATTTTATTCCATTGTGGTCTGAGAGAATGCATGGAACTGTTTTGATACTTCTGAATTTGTACACATTTTCTTTGTGCCCTAAGATGTGATCTATACTTGAGAATGTTCCATGTGCTGCCAAAAGGAATGTGTATTCTGTTGTTACTGGGTGGAAAATTCTGTAGATGTTGGTTAAGTCTAGTTGGTTTATGCAATTATTTAGTTCTGTGGTTTCTTTGTTCAGTTTTTGGCTTGTTGATCTGTCCAGAAGTGATAGTGGAGTGTTAAAATCCCCAACTATCAATGTGTTTGGGTCTATGAGTGTTTTTAGAGTCAGTAGTGTTTGTTTGATGAAGTTGGGTGCTCCTGCATTTGGTGTGTAGATATTTAGAATGGTTATATCTTCCTGTAGGAGAGATCCCTTTACTAGTATGTAGTAACCTTCCTTGTCTCTTCTTACCTTTTTTAATTTGAAGTCAATTTTGTCTGATACTTGGATTGCAACTCCAGCCTGCTTATGGGGGCCATTTGCTTGATAGATTTGTTTCCAGCCTTTCACTTTTAGAAGATGTTTACTTTTGCTGGATAGATGTGTCTCTTGGAGGCAGCAGAAAGATGGATCTTGATTTTTGATCCAAATTATGAGCCTATGTCGTTTGATTGGAGAATTAAGTCCATTAATGTAAAGAGCTAGGATTGAGAGATGATCGTTTGTTCCTTTCATTATCACTATCTTGTTTAAAGCTGTGTCTTCCCATTTCTTGATCAGATGTTTACTATTTAGGGGTCATTTCTCTGTCTGTATTGGGATCTTGATTATTTTCCCTGTATAGTACATCTTTGAAGATTTTCTGTAAAGCTGGTTTGGTGCAGATATATTGTTTCAGTTTTTCCTTACTGTGGTAGTCCTTCAGCTATGAATGAGAGTTTGGCTGGGTACAGAATTCTTGGTTGGTAGTTATTTTTATGTAGTGTTTGGTATACTTCATTCCAGGCTCTCCTTGCTTTTATGTTCTCTGCTGAGAAGTCTGGGATAATTCTGATTGCTTTTCCTTTATATGTGATTGTTTTCTTTGCCCTAACAGCTTTGAGAATTTTTTCCTTGCACTCTATAGAACCTGTTTTGATCACTATATGTCAGTGGGATGTCCTATTTTGGTCTGGTCGGTTTGGGGTTCTAAATGCTTCTTGTATACGTACTGGCCTTTCCTTCTGGATATTTGGGAAGTTCTCAACTAATATTTTGTTAAATAGGTTGCCTATCCCAATAACCTCTTTCTCCGAGTTTTCCTCAATACCTATTATCCTTAAATTGGGCTTCCTGTTCGTGTCTGGAATATCCTGTAGCCATCTGTTTTGTTTATTGGACTGGATTTGTATTGATTTTTGATCTTTCTCCATAGAATCTAAGGAATCTTCAGCTCCTGAAATTCGCTCCTCTTCTTCAGTGAGTCGGGACTGTAAGCTAGCTACGTCATTTTGAATCTCTTTTCCTTCTGACTGGTCTTTCCTGATGATTTCCACGTCATTTCCTAGGTCTTGTATGGACTTCGTTACTTCATTCACTTCATTACTTTGGTTTTGAGTCTTGTCTCTTAAATCTTTAAGCTGGTTAGCTATCTTTTCATTTGACTTTTGAAGTTCATTTATCTTTCTATTTGTGGATGCCATGAAATTCTCCATTAATTGTTGCTTTGCCTCCTCACGCTCTAGAATACTTGTCTGAAGACATTCAAAGTTTTCATTTATCATGTTTATCCGTAGACTTTGTAGAGCCTTTTGGGGGTTCTCTTCTATGTCTTTGATTGACTGCTCTGCTCTTGCTTGTTTTGAGTGGGGGATAAGATTTCCTTGTTTTCCATCTTTCTTGTGTTCCTTCTGCCCATTTGGACTGGGAATCCCAATCTACAACCACCTATGAGCACCGTTTAAGACCCAAAGCCGCCCTTATCAAGCACTGTTGTGTAAATTTTACAAGTTCCCAGTTATATACGGATACCCTGTATACCTGCCTATAAAATTAGATTTGGTGTTCCTAAAGAATTCAATTTCAATATAACAACCGATCCTGGGCCCTGTAATCAGTAGTTACTTATTTACTGTTACAACCCTATAAGCAGTTCTTGTTTTTATATTAAGTTCTTTTAGGACTGGCTTTCTCTATGAACCCCTTTGATTCACTCAGATTAAGCTGGGATACCCTCTATCCAATAACCAGGAGTCAATGGAAACTGGAGGTCCAGGCAGTAAGTCAGGAGGGTCAGTTGGAGGTAGTAAAGAGACTATAGAGTAAAATGTATTGGGGAGCGGGGGTGGTGGTTTTGGTTTAGTTTCCGTGACGTGGTAATGTGGAGAAGATTAGAATCAGTAGAAAGAACAAGGTTAAAATTATTGACAATCGGGAGTTTGCAGAAAAGAGTGGAGGTGTTATTCATAGGAAAGTAATTTTTAGAGAAAGAGAATGCAAAGAGAGAAATAAAGTAAAGATAGTGGAAGACAGATGCACAAAACAGAAAAATTATTTAAAAAAGAAAATAAATAAAAAGGAAAAATAAAACAGAAAAGGAACAACCCAAAAAAACAGCAAAGAAAAAAAAACTTGATAAAACAAACAGGTAAAAATGGAAAACAAAACAAACAATCAAACAAAAAAACCCGACAATATTTCAGAAGTGAAAAGAAAAAAAAATGGAGTCCTCCTTGTTTGGGTGTTCTTTCCCCAGTCTCTGGTTTCCTCACAATGGTCTGCTGTCCATTTTCCTGCTTGGCTGTGTTTGACTTGATTTCAGTTGGCAGGGGGTGGTTCTGTTCTGATCCTTCACCTCTATTGGTGTGATCCTGGGTCTCTGTGGTTTGCACAGCTTGCTGGCAGTCCTTGGTGTCCTCTGTGGATGGGGACTTGAGGAGTCTCAGGAACCATAGCTCCTCTGTCTGCTGTGGGGCCACTGCCTTTAACGCCTGGCTATGAATAGGCTGTGGACTCAGCAGAGCAGGGCACCTTTGGCCTGTTTTATCCAACTCAGAGTTGCTTGCCTAGGGGAGGCAACTCAATCCTGGGCAGGGCGGCCTCCTTGGTGGAGGTGGCTATGAAGTGCAGCTCCGTTTCGGGCTGGGAATTGGGCTTTCTCTGTGACAGGACTGTTTAACTGTTTAACATTCTCAGGAACTGTTTGTTCCCCTGTCTGGTGATTCCGTACCACCAGGAGCTGCTCTCTGCATTCACTGTAAATTTAGAAATTCCGGCGGGCAGGACGGGGCACCACTGGCTGAGCCGTGGCCCAGGATATACCTCCCGCCTGGGCAGGGGGCTTTCTCCTGCGTGGAGGTGACTCTCACAGGTCGGTGCCTCTTGCCCTTTTCAAAGATGGCTACTTTGACCTCACTTTCCCCAGGCCCGATTTAGTTCCAATCTGGTCTGACCCAATGCCAGTGGCAAAGATGGCGCTTTGCTCTGGTGGTGGGGGAATGGCTGCCTTCCAGAAGCTGCTCTGTGGGCGCGAGTGAGAATATCTTTCGTGGGGTACTGCCCATTTAAATCCATCTCCATCATCCTGGGGGAAGCGGTCCTGCCTCTCCGGCCTCTCCGGCCCTAGCCTACACCTACCATGTTCTACCTCTAACCTTTCCTGTCCTACCTGATCCCTCGCCTATCTCTAGCCCTAGCCTATCTCTAGTCCTAGCCTACCCATAGCCCTAGCCTATCTCTAGCCCTAGCCTATCTCTAGTCCTAGCCTAACTCTAGCCCGTTCTTAGGATTCAATCCCTGAACCTCAGGAATTCTATGCAAGTGCTCTACCCTGAGCTAATTCCTTGCTCTGACTTTCAGCTTGTCTTTGATCCTACTTCTCCTACTCCCCTTCTTTTCTCTATGCCATCACCACTTTCCATCCCCTCCCATTCTGCCTTTTCCACAGCTGATCCCTCTCTTCACTGTTGAAGGATCCAGTGCTTAGGGGTTAACAGACAATAATGCTGCCAATAATTTATACTCCCAGCAAGGACAGCTCTCTCAAACCTGATTTTATTTCAATTCAACTCCAACTATCCTTGTGAAAAAGTGATATATATTTGGGAAGTTGCCTTCAAAATTTGACAAGCCAAATGAAAATACAATATTTTAAAATGATATAACAACAGTAGATAGAGAAGCCTCTTTAGTCCAACTCAATAATGATGGATAATTGTGGTTTTATTCATTCCAATGGACCAGGAAGGCCCTTCTATAATTGAGCAGTTGAAAGGGTACATAGCGCTTAGGCCTGATTCCAATTGTTGGAAAATCTCAGTCTTGTAATAAATTGAAATTGTAAAGTACTCCTGGCTTAAATTGTCAAAACTCAGTCAGAACACCTGGTCGGCTAAGAGATCAGATAGCCACCTTCTTTCCCCAGATGAAGGTATTCAAAGGTAAAGTGAGAATTTAAAATGCTCTTGTCAAAATTGACCTACAGACTCAAGTCAAGTACTTGAGGGGGACTGCCACCCAGCCTTCTTCAACAAAAAACTATTTGGTGTCATAAAATGCCTTGCTACAGAAGCCAGCCCTGGTAAATGAGGCCTTAAAATGCCAAAGTCATTTGTTTAAAAGGTTTTCTCTTAAATCTTGGTGATTTGCATAATTGGCAAAAAAAATGCCAGTGGAAAAGGTATGGCCCATATTTACTTTAAACACTTGAGGATCTTTTGTGCAAATATATGTGAGTGTGTGTATACATGAGTGTGAACAAATTCAAGATTAAAATTGTCAGTCTGATGTAAAAATGGTTGATTTTCCATACAAACTCCAAAAGGGTCATCAGGTTTCAGTGCTACCAAATGTTTTAAAGGATTTTTGCATTGCTTTAAAGGGGAATTGTAGTTTAATCAAAACATGTCTTTAATTTGCAGTTGCAAAATATTGGTATCTTAATGTGTTAGGCTATTTGCACTGTAATCAAGTTATCTGGTTTAGAACAAGGCTTTGGGAATTTGAAATTTATTCCCCTGCCCTGTTTATTAATTTGAGACTAAATTTTAGAAGGTTTGATATTAATTTGTTTCACTGTTAAAGAACTGCTTCGGGCTTCTCAGTCAGAGATCAAAAGGAAAGGACAGGAAAACTTAGGATGGGCCTGTGTGCCTATCTTCGGGGTTGAGTGGTGAACTGGCAAAGGTGCAGCTTAGCTGGTCCATGCATGGTGATGCAGGCCCCAGGGGCAAGTGCACACGTGGTAGACAAAGACTAAGCTGTCACAAAGGCAGTTGATGGAGCCCGAAGAACTCAGATGTGTATATACCCATTCTGTAGGACAGGCCTATCTGTCTGTTCCTTGCTGCTGGACACTGGAAACCTGATGGTAAAATTGGCAATGTGATGATTTGTTTGATATTTCCAAAACTCCCCACCGGGATGTATTTAAAATTGGAAAAGCCTTAAAACGTGGCTTAGAAAGTTTATCTGTATGATGTCATTTAATTTCTATGTTATTTTGAAATTTGCATGTATTTTTTTAAAGTAAGATTATTAAGTCTGGAAACTTGGTTTGTAATTCTAGTGCTTATAATTCTTGCATGATTCTTGATAATTATTGATAGGAATTCTTAGAAGGGAAATATGATTATAATATATTATGTGATTATAATACACGATAATAAATTTGAAATGCAATTTGAGTTTGGCTTGAATTTGAAAGTATTTCCTCCTAAGTGATCATTTTTTTTCTCACTGCATGCCTTTAATTAAGTTCTCACCTTCTTCTTAAATACAAAGATAGTAATATGCACTCAGTAGTGTTACTGTGAGGATGAAACAAGATATAATATGTAAATCCCTTACCATAGCATCTGATACATGAGAAATATTAGCTCCTTTCCTTTGTTCCTCCTTTATTGAATGGACTGCTTTATGTGGTCATTCTTTTAGGTACTGAAGTCTACAGAGTAATCCCATAGGCTTTATTTTCAGATGACTTGATATAATTTCAATGTATGACCAACAAGGATCATAGATCCTTTCAGATAGGACACATCTCACTGCAGATGCTACTGCTGGGTAGAAGTCTAAGAACTCCTGTACTGATTAAAACAAAGAAACTACCAACCCTCGCGTTGCTTCCCAGCTTACATGGGTTTTCTGTGGATACTTATATGACAGAGTGTTCTAAGCCAGAATCATCACAAAATACTAAAGAAACCACTCCCCTCTGACAACTTCAATCTCAAATGAAGATGAAACTTGTGTAGAGAATAGATTTAACATATGGTCCCTTAGTTAGAATAAACTTGGTTCTTCCTACATGCACCCTTTCTTCCCCAACTATTTTGCTACAAAATGTTTTTACTTTATTTATTTAGTTTTTTATTAATTAAATTTGTTGACAAGGTGTGTGAAAAAGGTGTACAGTTACATAATAAGGCAGTGAATACACTTCTTGTGATATCTTACACCCTCATTTTTCTTTTCCTTCCCTAGATCAGGTAGGCATATATACAATACCCAGTGTACCGAAATCATATACAGTAACCACGTGGCGTAGGCCAAAGGAAATTCACCTAGAACTTTACATGTAATGTCAAGAATAGAATCCTCCTTGGTTCTTCTCTTGGAGTTGATTTTGCCTATCCTTGTCTTATATGGTCATATATACATAGCTGTTGAGCCTTTGTGATCCACTGATCGGTCTATTCTAAACCTTTCTATGTGTAGTAGTTGCTTGGTTTTAGATACATAATGTAAGGTTGATGACGGAAACCTGTGGAAATACCATATGAAAAGAAGTTTTTTGTTTTACAGTGCTGGTCTCCACTGTTTCCCCCCTCCTCCACCCCCCACACTCTAACAGTCATATATCAAGGAGACCATGCCCCTTTGTACTCTGTGTTCTAGGCTTGTTTCACTCAACATTATTTGTTCAAGTTCTGACCATTTCCCTACAAATACCAATATTTTATCATTTCTATTTCCTATGTAGTATTCCATTGTGTATAAGTACCACATTTTTTGTATCCATTCATCTGTAGTCGGGTATCTGGGTTGTTTCCATATTTTGTCTATTGTGAATTGTGCAGCGATAAACATGGATGTGCAAATGTCTTTTTCATATCCTGAGACCTGTTGTTCAGGATAGATGCCTAGGAGTGGTATGGCTGTGTCCTAGGGTATTTCTATGCTGAGCTGTTTGAGGAACCTCCATACTGTTCTTCAAAGTATTTGTACTAATTTGTCCTCCCACCAACAGTGGAGAAGGGTTCCTCTTTCCCCGCACGCCCTCCAGAATTTGTTGTTGGCTGAGTTCAGAGTATAGGCCATTCTAACTGGAGTGTGGTGGTATCTCAGGGTTGTTTATATTTGCATTTCCTTTACTGCCAGGTAGGTTGAAAATTTCCTCATATGTTTCTTTGCCATTTTTATCTCTTCTCCTGTGGAGTCTCTCTTTAGCTCCTTTGCCCATTTAATAATTGGTTTACGGGGTTTAGAGGGGGTTAGTTTTTTGTGTTCTCTGTAGATGACGGATATTATGCCTCTGTCTGTTGCTGTGCTGGTGAACATCCTTTCCCGTATGGTTGGCTGTCTTTCTAGATTGGTGGCTATGTCTTTAGCTGTGTCAAAACTTTTTATTTTGTCATAGTCCCATTTGTTGAGACTCTCCCCTATCTGTTGTGCCCCTGGGACTATATTCAGGGAGGTCCTTCCTGTCTTTAAGTTCTAGTGTCTTTCCTACTCTGACCATCAGTACTTTCAAGGATTCTGGTCTGATGTTGAGGTCCTTAATCCATTTTGAGTTGATCTTGGTGCATGGTGATAGGCTAGGGTCTACTTTGAGTTTTCTACATATGGCTGCCCAGTTTTTCCAACACCAGTTGTTGAAGAGGCTATGTTTTTCCCATTGTATGTCTTTAGCTCCTTTGTGTAATATCAGCCAACTGTAAGAATGCAGTCTCATTTCTGGGTCTTCTATTTTATTCCATTGGTCTTCAGGTCTATTTTCATAGCAATACCAGGCTGTCTTTTTTATGATGGCTCTATAATAGAGCTTGAAGTCTGATATTTTTTTGCCTAGAATTGCTTTGGCTATTGTAGGTCTTTTGTTGTTCCATATGAATTTATGGGTTGTTTTCTCTATTTCAGTGAAGAATGTAGCTGGGATCTTGATGGGGATTGCATTGAATTTGTATAGCATTTGGGGCAATATGGCCATTTTTGCTATATTGATTCTGCCTACCCATGAGCATGGGAGGTCTTTCCATCTCCTTGTGTCCTCTTTGATTTCCCTTTGTAGATTTTTATAGTTCTTATTCAATAGGTCATTCACTTCTTTAGTTAGGTTAATCCCTAGGTAATGTATACTTTTTTTAGCTATGGTAAATGGTATTATTTCCATAATTTCATTTTCTGCTTGTACATTGCTGGTGTACAGAAAAGCTGCTGATTTTTTGGGTTGATTTTGTATCCTGCTACTTTGCCAAAATGGCTTATTAGGTCGAGGAGTTTGGGGACTGAGTTTTTTGGGTCCTTCACATATATGATTGTGTCATCTGAAAAGAGGGATTGTTTGATTATTTTCTTTGCCAAATGTGGATTCCTTTGATGTCTTCCTCTTGCCTTAGTGCTATGGCTAGGGATTCCAGCACTATGTTGAATAGAAGCAGGGATAGTGGGCATTCTTGTCTTGTTCCTTGGTTTAGGGGAACTGGTTTTATTTTCTCCCCATTTAATATGATATTAGCAGTTGGTCTGTTGTATATGGCTTTTCTTATTTTATAGAATTTTATAGAATGTTCCCTTTATTTCCAGGGCTTTTAACATGTATGGGTGTGGTATTTTGTCAAAGGCTATTTGGGCATTGGCTGAGATGATGATGTGGTTCGTCGTCTTAGCTCTGTTGACATGGTGAATTACATTTATTGATTTGCGGATGTTGAACCATCCTTGAATCTGTGGGATGAAGCCTACTTGATCATGATATATAGTTTTCTTGATCAGTTTCTGGATCCTGTTAGTTAACACTTTGTTGAGGAGCTTCGCATCTGTGTTCATTAGTGATATTGGTATTTGCCTAGTTTGTGGATGAGTATAATATTGGCTTCATAGAATGAGTTTGGGATTTCTCCCTGTTTCTATTTTGCGGAAGAGTTTGAGGAGTATTGGTATTAGCTCCTCACTGAAGGTTTTATAGAATTCATTGGTGAATCGATCTGGGCCTGAGCTCTTCCTTGTTGAAAGGCTCTTGATTACCTCATGTATCTCACTGTAAGTTATTGGTTTATCTAGTTGATTTATTTCTTCTTGATTCAGTTTGGGCAGTTTATACTTCTCTAAGAATTGATCCATTTCTGTGAAATTATTGTTTTTTAGTGAGTAAAGGTTCTGGAAATAGTTCCTTATGATTGTTTGAATAACCTGTATATTTGTTGTAATTATTCCAGTGGAGTCCCTGATCTTATGGATATGAGTCTCTCTCTCTCTTTTCTTTTCTTTTTTGTAAATCTGTCAATTCTATTTATTTTCTCAAGAACCAGCTTTTAGTTTTATTTATTTGTTGAATGGTCTTTCTATTCTCAATAAGATTATCTCTTCTTTAATCTTCATGATCTCTCTCCCAAGGACACTTCCCTCTGACCTCCATCCAAGTTAGTATCTTAGATCTTTCTGGAAAATATCCTAAAGCAACTCAGTTCAACACAAGGCACATTCCAGCTGATAAAGAACAGAAATGAACCGGGGTGACATTGATCCAAGGTCCTGTTTCTTGACATGGAAATTCACACCGCCACAATATGGGATTCCTTCCAGAGTTACCAGAGACACAAGTCACAAATGATCTAGAGTTTACCATGCAAGACCATACCCACCTTTGTCCCCACTCCCTACTCTTTTACTTCTGGGTTTGCTGGCATTGTTTCACATGCACAGGTCACTGACTCAGAATGTATAGAATCCAAACTAGAGACCCTGGTTTCCTTTTCAAAGGGTTGTCTTCAGCTACCCTTCCATTGGCCTGAATCATCAGAAGGAAAATGCCACATTACACAGAAAACAGCTTCAGTCATACACATAGCAAAACCTACACGTTTTACACAATTTACCTGCTCTCCACTCAAATATCAGTGTTGCATGTTTTCTCATTTGAAACAACTCTAACCTTACAGTTAAGACAGTGTAAAAGATATGTCAGTTGCTCATGACATGGGATCTGCTAATAGAACCCTCCCCATCCAAGTACTTCAGGCAATGTCTGATTGCTTCCATTTTGTATATATAAACATCTCCAGCCCCAGAAGAAATCAGAATATATTCAATTTTTCCAACTAAAATACAAATTTGTTAAAGATTCCTAATTTATCATGGAGATCTGGTCTAGGTGGAACCATAGAGATGAAAGAAAGCTCTGGGTCAATTGCAGAAGTACCTCAGCTCATGCCATTCCCAGTTCCCAGGGAATTGTATTCCTCATCTTCGTTACTTTGCCAACTACCAACTACACACAGTTTAAAGAAGCATCTGCAAAGTGATTACCACCAGGTAAAATCACAACAAGTCTTGGAGATGCACAAGATACAAGGGAGCATGAGCCAGAGAAATTTACCGTGGCTCAGCAGATGTCAGGCAGGGTCCAGCACCACAGGCTGTAACCATAAGCACAGTTGTGAAGGAAAAAACACTGCATTTTAAGCCCATGTCCTGAGGAAGCTCTGTCCCTACCCTCTTGGCTTGTGCCAGAGCACAGCCCTGAGGGTCAGTGAGCCTCAAGCTCACTAACCATGTGTCCTTCAGAATATATCTAGGAATACTGTGCTGGTGTGCACTCACCCACTCACTCTTCATCAAGGATGGCCCCACCAGTGCTACAAACACACTTGGACTAAAAGGTGGGCTTTTAGTTTTGAACAAGCGATATCCATTAGGAGAAACACAAACACAAAGAAGAAGATAACAAAGCGCCTCTCGAGTTCAGATATTGAGCTTCCACACAGCAGCATCCGTGATTTGTTCCTCCCTAATACTTCTTTTCCAGTTCCTTCTTAAAACTAAGTATTCTAAGCTTCAAGCCAAGGCTCTGAGAGGCCATCACTAGTTCATCTGCATTGTTCCCAGTTTCTTCTTTAGGACAGAAGACTTGAAAGTTTTAAGTGACTTTTCTCTTTTCAAGTGGTTTCATTCTCACTGTTTGGACCTATAAACCCTACTCATACTTCTCATTGGGAATATTTCCAGGCTACAAATTCACCAGTCCCATGCAGAATAAAGGAAATAGATAGAGGTCAAACATTATCAACTCTATCACTCAACACCAGAGTAGAGACTATAGTTATGAACTAAAATGATTGGTATACACAAGAAAAATCATATTTGTGGAAATAACTCACCTCCACATAAGAATGATTATTGGAAATACAGTCTTTTTTTCTGTAGAACTCCACTGTCACTAACCACCCAAGTCACCTCCGACATCACAGGGCAAATAAATGAAAGACAAGCAAAGATGGCATCTAACCTGCCACTCAGACATCACACTTACCTGATTTTGTTGGGAAGGCTCATCAAAAGCCGCCCTGCTATTTCCACGTGGCAACGCTCTGCGTCCATGGGAATGGGTCTCCTTCCACATTCTTTCTTGAGCATAGAGACATCATATGATCACATCAATATTGTGATCCTATTGAATAGGCAAGGAGCAGTCATCATGTGTCCATTCCAACTGGTGAATTCTAAGAACAGGATGAATGCTATCTAGGAAAATTAAATTCCTTTCACAGTTTAGTGGCGGCTATTGTAATGCTGTCATGGTAAAGGTACCTGCAGTCATAGTTGACATGAATTGTACATAATGAGAATATACCCACTTCACACTGTGAGCAGAGTTAAAGTTCCTAGAAAGTACTTCTGCAATCATCCCCAAGGTCCCAGATTCTAGATAGCCCTGCACTTTCAGTCCTCCCTTAGCTAGTTGGAAATCACAGATGTATGCCAAGAAATAGAGAGTTGAAACTCCAAGGTCTCATCCATGATGCCTGGAATCATCCCAAATCAAGTTTTCCCCATCACTTCTGGCACATTATTCTTCTAAACAGTGAATGTCTAGATGTTCCGTTACTGGCTTACTTTCCTTAACAGAAGCATCTCACTATATTGATTCTGCCTACCCATGAGCATGGGAGGTCTTTCCATCTCCTTTTTTCCTCTTTGATTTCCCTTTTTAGAGTTTTATAATTCTCATTAAATAGGTCATTCATGTCTTTAGTTAGGTTAATCCCTAGGTAATTTATTCTTTTTTTTTAGCTATTGTAAATGATATTATTTCCATAATTTCCTTTTCTGCTTGCACATTGCTGGTGTACAGAAAAGCTGCTGATTTTTGCGTGTTGATTTTGTATCCTGCTACTTTGCCAAAATGGTTTCTTAGGTCTAGGAGTTTGGGGACTGCGTTTTTTGGGTCCTTCAAATATAAAATCATGTCATCTGCAAATAGGGATAACTTGATTTCTTCTTTGCCAATGTGGATCCCTTTGATGTCCTCCTCTTGCCTTATTGCTATGGCTAGGGATTCCAGCACTATGTTGAATAGAAGCAGGGAGAGTGGGCATCCTTGTCTTGTTCCTGAGTTTAGGGGAAATAGTTTTAGTTTCCTCCCCATTTACTAGGATATTAGCATTTGGTTTGTCCTATATGGCTTTTATTGTTTTAAAGAATGTTCCCTCTATTCCTGTTCTCTCCAGGGCTTTTATCATATATGGGTGTGGTATTTTGTCAAAGGCATTTTGGGCATTGGCTGAGATGATGATGTGTTTCTTTTTCTTAGCTCTGTTGATGTGGTGAATTACGTTTATTGATTTGCAGATGTTGAACCATCATTGAGTCTGTAGGGTGAAGCCTACTTGATCATGATGTATAATTTTCTTGCTCAGTTTCTGGATCCTGTTAGCTAATACATTGTGGAGGAGTTTTGCAGCTGTGTTTAATAGTGATATTGGTCTGTAATTCTCTTTGTTTGTTGGGTCTCTTTGCCTTGTTAGGGGATGAGTATGATATTAGCTTCATGGAATGAGTTTGGGATTTCTCCCTCTGTTTCTATTTCACGGAAGAGTTTGAGGAGTATTGCTATTAGCTCCTTAGTGAAGGTTTTATAGAATTCATAGGTGAATCCATCCAAGCATTGGCTTTTCTTTGTTGGGAGGCTCTTGATTACCTCCTGTATCTAGCTGTAAGTTACTGGTTTATCTAGTTGATTTATTTGTTCTTGATTCAGTTTGGGCAGTTTATACTTCTCTAAGAATTGATCCATTTCTGTAAAATTTTCATTCTTTAGTGAGTAAAGGCTCTGGAAATTGTTCCTTATGATTGTTTGAATATCCTGTGTATTTGTTGTAATTTTTCTGGTGGACTCCCTGAGCTCACGGATATGAATCTCTTCTCTTCTCTTTTTTGTAAGTCTTGAAAGAGGTCTGACAATTTTATTTATTTTCTCCAAGAACCAGCTTTTAGTTTTATTTATTTGTTGAATGGTCTTTCTATTCTCAATCAAATTTATCTCTTCTTTAATCTTTGTGATATCTTTCCTCCTAGTTATTGTAGATTCATTTTTTTTCTTGTTTCTCCAGTTGTTTTAGCTGCATCATGAAATTATTTACCGGTTCTGATTCCATTCTTTTGATGTGTGCACTGAAGGCAATGATCTTGCCCCTCAGCAGTGACTTTGCTGTATCCCATAGGTTTCTTTGTGATGTATTTTCATTGTCATTGTGGCTTATGAATTTGTTACTTTTATCCTTAATTTACTCTGTGACCCAAGTGTTAGATAATAGTGAGGGGTCTAGCCTCCAAGTACTTGTGTAGTTTCTGTGTTATCATTTGTTATTGAGGGTTACCTTGATTCCACTGTGATCAGATAGAATACATGGGATAATGTCAATACTCTTGTATTTGCTGAGGTTCTTTGTGTGGGCTATGACATGATCTATTTTGGAGTAGGTTCCATGGGCTGTTGAGAATGTGTATTGGGTCTCTGTAGGGTAAAAAACTCTGTACAGATTTGTCAGATCCATGTGGGATATGGTGTTGGTTAGGTTTTTTGCTCCCTTGCTAATTCTCTGTGTGCTGTATCAGTCTCTTGGAGAGAGTAGAGTATTAAAATCTCCCACTATGATTGTATTTGGGTCTATCTTGTTCTGTAGTTCTGAAAGAATTTGTTTGATATATTTAGGGCCTCTTTTGTTTGGTGAGTATAAATTTATCACCGTGATATCTTGATTCTAGATTTTTCCTTGTATTAAAATGTAGTGCCCTTTTTTTATCTGTTTGAACTGATTTTAATGAGAAGTTTACCTTGTCTGAAATCAAGATGGCTACCCCTGCCATTTTGGTGGGTGCATTTGCTTGGAAGATCTTGCTCTATCCTTTCATTCAAAGCCTGTTTTTGTCCCTGGCTGTAAGATGGGTCTCTTGAAGACAACAGATAGCAATGTTTTGCTTGTGGATACACTCCGGTAGTCATCTCTTCTTTATCACAGGATTTACTCCATTGATATTCAGAGAGATCGTGGATAGGTGTGTTTTTTTTCTCTTGAAGACTACAGCTAGCAATGTTTTGCTTGCGGATCCACTCTGCTAGTCATCTCCTCTTTAAATGGAGAATTTAATCCCTTTATATTCAGAGAGATCATGGATAAGTGTGGCTTTTTCCCTTCCGTTTTCCTGTTAGGCTGTGTTTCCTCTCCCATCTTTTTTGTCTTTATTGAGCTGTTCTTCCTGTTGGGCTCTGGCTATTGTAGTTTGTTTCTGTTTCTGTCTGGAGGTCCTGTATGTTTTCTGTTGGGTGGGGTCCCCCTCTTAGAATTAATTTGCTGTAAGTTTGGTTTTTTTATTCACATATTCCTTTAGTTCCTCTTTGCTAGGGAAAGATCTGGTTGTAGCCTGGAATGTAAATTCTAATTTTGCTGGTTATCTAATTCTGGGTTGTCAGTTGTTGGCCTGGAGGACTTGGATTGTGTTCTTCCAGGCTCTTCGTGCATTGTAAGTTTGTGTGATGAGGTCTATCGTGATTCTGATCTTTCTTTCATTGTAATATAGTTCTTTGTTTTGACTGCATTCAAAATTTGCTCTTTATTGTTGATATCTGAGCCCTTGATTATAATATGTCTGGGGGTGGTTCTTCTTGGGTCCAGTGTGCCAGGTGTTCTATATGCTTCTGTTATTTGGGTGAGGTTTTCCCTTTTGAGATTGGGGAAATTCTCTGCAATAATTCTATCAAATATGTGTTTTATAGCTCTGCTCTGGTACTCTTCTCCTTCATAGATTCTGATTATATGCAGATTATATCTCTTTTCCCTGTCCACTATGTCCTGGATTAGTCTGCCCTGGAGTTTGACAGTTTCTTGGAGTGCGGTAATCTTCTGGTCCTCATCAGCTGAATCAACATCCAAAAGAGAGACTTGAGAATCAAGATGATCAATTCTTGGTGATGTCTCTTCGAGTGTGGTTTGCATTGAGGCAAGTGAGCCATTTATGGTTGCCAGATCAGCTTTCATTGTGGTAAGTTCTTTTAATGAGTTGTGTTTTGAATCTATTTTTTCTTGCATTTCATTTCTCAGGATGTTAAGCTCTTCTTTAATGGAGGAGTAGACTGTATCTACTTGCTTCCATTTCTTGACTTCCTGAAAGTCCTTTGAGACTTCCATTCTAAACTCCTGGAATTGTTTCCGAATTAATCCCTGAGGCTTTCCATCATTGCTGCTATCTTAGCCTCAGCTTTTGTTTTGTTTTGTTTTAATTCTCCATCTCCTCTTTGGTCGTACTGCGTTTTGGAGCTGGCGAGTTGGCTTGACCTTTCATAAAATGTATAATATTTCTTTGTAATTTACGCATCTGGAGTTCCTGCACTTCCTTTCAGGGGCATGTTGGTGGCGGCCTTGGCTTGGCTTTGTACTGGTTCCCGCTGTTCTGCCAGTGGGGACTTGTCTGTATCCTGGCTCCAGGTTTTGAGTTAGGCTGTTGAACTTCACTGCCCTGTGGGTGAGCGTGACCATCTCGGTTGTTGCCAAGGTGGTTACTCTCACTGCAGTTAGGGGTGGGTAGTTTGTGTGGCTTTCTCTGTGAGACCATGCTCTGCCGCTGTGTTGTGCTGACCATTGTGGGCCCCTGTTGGGTGTTCGCAGTTCATTCATTCAGCATGGCTTGGAGACTTTTCTCTTCTTTGATTCTTTCCCAGTTAGTTTCTGTGGGTCAAGAGAGCTTGCGTCGCAGATTGAGTATTTCCACTTAGGGCAGCTCGCCCACCTGTGTGGAGTGTTCCTGTCAGAGCAGGTGTTGCTGTTGAGGGGTGGCCTGTTGGACCTGGGTAACTGCAACTGTAGTTAGGACATGGGGGATGCAGAGGCGAGTGGTCCAATGCACATTTTATTTCAGGAGGGCCAGGGTTTATATCTGTGTTAGGAATAGGGTTGAATAAAGTTCAAACAGAAATATATACATGGCAAGACAAGACTTATTTAAACATGGTTACATCTGCCAATACATCATAGGATAGAATTATCTAAACATGGTTACATCTGCCAATACATCATAGTATAGCATAGTATAGACTTATCTAAGCATGGTTACATCTGTCAATACATTATAGAAGTAGACTGGTCAAGGCAAGGATACATTTATCTTCTAACTGCTTGTTTACGCTAAGTTAACTATCTTACCATTAAACTCCTCCCAGACAAAAAAACCCTCTCCCTGTGTTAATGCGTAAATAAATCTTCCAAGGACCTCTCATCAGGGGAGGAATGTCTCATGATCAATTGGTTTCTTTTAGCTGTAAACACAGAAAATTCCTTAATGGATGTGTGCCCCCATTGGCCTATTAGTTTGCTAATGGGCTTCGGAAAGTTAGTGCTGAGGCCGAGTCCTCCACAGATCAGAGAATAATTCTCCCACAATTCCCCCTTTTATTTATTTATTTTTTCTCTGCAGTCACTTCTCGAGTAAGCTTAAGGGCAGTGAGTAAAATATCAGAAGATCTATCCTTAGCGAAACGCTTCATTATTGCTAAGATAGAACAATAGCCTAAGAAAAATACACATAGCATAAGTATTAAGGCAATAGAAGCGCTTCCAACACTATGGGTAATACTTTGCCACCACCACCTGGGGTCTAATCCTGCTAAGGTTGGGCTAGTCCCTGGGCTATCTCATCAATAGATGAGGCATCTGGTAATTCCTTTTGAAAAGCTTCAAAAACCTCCCAATATAAACCTTGCTCACTTAAAGTACCATTTACTATGGCTCTCTCTAAGAATTTGTATATCATTCCATTCACATTCAGAGGCTTTATATTTATAAGGTGTTACACAGACATGACTAGAATTCCAATCACAGGTTAATAACAATCGTTGCTGTAAAGCCAGATATTTCTGTGCAAGCCAAAACACCCCTCCTTTGACGGCTTCTATCTCATCTTGAAGGTGGGCGTTTACTTCCAGCTGATGTTGACACAAATTGGTGCCAATGCACCATAAAGTCATGGGTTTATACAGATTGTCCCAATGTGGCTCCGGATATCGCTGCGGTAGTAGCAATGGCAATCAGTCCAATCATCAGTCCTGCGATAGTCAGTCGAATTGCACAATGACTCCTCTTCAAAAGCTGCTTGAAAATTTGCATCATTAGTTCTTGTACAGGTCTTCCAGTCCAGGGATGATGCATGCGAACAGGCACCCAAAGTGAGTGGCGCTGGGTCAAAATCATGATCCTATCTTGACACGGTAGGGGTGCACAGGGTGAAGATGTAGATTCTTCCAGAAAACTGTCAGACTGCCCTCCATCTTAACCCAAATAGGATGAGCAGGGGCCCTGGTGGCAGCAGGCAGCAGTGGCTCCCAGTGGCTCCAATGGAATGTCACACCTCCTGCTGGGCTGTCTGCAACTTTCTGCATAGACTGGTTAAAGAAGCTAGGTTATAAAGCCTGACTTGGGAAAAATCTACTATTTTCCTGGTTGCTTTTTAAGTACACTGGCTTTTGCAAGCTGGTGTCCCACTGAATTTCAAAACACCTTTGGGCAATCGATGGCCCTTTGGTAATTTTGCCAGGGCAATAAGTTTTAGTAATCAGACATTTTTAATAAGGCTAGGATTTTCTAGGCCAACAATACAGGGATCAGAGAGGTGGCTAATTTCCACAAATGACGCTGGGGAGAAAATAGCCTGTTTTCACAGGCAAGGGCAGGCCAGGGGTCACCAAATCCTGCTCCAAACATCCTAAAAAAGCTGTTTATCAGACATGGAGTTGGACATGTTCATGGATAAAGCATGGTCACAAGATGGGTTATATTCGGTGCAGTTTTGTAACCAAACGCCAAAAGGTCCCCAATCATACCAAATATTTTGGGATGTATTCCATATAGTTGGAAAAATTCCTCAACAAGTTTCTTAACTCCTTTCAGTAAAATTCAAGTTTAGATAAGTAAAAATGACACATTTAAGCAGGCCAGCAGGACTAGCATAATTGTCTAACTTATAGGTATGAGATCCCACAGACCAAGAAGACAGTCTAACCAGCCGAGTTCTACTGGAAGTATATGAACCTTCATGTTGAATCCAATATTAATATTTAAAGGGATAACATGGAGAATGGCCTAGACAGATAGCTTTAGAGAACTGAGAGTAAAAGAAGTTAAAAGATCGTTCTTCTTTCATAGGAAAGCCTGGGATGCCAAACCCATAAGGGGGAGAGAGTAAGTCAGGAATAGATGTAGAAACAAAGACGGGGGCTTCTGTCCATAAATATGGACATAATAAAGGAGGGTTAGAAATATAGGTGCAATACATTACCTCTGATGTAGCCCCTACAGGTTATCAGTGCACACCTGTCCATTAGGTTGGCCTTGTCACTTGGATGAGAATGTCTCACCCCGGTCTTGATGCCCAGGGGGTGGTTGTTGCTGGATCCACTGGAGCAGGAGCTAGAAAGATGGGCTGTCCACTGTAGAAACATAAGCGTACCCTCACCCCTGGGTTATTATCTCCCCTGCAACACAATATAGCCCCATACCCAATCAAGTCCAGACAGCCTGTTTAACAAAGGCAGGGCTAAGAAGTGGTGCTCTCCTCTGGCCATTATATCTCCTAGAGGTGAATTTAAAAAATTAAGAACAAATCAATTAAGTACAAATATTGCTTCCTCAATAAGGGCTATTTCATAAAGACTTTTCATAGAAGTCTCAAAGCCCTCGGTACTATCCATACTCCCCCCTCTTTAACATTTTAATTTGTGTTTTTAAAGTATAGTGAGCTCATTCTACTATACCTTGACCTTGAGGATTATATTCAATTCCTGAAACGTGGAAGATGTTATGAAATTCTAAAAATTTTTGTACTTGTTTACTGGTATAAGCTGGTTCATTGTCAGTTTTTATTTGAGAAGGAATCCCCATAACTGCAAATGTTTCTAGTAAATGTTGAATGACAGGACTACCATCTACAAAGACATTGGAGCATTAAGAATGGGTTGAAAAAGTAAAATATTATCAATAATATAAATTTGTTTTTGAAAGAATTGCCATAAAGGGCTAGGAGGTAAATGGCATAAAACTTCTCCAGTGAAGCCATTTAAGGCCAAATGGAGAATATCAGAGGTTTGTAATGCAAGTTCAAATTGCTTTTTAGGTATAGTGATGATAATGAATTATGTGTCTTGCCCACTGAATTGTAGGCACCTTTTACGACCGTGCATAATAATAAAACCAATCATTTCCAAATACGTGGTTAGTGTTTTAGAGAATGTGTGTCTGGTATAGATCCATTCCAAAGGCTTGTTGTGTTGTGCTAACATTCCTGTGGGGTAGTCGTTAGTAAGTAGAGTTAATAAACCAACAGGGGCAGATAAATCTACCCGAGATAAGGAATTTGGGGTCAGGGCCTTTTCCACTAAAAGTAACTCCTGATGTGCCTCACTAATTAAGTTACGAGGGCTATTTAAAGCTGAATCCCCTTGAAGAATGGAGACTAAATTGTGTAAAGCATATGTAGGAATTCCTAAGTAAGTACGAAGCCAGTTAATGTCCCACAGTAACTTTTGAAAACCATTAAGAGCGTTTAATTCTTCAGTTCAAATTTTTATTAACTGGGGGTAATTGCTTGTCTTCTAACTAAATATCCTAGATACTTAACTGGTTCTTCTGTTTAGATGAATTTTATCAGGGGCAATTATTAAATCATACTGTTGCAAGTACAAAGGCAAAATTTATAACAACTCTGGTACAATATTTTTACCAGGTGCAGCAAATAACATCATTTTATTGAAAACCTGCAAGGCAAACTGCAGTACCAATTAAACACTCATCTTGGTAGCCATAATTTTCCTATATCCAACTTAAAACAACCATTTAGGACAAGTCCATTTTTCAAATCTCATATCTAGAAATCCATTTTTGATCTCTCAAGTCTTTGACCAAGCCTGTTGTATTTGAAGAAATCTGGAGCCTACCTTGGCGCAGGATGGAACTTCCTTAACAAAGACCCAGAAAGGCTACAAATCAAAGAATGGACAAATGGGACTGCATCAAACTGCAGAGCTTCTGCATGGCAAAGGACATAGCTCGCAAGATAAACAGAACGCCCACAGACTGGGAGAAGATCTTTACTGGCCATTCAACTGACAAAGGCCTCATATCTAAAATATATGCAGAACTAAAAAACACATTCCTCCAAAACAAAACCGCAAAAACACAATAGCCCCCTCATCAAGTGGGCTAAAGAGTTACAAAGAGATTTCTCAGATGAGGAAATGAGAATGGCCAAGAGACATATGAAAAAGTGCTTTACATCACTGGCCATAAAAGAAATGCAAATCAAAACAACATTGAGGGCTGGGAATATGGCCTAGTGGCAAGTGCTTGGCTCGTATACATGAGCCCCTGGGTTCAATTCCTCAGCACCACATATACAGAAAATGGCCAGAAGTGGCGCTGTGGCTCAAGTGGCAGAGTGCTAGCCTTGAGCTAAAAGAAGCCAGGGACAGTGCTCAAGCCCTGAGTTCACGGCCTAGGGCTGGCCAAAAAACAAACAAACAAACAAACAAACAAAAAATACCAACATTGAGAGTCCATCTCACCCCAGTAAGAATGTACTATATCAAGAAAACTAACAATAACAATTGTTGGAGGGGATGTGGCCAAAAGGGAACCCTACTTCATTGTTGGTGGGAATGCAAACTGGTTCATCCACTCTGGCAAGCAGTATGGAGATTCCTCAGAAGGCTAAATATAGAACTCCCCTATGACCCAGCAGCCCCACTTTTGGGTATCTATCCAAAAGACTACAAACATAATCACAGTAAAGCCACCAGCACAACAATGTTCATTGCAGCGCAATTTTTCATAGCTAGAATCTGGAACCAACCCAGATGCCCCTCAGTAGACGAATGGATCAGGAAAATGTGGTACATATACACAATGGAATTTTATGCCTCTATCAGAAAGAATAACATTGTTCCATTTGTAAGGAAATGGAAGGACTTGGAAAAAATTATACTAAGTGAAGTTAGCCAGACCCAAAGAAACATGGACTCTATGGTCTCCCTTATTGGGAATAATTAGTACAGGTTTAGGCAAGTCATAGCAGAGGATCACAAGAGCCCAATAGCTATACCCTTATGAACACATAAGATGATGCTAAGTGAAATGAACTCCATGTTATGGAGACAATTGTTATATCACAGTTGTAACTACTTTCAATGTCCCATCTGTATCTGTAGCTTCTATTATTGATGATGTTCTTGTATATTGGAAACCGTGTATCCTGGTATTAGAACAAGGAAATTGAAAGGGAATACCAAAATTGAGAGACACAGGGTAAAAAAAGAGAAACAACTACAAAAGCAATATTTGCAAAACTGTTTGGTGTAAGTGAAGGGAACACCTCATGGGGGGAAAGGAAAAGGGGGAGGAGAGAGGGGGGTATGAGAGACAAGGTAACAAACAGTACAAGAAATGTATCGAATGCCTAATGTATGAAACTGTAACCTCTCTGTACATCAGTTTGATAATAAAAATCTGAAAAAAAAGTTGTGCAGACAAATTTAGGCTAGTCACAGCAGAGGATCACAGGAGCCCAATAGCTATACCCTTATGAACACATAAGATGATGCTAAGTGAAATGAACTCCATGTTATGGAAACAACTCTTATATCACTGTTGTAATTACTTTCAACATGCGATGTGAAACCGTAGCTTCTATTATTGATGATCCTCTTGTATCCCCTTCCTGTGGTTGCACCTGCACTATCTCTGTATCTTATCTGAGTACATTGGAAACAGTGTATACTGGTATTAGAACTAGGAAACTGAAAGGGAATACCAAAATCGAGAGACACAGGGTAAAAAGACAAAGGACTACAATAGCAATACTTGCAAAACTGTTTGGTGTAAATCAACTGAACAGCTCATGGGGGGAGAGGGAAAAGGGGAAGGAGGAGGGGGTAATGAGGGAGGAGGTAACAAACAGTACAAGTAATGTATCCAATGCCTAACGTATGAAACTATAACCTCTCTGTACATCAGTTTGACAATAAAAATTTAAAAATAAATAAATAAAAGTTGCGCAGAGTGAATGGGTGGCACTGTCCAAAAAGAATGTACTCATTACCTGACATGTAACTGTAACCCCTCTGTACATCACCTTTATGATAACAATTTAAAAAGACAAAAGTAATTCACTTAATTTATATAAAATTGTATCTAAAACTACACATTCTTTCACCTTTCTTTCTAGTCAGAAAAAGGTAACCACTCCAGTAGTTTCCGATTTAGTCCACTGACCTTTTCCTGAATTCTAATGTACAGAGAGCTCATTTATTTAATGGTTTCAGATCATGGAAGGCTTCATTGTAATTTACTCATTACTATACGTAAAAATTAAGATTTCTTACATAATTTTCCAGTAAGAATTTTTATTCACATATTTTGGCATGTCATTATAATACTGAAAAATTGAATGCAAACCTGTATATACAACACAAATTAGTTTCATACTGTGAAAATATTCTGGAGCCAGAATTGTTAATTGTTAATTGTAAAGCCTATATAATGTGGATGACATCCATATGGTATTAGGACAAAACTAGGATTTAAAATTATATGGGGCTGGGGATATAGCTCAGAGGTAGAGTACTTGTCAAGCCTGTGTGAGACCAACAGATAGATCTGTAGCATGGCCAACAACACATAGGGATCACAGACTTAATACATATGGCTAGCATATTATTATCTTTAAGAGGTCATACAAAGGGATTCAATTCAACATGTCAGTTTATGTCTTCTTTTCCACTATCTCATCCACCAACTCCACTCATCCTCTCAAGTTACCTGGTTCCATTTTCTTATATTTGCATTGAATATCTGACTATATTCACTCACCATTCTTCTCTCCATTTGTCTTGGCTGACATATTCTTACAAAATTCTTTTTTTCTGGTGGCTTAAGATTATTTCTAGAAAATGCTTTGAAATATTAAGACCTCCACATTCTCAGAATGTCACCAGTATGTATATGTCTGTATGTGTGGCTTTTTATAAGAGAGACAGACTTATAAGAAAAGCAGATTTTTCTGTATAAAAAGGTTAAATGAGATTATAAATGGATTATTGTAGATTATGACAGTAGATTCTTACAAAATAAAATGGAAATGTATAGGCCCACTAGCTAATGACCACAAGAGACACAGCAATAATAGGTAAACTGAGTGGATTATTTTTGGTGTGATGGAGAACACAGGGTGTCTTATAAAGAGAATCTAAGAAAGGACTTAGAGGCTTTGAGCCTGAATTAGGTTAAAGAGGAATATACAGGTAGTATGGGTTTGTTCTGAATTGAGTGTTGCCAGGGAAAACTCTGCAGTTCATGATCTTAGTGAATCTTATATGGAAGGAAGATAGATTAGAGGGACACTAACACCATAATTAGTAAAGCAGGAACAGTCATGTTAGCCAGGATGGGAAGTGGTGACTGGCTATTTTCTGTGGTTTGGAAAATGTACTGTTGTGTCTGGGCTCAGACAAGATCACAGAAATATCTTGTTTGTTTTTATATTGACTCCTCAATACTAATAGTGACCTGATCTGCTGTTGATGTTCTGGAAAGGGAATTTATTTTCAACAAGAGAATCCCAAGGCTGAGGTTGAAAGCCAGAGCAGCTTGAGACAAGAGCCAGGCTTCAGATACAACAAGCTGTTTTCTCTGACAGGGTGAAGAAGGGTCGCTCAAAGGATTTTCATCTGATTTTTAAACACCTGACTTGAGGACTGAATTTTACCTGCTTGCTTGTAAGGTATCAAGGACCTAAAACTGACAGAAAGGCAAGTTGCAAGGAAAAAAAAGAAATGGAAAAACTGTGTGGATTAAAAACTCCCAACTGTACTAAATAAAAATTTAATAGAAACTTAACCTCTTAACTTTTACATGTTTTTATTTATAAGCAATTCTCTCTGTTGCAGTGGAAACA
Source organism: Perognathus longimembris pacificus (assembly GCF_023159225.1). Classification (NCBI taxonomy): domain Eukaryota; kingdom Metazoa; phylum Chordata; class Mammalia; order Rodentia; family Heteromyidae; genus Perognathus; species Perognathus longimembris. The sequence goes on from NC_063168.1 coordinate 32,889,470, forward strand.
CTCGAAGGTTTTCAGTGTTCACCTTACCCTGAAGTTGATTAATTTGTTCTCACTTTGTTGAATAGAAGTGATGTTAAAAGAGGCAAAGCTAATCTATTCTTTATTCACTGTTACCGGTAGAGTAATAGTCCCTTTATAGACATTCTTTGCGTTTTAGGAATTCGGTGTTGGAACTACTTTTTCCCTGAAGAATTACTGGTTTATGATATTTGCAAGTATTGCTGGCAGGAAAACACTGGAAGAGCACACAGGAGTAATAATATCATGTAGGTACAAGGCAGTAATAATATGTTTATTGATGAGATGTATGTTTTAAGCTAATACTGTATTTTAAACGTTTGTAACTTTGTGTGTGTGTGTTGGTACTGGGACTTAAACTCAGGGCCTGGGTGCTGTCCTTGAATTTCTTTTGCTCAAGCTAGCACTCTACCACTTTTACCACAGCTTAATTTCTGGATTTTTGCTGGTTAATTGGAGATAAAGAGTCTCACTGACTTTCCTGCCTGGACTGGCTTTGAACTATGATCCTCAGATCTCGGCCTCCTAAGTAGCTAGGATTGTAGGTCAGAAACTGATGTGATATTTATAACTTTTAAATAAAGTTGAGAGTATAAAATATCCTTTGTGTTTCTAATAAGTTGAATTCAATTATGTGTATTTTCCTTGGCTGTTTTATAATATGTGATTTGATATTGTTCTTATATTGCTCCTAGCACATAGAAGCTGTTTTCCCTTCATAAAGAATACAATAAGCAGGAAAGGACTGCCCCTCCTTTTCTCTGCAGAGAATTAAAGTTGAGATTTGGGCAAGAAGAAAAGTCCTCCGTTAACTTCATGTAGGAGGGCATGGTGATGCTTGCATAGTGTTGATGTGAACCATTGTCTGTTGGATGCTTGCTTTATATGCCAGGCCTTGTTTTAGAAATTCCCCTTAAAATACAAATAAAAGCCAGAAACAATGTTAAATAGTAGGAGGATATGGTAGAATAAGGATAAAATAGAAACCTGAGCCTCTGGAGTACCTAGGATTACAGGCATGAATCACTGTAGCAGGCTTGCAATATAAGCTTTTAAAACTACAAACTTCCCTCTCAAGAACTCATTTAAGGATTTGGCATGGTGGCTCACACCCATAAGAGCAAGGACTTGGGTGATAGAGACAGGAAGAATGAGGTTCCAAGCCAGTCTCACAAAGCTCATATCTCACGCCTGTACTCAATGCCAACAGCTTGGAAGACCCAGTAAAGAGGATTGTTGCTATAAGCCTGGCCCAGGGAAATACAAGATCCTATTAGAAAAATAAAATGAAAGTGCTGGAGGGATGGCTGAAGTGGTAGAGGGTTTTCGCAGCTAGCACAAAGCTCCCAGTGCTGTCAAAAACAAACAAAACCCAAAAGGTCACTTTGGCTGTATTTCACAGAACTTAGTATGTAGTTATTTTCATTTTTATTCAGGTCTAAATATCCATTATTTTTACATGGGGCATTGGTTATTTAGAAATGGTATTAATTTCTAAATGATAGGTTTCTTTATATTTATTTTCAAAATCGGTCCTGTGGTCAGAGAAATGTGTTTGCCTAGATGCAGATACTATTAAATTTCTTAAGATTCACATAGCCTGCATGGAGTCAATTTGAGTGGCTTCTGATCACAGAACGCTGCTTCATGTATGCAAGTCGACCCAATCTGCTAGTTGCTTTAGTATTATTCCTGTTTTCTGCATCATCACTGAACTTTTCTGGTGTACCTTTGATCTATAAATTATCAAGCGTACTTTTTAAAAGCCTTGATTGGGATGGAAGACTGTGTTTGTGGGTAGATTTGTTGTCCTTACAATGCTGCCACGTTTTTCCTCCCTTCTTTTCAGGTAGTGTTTGGTGGATGTGGTAAGAACTGCTGCTGTATCTCCTGGGGGGATCCTCATCATTTTATCCACGTTGTTTGTTTTATTTTATTTATTTATTTATTTTTTTCCAGTCCTGGGGCTTGAACTCAGGGCCTGAGCACTATCCCTAGCTTCTTTTTGCTCAAGGCCAGCACTCTACCACTTGAGCCACAGTGTCACTTCCGGCTTTTTCTATATATGTGGTGCTGAGCAATCAAACCCAGGGCTTCATGTATATGAGGCTAGGACTAGGCCATATTCCCAGCCCTTTATCCACGTTGTGACATTTTTTTTAGCAACCAGTTTATTTTGGTTGCTGTGTATCTACTGTGATCTTTTTACTCTTGGGTTTTCCTCCATCTTTAAGTCCTGGACACATTCCTTATAGACAACAGAGAACTGGATTTTGTTTCTATCAGGCATGGACATTACTAACACGTATCTTTATACAAACAAGTTTCTGGTGGATTTGATAAACGAAGTTTGGTATCAAAAATGTCATGACCCTGTATAAAGCAGTAAACTTCAAATCTGACTGTGGGTTAATTTTTACATTTAGCACAAAGTAAAAAATGAGATAATTAGATGTCTACATAAAATAGTTTGTGTCTCTCTGATTTAGATTTTCCATTGCCTGCTGATGTCAGTCTCTGGTTCCTTCTCAAAAAAGTAAGTGCCACTTTTTGTCTTTCTCCAAATTCACTTCTAGCAGAGTAGCATACATGAGCTATGAGCAAGATCCAGCTGTGTCTAGTTTAAATCACATCTGACTACAAAATTCAGGCTGGCATCTAATTAATGATGCACTTGCCTCAGCCTCCCCAATGCTGAGACTTCAAGCTTGCACTACCACACTTGACCAGGTAGCGTCTAAACAGAGCAGTGACTGGTTTTACTCACAGGAGTGATGCTCCTGTAGAGCTCATGTCTGACAATGTGCAGCTTGTTCTTTTTCACTGCTGCATGAGAAATTGAATCATCGATGGAACTGGTCCCAAAATTTAGGGCATTTCTCCCTTTTTGCTTTACAAAGTAAAGTAAAACACCTATCTTTATCTTTCTGAACATCTATTTTTGAAGGATGCATCCTTAAAACTAGAACTGTGTCAAAAGGAAAATGTAACTTAAGTTCTGGCAGGTCTTATTCAACAGTTAACTTTTTTCCTAAAGAGTTTTATGCATGTATATTAGAAAAATGTATGTATGTATGTATGTATGTATGTATGTATGTATGTATGTGTATATATATATATATATATATATGGCCTGTCCTGGGGCTTGGACTCAGGGCCTAAGCACTGATTCTGGCTTCATTTGAGCCACAGAGCCACTTCTGGCTTTTTATACATATGTGGTGATGAGGAATCAAACCCAGGGCTTCATGTATATTAGGCGATCACTTTACCACTGGCCATATTCCCAACCCTTAAAGTGTTTTATTTACTCAACTTACTATCATTATTTACAGGAAAAAGAAAAGCAACAGAAAATACATGAGAAAATTGAACAAATCTTGCTCTCTCATAATTTGGCCAAAATATCAAAATTTTAGCATATATTCTCCATAATTTATATGTATGTGTACTGTTAAAGTCATGATGCATATGCTATTTGCTTGATATTTTCCTTTAAAGTATGACAAATACCTTAGCAGTACCTGTTAACTGAATTGCTTTCTGTAGAAATGACAGGAAATGACTTTTCATCTCTACTAAGCAAAAAGGCAAGTGACATTTCACTTGTTTTACTTTGCATTCTTTATTTATGAACTCTTTGTGGGTTTACCACCTATATTTCTATTATGACCTGTGTCTATTTTTGTATGATCTCACTAACATTTTGCAACATTTTAGTAATGTTCTATATTATCCTATTTTCAGACTTAATTTTATACTCTATCATTTTTTCAATTATATATATATATATATATATATTATATATATATATATATATATATATATCAGCAATTTTTTTAAACATGTTATACTAAGAATAAGCTACAGGGTACAAGATGACCAAATTTAAGTTTATATTCTAGAAAACTCAATTTGGTATCTATTCAGTCTGATTTTTAAAATGTCTCTTGTAACTGGTAGCCAGATTCTTACTAGACTTCTAGGTTGAAAAATGCTTAGAAGTAACAGAACTGCTCGGCACTTGTCAATCATACCTGTAATCCTACCTACTTAGGAAGTCAAGATTGGGAAGATTGTGGTTTGAGGCCAGCCTGGGCAGAAAAGTTTGCAAGGCTATCTCGGTGGAGAGCTGGATAGGGTGGTGCACCTGTTATTATAGCTACTTTGTAAGTTAGAGAATTAAACCTATGGTCAAGCTAGCAAATGTCTTAGCTGGACTGTCTCCTTTTCAAAACCTCAGTCTATGTTTGCTGTAGCCCATGTAGTGATGCCTTCCTGGAACCACACCTCTTTGCCACCTTTCTGGGGCCTCTTCACTGTGTAATACCCATACTGTACATCCTTAAGCAGGGTCTAGGCTGGAGAGAGATTACCCAGGGAAATTCATGTACCTAGCATCCACAGGCCTCTGGGGTTTCATTTCTAGCAGTATAAAAGTGAATGAATGAGTGAAATGGAAAAGAGAGTTGATTTCTCCCTCCCACCAAAAAAAAAAGAATTCTTTTCCTGCCAAATAACAGTTTCAAATGTGGAATTTTATGCTGCCTGCTTGGCAGACAGTATTCATCCAGAATATTCATTTCAGTGTAAACTGTTTTGGTATGTATGGTAAACTCACTGACTATCCTTCATCTTCCTATCCTGTTGGCTCCCTTCCCCTTCCTCACTGAAATAATGGAAGAATAGGTGATAGCAGATGGTGAGAGGATAGCTGAGGATGCTGAAATGGCTGACACTGTGGAGAATGGTCTTCTCAGTCACAATGGTATAGGGGACAAAATTCCTGATGAACTCATTATGGAAGTGTTACAAGACTAGCACATTACACATACTACTCCCATAATCAGACTGCCATTTGCCTGTGCTTTGTAATAACATGATCAATTAGGGCTGGGGTTTGAGCTCAGTGGTACAGAACTTGCTGAGCATTTACAAGGCCCTGGGATCAATCCCTAGAACTGAAAAAAATATTACATTAGCTCATTAGTAAATCTGATGATATCAATAAAGCCTTATTACTTTGTTTTTCAGTGTTTCTTACTTAAACCAGTTTACGTTAAAATGAGCTTCAGTGTACTTAAATTCTGCAGAAATCTCCTATTTAACTAACATTAGTCTACGTTTACATAGTTTTATTTTACACGTTTGTATGTTAAAACTCATGTGCGGATAGTTAAAATTGGGTCTCAGCTGGGCACCCATGGCACCTGTAATCCTAGCTACTTAGGAAGCACACACACACACACACACACACACACACACACACACACACACACACGTTGGAAGTAGAGCTGTGACTCAAGAGGTAGAGCATTAGCCTTGAGTGAAAGAAACTCAGGAACAGTACCCAAACCTTGATTTCAAGCCCCACGACGGCACCAAATAAGAACAAAAAATAAAGATTGGATATTAACAATATTAAAGTTTATTACTTAAGACACTAATCAGAAAAGATGACTACAGCTTCTACAATGCGTAGATATTTGAACTGTTGTTACTTAGCTTCCATGACAATAAAGCATGAATTCTAGTGATTAGACTATACATTATTTATAAAGCAGGTGAGTTTCAGAAGGTAGCAGGCAATACCATGAGCCCTTGCTCCATAGGCACGTTTCAGTCACTGACTGTCCCATTCTGGTCCAGGAGCGTCTCTAACTGCTGGTTGAAATTTTTCAGATCATTTTCTGCTGCCAAAATGTTTTTTGCTTTGAATAACAGAGCTGGAAGGCTGGACAAATCATACTGTTAATGAAAGAAGATGACACATTCTCAAGTATCAAAACTTTTATAGGCCTGTAATTTTATAACTTAAATCTTCCATTAGTGTAAATTTGACAGAGCTTTCCATTAAGTAAGTCATTCATTTTTAATAGGAGATCATTATGAAAATTGATTTTTTTTTTTTTTTTTTTGGCCAGTCCTGGGCCTTGGACTCAGGGCCTAAGCACTGTCCCTGGCTTCTTCCCGCTCAAGGCTAGCACTCTGCCACTTGAGCCACAGCGCCGCTTCTGGCCGTTTTCTGTATATGTGGTACTGGGGAATCGAACCTAGGGCCTCGGGTATACCGAGGCAGGCACTCTTGCCACTAGGCTATATCCCCAGCCCCATGAAAATTGATTTTAACTCATTTTCTTGGGTGATAATTGACAATATAAAGTTACAAAGTTTCTAATACTCTCTTTACTCCCAAAGAACAGTTGTTTGAAAAACTGTGGCATATGAATTATTAAAAACAGAAAACCATGTGTGTGACAGGTCAGGGGCTTCCTTGACCTCACCTCTATTTTAGCATTCAGAAACGCTAAATAAGGTGACTTCACTGCAAGAAGTGATGAAATGCACAATAAATGCCAGGCCTATAAAGGTTCTTGACAAGAAAACCCATCAACTTGAAAAGTAACTAGATCAAGCAAATGTCCCAAGGTTGCCAAATCCTGAATTATTTTATTCTTTTATTTTTGCCAGTGCTGGGATTTGAACTCTTGTCCTAGGCACTGGCCTGTAGCTTTTGTGCTCAAAGCTAGCACTCTACCATTTGAGCCACAGCTTCACGTCTGGTAATTTATCCCCCTGTAATTCAGTGGAAATAAAGGCTCCCAGACTTTCCTGCCAGGCTGGCTTCAAACTGCTCAGTCTGTTGAGTACTTAGGATTACAGGCCTGAGCCACCAGCACCTGGCTCATTATGTTCTTAACCATTAAAGATAAAATTATAACAGAAACCCAACAGACAAAACAATTCATTATTTTAAAATAATGAACAAAAAGAAAATCTCTTATTGCAGGCTATCTGAGGGAAATATAGTTTAAATTTTCCTTGAAGAGCATTTTTTGCTATTTAAAAAATAAAATTTGTTGCAGTTCCAAGGCTTATACTCAGGGCCTCAAGCTCTCAGTTGGCTTTTTTTGTGCATGGCTGGCATTCTATTACTTGAACTATACATTCAGTCTAGTATTTTGCTGCTGGTTAATTAGAAAGTCTCATGGACTTTTCTATATAAGCCAGCTTTGAACTGTGATTCTCAGATCTTAGTTTCCTGAGTACCTAGGTTTAAAGGTGTGAACCACCAACACCCAGCTGTTTTGGTTTCTTTGGCAATGCTAGGGTTTGAACTAGGCTTTTCTTCTTACTAGGTAGGCACTCCACTTCAAACTATGACCACAGACCTTCCTTACAGAATTGTATTATGCTTTTCATAGTTTGCTGTTTAATGTTTTTAATGTAGTTTCTTACGTAATGAAAGTAGAGCAAAATGGTTATAGAAGTATGGCTACTACCCACATACTAAGAGAATTTTTCTGACATATACCTAACCATGTTACTAGAAAAATTCAGTTTAAATGGTTTAAGATGCTATGGTCCTCAAGGCGGAGTAGATGGGAAAAATTCCTATCTGGTGCTGTATGTTTCATTCAGGAAAAGGAATAGACATATACACAAATACCTACATTCTAAGGCAAAAAAGGTAATGCTACAATAGAAGTACAAAAGGCACTGAAGGTATGAAAAGAACTACATTTGGGAAAGTAGCCATTAAATTTAGATTTTATGGCTGAGGATTCAGCTCAGTGATAGAGCACTTTCTTAGCTTGTACCAGTCACAGCAAACTCGCGCATGCACACAACATCTTGGCTTTTAACTGAAGTGATTTTTGTTCAAATTGAATCAATGCTACTATTAATTTCACCAAATTTAGTATCCAAGTCCCAACTCCAAATATGCTTTTAACTAGTTAGATACATAAATCCCTTAAAAATATTCTGTCTGGAGGGCACCAGCTAAGCATAAACTGGAGAATATCCCTGTTAGGTCAGAAGAGAGGACTGCTTTATCATAATGGCAGCTTTCTTTCTTTCTTCCTATCAACTTTGAGTCATAACAGACAAGCAAATTGCCTAAATGTTCCCTGTTATGACATACAGTGACATGATTGATTTGAAACGACTTTCATGTTGTGTAAATGGAAAAAAATTGGTAGAATGTAGGCAATGGAGAACATCTGCCCAGAGGACCGCTCAATGTCTCTGCAGGGCCCAGATGTCAGGTGTCCCTGCGTCCTCAAGAAAGTAGGATTTAGTTGAGGGTACTATGCTAATGTTCTCTACTCCATTATAAAGGGTAAGTTTTAGTAAAAGAAAACAACCATGATTTTTCATAAAGATAAGCATTGAATCTGTTTTAAAGTGTTATTAAAACTATATGTAATTAGATAAGGAGATTAGCAGTTATCAAACTAGTTCAGAGGTTAGTCTCAAGAAGAGGCAGATGCTTAAATCAAGACTAGTGAAATGAATGTGACAAATTGAGACACTGACTTCTTTAGCAGTAGGAAAAGAAATTCAAATGCACTTCTTAGGAAGCATGTTTTATAGTGTCCCTTGTAATAGTTCCCACTGAGTCAGAATCAAATGACTTCAGTCAGTTCTATGTATTGGAAAATTATCACTATGAAGTTATTGAATTTTATAAATAAAGTTTAATCAATTTGTACTGATTTATATCAATTTGATTACATATTTCTTCTCTCTTTTTTTGTGCCACTCTGGGGCTTGAATTCAGGGCCTTGTAATTGTCCCTGAGATTTTCTGCTAAAGTCTTATGCTCGGCTATTTGTTACAGCCTTTTGTTTTGTTGGTTAACTGGTGATAAGAGTTTCTCAGACTTTTTTTTTGCCTGGGCTGGTTTTGAACCTCAGTCCTCAAATCTCACACTCCTGAGCAGCTAGGATTACAGGGTCATTAGAGTCTAGTTTGTTTATGTATTTCTTATACTAAATAGCAGAATTTTACTCGAGAACTTAATCGTTTGAAAGGTTTAAATGTTTACTACTGAGACCTGCAAGGGAGTTTGTTGGCTCCTCCAGTACATAATGGAGGTAGGTTTTCATTAAAGCATAGTTTATGTTTCTCTAGTGGTAATGATAAGAAAATAATTTGGAAAATAATCTAGATCCAAATTTTAACTCCATTACCTAGTAAATTTGTCATTGGAGTAAAAAATATTTGTTCTGAATTTCTAATATACAAATACATATTTGAGTCACAGAATTACTACGATCAGTGTCAAAAACTGAAACAAATTATTAGTGAAGAACACAAATTTGACCATGATATTTGTAAACTAACATTTTTCCTTTTGTTATGTTTTGTTCTCAATCTCTAAAAAACCCTATGCATATGGGATAAGATTTTGTCTTTCAAATACAAAATATACTATGAACAAAAAGGTTGGTCTTTAGAACATATGCAAGTATCTGTTGGTGTGGATGGTGTGGATGTTCAAGACAGAAGAGCGTGGTGGATCAGTCACTAGCACACAAAGCACACACTTGTGAGGAACTGCACTTCCCTTCAAACAGTCCATGATTTTGGATTTTTAGCTCCTTACACTTTCACTAAGTAGATAAAAATGTGATGAGATAATTCATATCAATGATTTATAGTGACACTGTTCCTCTTTCAAAGCTACTGTCCTTTTAGTACACAAACTCCCTCTCACTTTCTGAAGTGCAGTAAGAAGAGCAAACCAGGCTTACTGTTTCTTGTATGTTTGGTTCTTTCTCCTGGACATCTGAATAGTCTTGATAAAGCTGTTTTAAATTAGATATAAAGCACATCATTTTGCTAAGAGATGACTTTCACTCCTTAAGTTCATCATATTTTGTTTGTAGTTGTTTCAGCTGTGGCTGTAACCTAGAATGAAATCAGCCTGTGAAGATGCGTGTGAAAGCACAGAAGACCAAATAGAGGATCACTTTGGCTATGATCTGAGGACTGTGGAAGTGTTGTAGGTTGAGCTCTGATGCGCAGTGAATGATCACTTGGAACACTCCCTAAAGGACATACTTTCCAACTGTCAACCTTCGTCATCAGTCAAGCTTTGGGAATTACTGAATTACAATGTGAGGCTGGTTAAAATTTTTAATCTCAACTAGGCACTGCAATTTAAACACAGACAAAAAGTCTTCCCTTTCTTATCAAAATCTCACCTAGTCCTGAGGTCTAACAAACCTGGTGGAAAAAATACTACAGTCTTGGGCTTAACTGCTTCATCTCTTGGTATCTTAACTCACTCAGCTATAAATTGAAAAAAGACAACTTGGATTTTATGGCCAATAAAAAAAATAAGAAAGGCTGTCAATTTTTATTTTTCCAAGTAAAGATATAAAAAACAACTATCTCTGAAAAAGAACTTTATGAAAGTCCTTTGAATAGGTCTGAACGCCTATAGCGTTAGTTCAGGGAACTCACTGGGAGCTGGCAGGACAGCAGGGTCGGAGTCAGTTGACAGAGGGCTGACTCCCACCCCCTCCTACTCCTCTCCTAGGGGAGAATGAGCTACTCCCTGTACTTTAGTTGAAGTCATCATATACTACATTTTTTTTTCTTATTATATCTATTCAAAACACTTCTCCAACTTCTAAGAATATATCTAGGAAAGAAATAAGCATTTAGGCTTGTCTGCTGGCCTCACACTAATGACAAGTCTAACAAAGCTGTAACAACCCATCTCACAGGATGATTATGATGACTGGTGTGCTCATGGATGGAGTACTGAGGGAAGTGGTCTGCATCAAAAGCAGCTCGTTCATGTAACAGCCATTATTTAGATACCTTTAATATTCTCATACTGACTTGAACCAATGAAAACTTTATCATGGACCAGACCATAGACTAAATTTGAGGACCAGTGGACTAAACAATGTCTACCTCTTAAATTCTTGTGTCAGTTTTAACATTTAATACTTAATTACATTCTTGACATATACCAGATTTTCTCAAGCTTTCCTCTCCAATCTCCCCACTCCAGAAGGCAGGGCCTCACTCGTGCTCATCACTGAGCCTCATCCCTACCTATCTGGAGTTTGTGAAGCTCCATAAGAGGGAGAAAGCTAACTCCAGGTCACAAAGCAGCCCTGTCCTCAGGAGAGCACCAAAAAGTTCACATGGGTTTCCAGGCTCCTGTGTGCTCCAGTCTTTCTAACCAGCCATGGGGGTCACCCTGGCCTGGAAAAGCCAGTTACACTTTCCTGGCACAACCCTTGGAAATAAAGACTAATGTATGTGTCACTTTAGGGTGTACATCTGCACAATAAACATAGAAGTCGGGTACGATGGTCCACACATGTAATCCCAGCACTCGGGAGGTCAAGGCTAGCCCAGGCTACATAACCAGACAAGCAACATAAATAGTGGCAATTTCTGTACACCAGCCACCAGGAAGCACCTGCATATCAATTCCTACAATGCCTGCTCAGGTGTAAGTATTATGCCACATACAAAAGAAGCACAGGAAGAAGTAACTTGCCAAAGGCTTTCCAGCCAGAAAGTAGTAAGCAGAGGCCTTTTCAAACCCAGGCAGTATAATGGCAGTTTATGCATTAAGTCATTAATCAGGCTGTGGCCAGTGAGGAGGTGAACTGGCATATATCAGTTCTGATTTCTCTTGAGCTCATGGATTCTGAAAACCCTGCTGTCACCAAGTGCCCAAATGCAAAGACAGCAAAAAGCACTCCTTCATTGAACAAACTGTTCTGTCCTTTTAGGTGAGCTCTCCAACAGGATTTTCTTTTTTAAAAATTATCTTTAGTTGTATGAGGGAGGTGTCATTCAACAAAGCACTACAGTGCATCTTGATCTATGTCACCCCAATCCCATCCCTTCCCCATTCAATCCACCCCTTCCATTTCTAAATTGGTGGTATTTACAGTTGATTGCATCCTCCCCTCCTTCCCCGTTTCATTGTCCAACTCCTCTCCTATCCCTCCCCTTGCAAGTATCCATTTCTTGGTACTTACTTTGTTGGGCTTTTGGCTTAATCTTCCTAAAAAAATTTATTATTTGAGCTTTCCATAGCGTCTGTTATAATTTAGTTAATTCATTTGGAACTGCTTGCATACTACCCCAGTGTTTACTTACACATTGTAACTACCACGAATGAGAGAAACTGTGCAACCTTTGTTTTTCTGGGTCTGGCTAACTTCACTTAATACAATCCTTTCCAAGTCTTTCTATTTCCTTACAAATGGTACAGTATCATTCTTTTCTAATAGATGAGTAAAATTCCACTGTGTATATATATACACCATATTTTCTTTTGTCCATTAAGGGGCATCTGGGCTGATTCCACATCTTAGCTAAGGTAAACAGTGCTGAAATGAACAGGGGTTGTACTGTAGCCTTGTTTATGTTCTACTGGATAGATGCCCAGGAGTGGAATAGCTGGATCATAGGGTGGTTGTATGTTTGGTTTTTTGAGGAACTTCCACACTGCTTTCCAGAGTGATTGAACACGCATACATTCGCATGATTTTTACATCTTACCGAAGCAATTCATCATGGACTTCAATCAAACGTTGTCTTTTCCTTCCAATGTCGGTGATCACCTAAGTAATACAATTTCTGGTTTAAATTCATAATACACTGCTAGGTTCTAGAAGTGCAGAGGGAAGTAAAACCAACTAGGTAGGAATTAGAAGGCATTCTGTAGCATTGTGGGGGTATGCCTTTGAAGGCAACTGTGGGACCCTAGCCCCCACCTAGTGCTCTTTTACTCCCTGGTACATGATGTTGAGTGTTTTTTGTTTCTTGGTTTGTTTGTTTTTTTAAACACACTGCCCTCATGATGTGCTGCTTTGCCAGTAGCATGAAAACAATGGGGCCAACTACTCATGGACTGGGACCATCAAAGCTCTGAACCAAAACAAACACTTTTTCTCATATGTTGATTACCTCAAGTAGTTTGTTAAAGGCTAGCAAACAGATCCTCATTCATTAGCTTGCATTAATTTTACACATCTGACGAACCACAAGGGCAGTAAAAGTCCAACTAAAAAGATAAGAATATTTAATACAAACTCTAAAGGTTACAAACCCCGAAGTTGAGTCTTTCACTTAACTTCACATGTTAGTATTGCAAATCACCAAATGATTCTCTAAGTGACTTACCTTAACATTCTTCCTTTTCAGGGTTTTCAACATCTGGACTTCTTTGAGCTGCTCAAAACATAAATAGACGTTATTTTCCAAAATTAAATGCTAATTCAATTCATATATGTCACACCTAGTTTAAAAATAACATGTGAAATATGGGTAGTTCTCGTGAGTTTATTTTCTTATTTCTAGCAAATGCAAGCTGTTATATTAACAACTGTGCCATCCTAGAACAGGTTAAAAAAAAACTTAGAGCAATAAATTTATGTCAGTGAACTTACCATTCTGATGAGTTGTTCTTTAATATTAAGGTAAAATTTGGTGACAGCTTCTTTATAAACTGTAGATTCAATTCTTTGTCTGCAAAGCAATAAAAAAGGCAAAAAAATCATCATAGGTATTACAATGGGTTTTGAAATGTGGATTTCATTTGTTTAGTACATAAACACACCATTTGGTACATATCATTTTAAACCTATGATGGTAGCAATGTTTGACCTGTATGTAGCCCTTTTCAAGTCCTTTAGGCTTAAAATATAAAGTGCTGGCTAGGCACTGGTGTCTCAAACCTCTAATTCTAGTTACTCAGGAGGTTAGGATCTGAGAGTCACAGTTCAAAGCTAGCTCCAGGCAAGAAAGTGTGGGACTTTCCAGTTAACCACCAAAAGGCCAGGAGTAGAGCTGTGGCTCAAATGGTAAGAGTGCCAGCTTAGAGCAAAAAAGCTAACAGTGCCCAGGCCCGAGTTCAAGCCCTGGTCCTGGCAAACATAGCTGTTAGTGGTAGAGTACTTACCTAGCAAGTACAAAAATGCAAGGCCTCAAACTCAAGCCCCAGTACACACACACATACACACGCACACACACACTATCTCACACAGAGTAAGACCTTTTGGTAAAGATGGCTGAAAGGAAAAATAACACTGGAAACATGTCTCAGCCAAAAATACACAACAACAACAAGAAATATCCTTTTCCCAAGGCCTTTGAGGAGCCATGCCCCTGACACTGGCTAGTTCCACAGGTCAACATGTTTACAGTCAGCCCTCTTCATTCCTTACCACCTGTCCTAATGACCCCCAGATCTCACTCCCTCCTTCTCTAGCAGCTGGGGGAATGATGGGATGGCATGTTCTAAAAACCAGTAAGCAGTTGTAACTATCTTTCCTATCCATAAACATGGAATTTCTGTCCCTGTATGTAGTTTTTCCTTGGTTTCTTTCATCACTATTGTGGTTTTCATTCTAAAAATCTTGTATCCATTTTGTTGGATATATGCCTAAGTATCATGTCTTATTTTGGAGGTGGCTACTTTAAAATTTTTGTCTTTTTAATTTCAAATCTCTTTGTTCCTGAGATACACAAAAGCAATTGACTTTCATATCTTACAAAACCTGTCATAATCAAATATTAATTACATGAGTTTGATGTTTTAAAATTTTGGTCTCTGAGATTTTCTACATGAATAATGATGTCACCTGAGGACAATGGGTGTATTATTTCTTTTTTTTTTTTTCAAATTTTTATTATCAAACTGATGTACAGAGAGGTTACAGTTTCAAACGTTAGGCATTGGATACATTTCTTGTACTGTTTGTTACCATGACCCTCATACCCCCCTCTCCCCTCCCCCTTACTCTTTGCCCCCCTGAGGTGTTCAGTTCACTTACACCAGTTTTGCAAGTATTGCTTTTGTAGTTGTTTCTCTTTTTTTTTACCCTGTGTCTCTCAATTTTGGTATTCCCTTTCAATTTCCTAGTTCCAATACCAGTACACGGTTTCCAATATACTCAGATAAGATTACAGAGATAGTGTAGGTACAACCACAGGAAGGTGAGACAAGAACATCATCAATAACAGAAGCTACAGATACACATGGGATGTTGAAAGTAGTTACAACTGTGATATAACAATTGTCTCCATAACATGGAGTACATTTCACGTAGGATCATCGCATGTGTTCATAAGGGTATAGCTATTGGGCCTTGTGGTGCTCTGCTATGACTAGCCTAAACCTGTACTAATTATTCCCAATAAGGGAGACCATAGAGTCCATGTTTCTTTGGGTCTGGCTCACTTCACTTAGTATAATTTTTTCCAAGTCTTTCCATTTCCTTACAAATGGGACAATGTCATTCTTTCTGATAGAGGCATAAAATTCCATTGTGTATATGGACCACATTTTCCTGACCCATTCGTCTACTGAGGGGCATCTGGTTGGTTCCAGATTCTCGCTATGACAAATTGTGCTGCGATTAACATTGTTGTGCTGGTGGCATTACTGTGATTTTGTTTGTGGTCTTTTGGATAGATACCCAAAACTGGGGCTGCTGGGTCATAGGGGAGTTATATATTTAGCCTTCTGAGGAATCTGCATACTGCTTTCCAGAGTGGCTGAACCAGTTTACATTCCCACCAACAGTGAAGTAAGGTTCCCTTTTGGCCACATCCCCTCCAACAATTGTTATTGTTAGTTTTCTTGATATATGACATTCTCACTGGGGTGAGATCGAATCTCAATGTTGTTTTGATTTGCATTTCTTTTATGGCCAGTGATGTAGAGCATTTTTTTATATGGCTCATGGCCATTCTCAGTTCCTCATGAGAGAAGTCTCTTTGTAAGTCTGTAGCCCACTTGATGAAGGGGCTATTGGTTCTTTGAGGTTTTGTTTTGGAAGAAGGTAATTTTTATAGTTCTGCATGTATTTTAGATATGAGGCCTTTGTCCGTTGAATGGCCGGTAAAGATATTCTCCCAGTCAATGGGCTTTCTGTTTATCTTGCGAGCTATATCCTTTGCTGTGCAGAAGCTCTGAAGTTTGATGCAGTCCCATTTGTCCAAACTTTCCTTGATTTGTAGCCTTTCAGGGTCTTTGTTAAGGAAGTTCTGTCCTGTGCCAAGGAGCCCAAGTGTTTCTCCTACTCCTTCCTTCGGTGTATTCAGGGTGTCTGTTTTGATTTCGAGGTCTTTAATCCATCTGGAATTGATTTTGGTGCTGGGTGATATATAAGGATCTCGTTTTAGTTTGTTGCATGTGTTGAGCCAGTTTTTCCAGCACAATTTGTTACCGAGGCTATCTTTCTTCCAAGCTATTGCTTTAGCTCCTTTATTAAAGATTAAGTAGGTGTAGTTCTGTGGG
This sequence comes from Perognathus longimembris pacificus, assembly GCF_023159225.1. Classification (NCBI taxonomy): domain Eukaryota; kingdom Metazoa; phylum Chordata; class Mammalia; order Rodentia; family Heteromyidae; genus Perognathus; species Perognathus longimembris. The sequence goes on from NC_063168.1 coordinate 32,905,563, forward strand.
TTCATTTCCGGGTCTTCAATTCTGTTCCATTGGTCATCAGGCCTGTTCCGGTGCCAGTATCAAGTTGTTTTTATTACTATAGCTTTATAATACAACTTGAAGATGTGTATTGTAATTCCTCCAGCACTCTTCTTTCTGCTTAGGATTGTTGTTGCTATTCTAGGTCTTTTATTGTTCCATATGAATTTCTGGATTGCTACCTCTATTTCATCAAAAAATGGTGTTGGGATATTAATGTGTATTGCATTGAATTTGTAGTTAGCCTTTGGCCATATTGCCATTTTGATTATATTAATCCTCCCAATCCAGGAGCATGGGAGGTTTTTCCATTTCCTTAGTTCTCACTTAATTTCATTTTTCAAGCTTTTAAAGTTCTCCTCAAAGAGGTCTTTCACTTCTTTGGTTAAGGTTATTCGTAGGTATTTTGTTTTGAGGGGCTATTGCAAAGGGAGTTGCTTTCCTGATTTCATCCCTGGGATGAATCCAGTTTGATCGTGGCGTACGATTTTTTGATGACCTGTTGAAGTCGATTGGCCAGAATTTTGTTGAGAATTTTTGCATCTGTGTTCCTCAGGGAGATCGGTCTATAGTCCTCTTTCCGTGATGAGTCCCTGCCTGGTTTTGGGATGAGGGTTAAACTGGCTTCACAGAATGAGTCTGGAAGTGATCGTTCTCTTTCAATTTCATTGAAGAGTTTGAGATATATTGGTGTGAGTTCTGTTTTGAAGGTCTTGTAGAATTCTGCAGTGAATCTGTCTGGAGCTGGGCTTTTCTTGGATGGCAGATCATTTATTGCCGTTTGTATTTCAATACTGGATATGGGTTTGTTTAGAAGGTTTAAATCTTCATGGTTCAGTTTGGGGATATGAATTTTTTCTAGGAAATCATCCACTTCTTCTCAGTTCTCGAATTTGTTGGCATAAAGGTTTGCAAAATAGTCCCTTATTATTTTCTGAATTTCGGTTATTTCTGTGGTGATGTTACCTGTTTTGTCTCTTATCTTGTTTATTTGAGTGTGCTGCCTTCGTTTTTTGGTCAGGTTTGCCAGGGGTCTGTCTATCTTGTTTTTGTTTTCAAAGAACCAACTCTTTGTTTTGTTGATTTTTTCGATTTTTTTCATCTCTAATTGATTTAATTCTGATTTGATTTTAATTATTTGCTTCCGTCTATTGACTTGGAGTTTTGCTTGTTGTTCTCTCTCAAGGAAATTAAGGTGCTTCCTTGAATTATTGAGTTGCTGTTTCTCCCGTTTGTTGATGTATGCACTCAGAGATATAAATTTTCCTCTGAGTACTGCCTTTGCTGTGTCCCAAAGGAGCTGGTACTTTGTGTCCTCAACTTGGTTGAATTCCATAAACAGTAGAATTTCCGTTTTAATTTCTTCAATGACCCTCTGATGGCTCAGCAGTGTGTTGTTTAGTTTCCATGAATTGTAGGATTTTCTGTGTTGGCTGTTTGAGTTGAGCTCTAATTTTATTCCATTGTGGTCTGAGAGAACGCAGAGAATGGTTTTGATACTTCTGAATTTGTACAGGTTTTCTTTGTGCCCTAAGATGTGATCTATACTTGAGAATGTTCCATGTGCTGCCGAAAAGAATGTGTATTCTGTCGTTGCTGGGTGGAATATTCTGTAGATGTCGGTTAAGTCTAGTTGGTCTAGGTAATTATTTCATTCTGTGGTTTCTTTGTTCCGTTTTTGGCATGTTGATCTGTCCAGAGGTGGTAGTGGAGTGTTAAAGTCCCCAACTATCAATGTGTTTGGGTCTATGAGTGTTTTAAGAGTCAGTAGTGTTTGTTTGATGAAGTTGGGTGCTCCTGCATTTGGTGTGTAGATATTTAGAATGGTTATATCTTCCTGTAGGAGAGATCCCTTTAATAGTATGTAGTAACCTTCTTTTTCTCTTCTTACCTTTTTTAATTTGAAGTCAATTTTGTCTGATACTAGGATTGCAACTCCAGCCTGCTTATGGGGGCCATTTGCTTGATAGATTTGTTTCCAGCCTTTCACTTTTAGAAGATGTTTACTTTTGCTGGATAGATGTGTGTCTTGTAGGCAGCAGAAAGATGGATCTTGATTTTTGATCCAACTTATGAGCCTATGTCGTTTGATTGGAGAATTAAGTCCATTAATGTAAAGAGCTAGGATTGAGAGATGATCGTTTGTTCCTTTCATTATCACTATCTTGCTTAAAGCTGTGTCTTCCCATTTCTTGATCAGATGTTTACTATTTAGGGGTCATTTCTCTGTCTGTATTGGGATCTTGATTATTTTCCCTGTTTAGTGCATCTTTGAAGATTTTCTGTAAAGCTGGTTTGGTGCAGATATATTGTTTCAGTTTTTCTACTGTGGAAGACTTTTATTTGACCATCGGCTATGAATGAGAGTTTGGCTGGGTACAGAATTCTTGGTTGGTAGTTATTTTTATTTAGTGTTTGGTATACTTAATTCCAGGCTCTCCTTGCTTTCATTGTCTCTGCTGAGAAGTCTGGGGTAATTCTGATTGCTTTTCCTTTACATGTGATTGTTTTCTTTGCCCTAACCGCTTTGAGTATTTTTTCCTTGCACGCTACTGAACCTGTTTTGATCGCAATGTGTCTGTGGGATGTCCTATTCTGGTCTGGTCGGTTTGGGGGTCTAAATGCTTCTTGTATCTGTATAGGCCTTTCCTTCTGGATATTTGGGAAGTTCTCAGCTAATATTCTGTTAAATAGCTTGCCTATCCCACTAACCTCTTTCTCCAAGTTTTCCTCAATACCTATTATCCTTAAATTGGGCTTCCTGATCGTGTCTTGAATCTCCTGTAGCCATCTGTTTTGTTGATTGGGCTGGATTTGTGTTGATTTTTGATCTTTCTCTATAGAATCTAAGGAATCTTCAGCTCCTGAAATTCGCTCCTCTGCTTCAGTTATTCGGTACTGTAGGCTAGCTACTTGATTTCGAATTTCTTTTCCTTCTGACTCGTCTTTCCTGATGATTTCCATGTCATTTCTTAGGTCTTGCTTGTACTTCTTTAGTTCATTACCCTCATTCCTTTGGTTATGGGTGGTGTCTCTCAAATCTTTAAGCTGGTTAGCTATCTTTTCATTTGACTCTTGAAGTTCATTTATCTTTCTAATTGTGGATGCCATGAAATTCCCCATTAATTTTTGCTTTGCCTCCTCATGCTCTAGAATAATTGACTGAAGAGATTCAAACTTTTCATTTATCATGTTTATCAGTAGACTTTGTAGAGCATTTTGGGGGTTTTCTTCTATGTTTTTGATTGACTGCTCTGCTTCTTGCTTGTTTTGAGTGGGGGTAAGACTTCATTGTTTGCCATCTTTCTTGTGTTCCTTCTGCCCATGTGAATTGGGGATGCCTTTTTACCAGCACCTGTGAGCACCGTTTAAGAACCAAAGCAGCCCTTACCAAGCACTGTTGTGTAAATTTTACAAGTTCACAAATATATACAGATACCCTGTATACCTGTCTATAAAATTAGATTTGGTGTTCCTAAAGAATACAATTTCAATATAACAACCGATCCTGGGCCCTGCATTCAGTAGTTACTTTTTTACTGTTACAACCCTATAAGCAATTCTTGTTTTTGTATTAAGTTCTTTTAGGACTGGCTTTCTCTATGAACCCCTTTGATTCATTCGGATTCAGCTGGGATACCTTCTATCCAATAACCAGGAGTCAATGGAGACTGGGGGTCCAGGTAGTAAGTCAGGAGGATAACTTGGAAGTAGTAAAGAGAATAGAGTAAAATGTATTGGAGAGGGGAGGTGGTGATTTTGGTTTAGTTTCAGTGATGTGGAAATGTGGGCAAGAGTAAAATCAGTAGAAAGAACAAGGTTGAAATGATACATAATGGAGAGTTAGCAGAAAAGAGTGGAAGTGTTCTTCATAGGAAAGTAATTTTTAAAGAAAGAGAACGCAAAGAGAAATAAAGTAAAAATAGTGGAAGACAGATGCACAAAACAGAGAAAAAATATTTTAAAAAGAAAAAATATAAAAAGACAAAAAAAATCAGAAAAGGAACAACCCAAAGAAACAGAAAAGAAAAAAACTTGATAAAACAAACAGGTAAAAATAGAAAACATGAAAAAAAAACAAAAAAGAAAAAACGACGTTTCCGAAGTGAAAAAAAAATTTTTTTTTTAAAGTTTAAAAAAATGTTGAAAAGAAAAAGAAAAAAAAATGGAGTCCTCCTCGTTTGGGTGGTCTTTCCTCGGTCTCTGGTTTCCTTGTGATGGTCTGTAGTCTATATTCCTGATTGGCTGGGTTTGGGTTGATTTCAGTTTGCTCCTCTGTCTGTTGCGGGGCCGCTGCCTTTAATGCCTGGCTTTGAATAGGCTGTGAACTCAGCAGGGCGGGGCTCCTGTTTTACCTGGCTGAGAGTTGCTGGCCTGGGTGAGGTTTCTCCCTCCTGGGTGGGGCACCTCCTTGGCGGAGGTGGCTATGGAAAGCAGCTCTGTTTCGGGCTGGGAATTGGGCTTCCTCTGTGATGGGACTGTTTATCTGTCTCAGGAACTATTTGTTCCTCTGTCTGGTGTTTCCGTGCTGCCGGGAGCTGCCCCTGGCTTTCGCTTTAAATTTAGAAGTTCCGGTGGGAAGGGTGGGGCACCTCTGGCTAAGCTGTGGCCCAGGACATGCCTCCCACCTGGGCAGGGGGCGTTCTTCTGGGCGGAGCTGGCTCTCACTGTTCGGTCCCTCCTGCCCTTTTCAAAGATGGCTACTTTGACCTCGCTTTCCCCAGGCCCGCTTTAGTTCCAATCTGGTCTGACCTTATGCCAGTGGCAAAGATGGCGCTTTGCTCTGGCGGTGGGGAAAGGGCTGCCTTCCAGAAGCTGCTCTGTGGGCGCGAGTGAGAATATCTTTCGTGGGGTACTCACGCTTTCTCGGCGACTTCAGGTCTTCCGTGCTCAGCCGCCATCTGGAGTATTTCTCCCTGGTCTCCGCTGTGTGCTTTAGCTGCTTGGAGTGCGGGTTGCTGTGCCGGGCGCTATGCCGGCGCCGGCACTGGCGTGGTGGTGGGATATCGCCCAGAGCTCGAATATGTGTTTACATACGAGCAAAGTCTATTTTCCTTCCTGGCCAGAATCCCTGTACTGTTACAACTTACTCTGGTTGTCTTTCTAGTAGTAAAAGTTTCTATGGGGTGAGAAAACTGCGATGTCGGAGAGAGCTCAGCTAGTGCACTGCAGCTCCTCCGCTGTCTTCGTCAAAACCGGGTGTTTTATTTCTTCTTCCCAGTCTACCTTTTTCTTGTCTTATTACATTATCTAAGACTTCCAGTATGATGTTGAACAGGAAGGAGACATCTTTGCCTTTTTCCTGGTCTTGGCTAAAAACCTTCTAGTTTGTCATCATTAAGTATTGTGTTCGCTCTTTGTAAATATTCTTTATCAAGTTAAAGATGCTCTCTCTAATTTTACTGAGACCTAATTATAAATAGGTTCTGGGGTTTTGGCCAGTGTTTTTCTTGTACTTATTAACATCATATTGATAGACACAGGGCATTAACCTCTGTCATCCCCTTCCTTGTCCCCTGTCCCATCTCGTTGCTCTCAGATATTTGCTACAGCCCCCCTTGAAGACCTTTGGGACAGGATGCTATCCATCCAGGCAGGAGTCCCCTATCTTTCTGTCACCAGTGAAATCACCCTTGGAATACTACTTTGTACATTCTGATAGGTGTGAAGTATGGGAATATTTTCTTATCCATTCTGGTAAAAATGCAGTACAAATTATTCCATTAATAGCTGGGCACTGGTGGCTCACACTTGTAATCCTAGCTGCTCAGGAGGCTGGGATCTGAGGATTCCATAAAAACTAAAAAAGCTGAAAGTAGAACTGTGGATCAATTGGTTGAGCAAAATAAGCTCCCAGGCGCTGAATTCAAGCACAGAACTGGCACGCACGTACACACGCACGCACACATACACACACACACACAAACTCCCAAACCAAAATTCGCCATTAGTCATGTTTAAGCCCCTCACCCTGGTGGTAATGTTAGTTCTAGAGGCAGGTGGTGAGCAAATCCCTCCCAGGAGTATTGAGAGGAACTAGATTTGGTCTTGGAAAAGAACTGACGAGTATCAATGATATGACTGATAGGAATTCCTCAGTTCTCACCATTTTCTGCTTCCGTCCCATCCCTGTGCCTTCACAGCACTATGGTGTATGGAGCCTCTTACCCCTGAAGTAACATGCCAGGAACAGATCTACTCTTGATGCTATTCTGTGCCCACCTCCATGCCTTTTGCTCATGGGAGCTGAGAATACCAGCTGTGGCCTTTCTCTACACCTACTGGAAGGCCAACAGCTGGGAGAGGCAGGGCAATAAACCACCATTTCAAAAGGAAAACACATCCGATCAGAGAGTCTATCAGAAAAATTTTAGAATAGATGACACACAATTTTTAATTAGTCTAATAAATGAATACTGGGGTGCCATGGAATGTTCAATATAATGATAATGAAAACACACATCCAAGTCTGTGGAATGAGCAAAAGCAGTACTTTCTTCAAGGCCCATCAATCGGCCTAGGCCTTACAGTAGCCAATGACTTACTGATATTGCAGGAAGATTTTCTCAAATGCAGACAAAATAATATCCAATTCCATGATGTCACTGGATTTCCTTTCTTCTAGCTACCAAATATGCATACTCTCAAAAACATCTAGAATATTAAGATAAGTCAATTTAATCAACTGATTATTCATGGTTTGGTTCTAGATCTCAGCAAACTACAGAGCAAGCACCCCAGAAGAGCTGTATGCACTCCTTCCTTCCTGTCTAAATCCTGTTGTCTGCTGTGCCTTTATTTATGAGTTTGCTGTTATCCAACATCTATGGGTAATATGGTTCTTTGCTTATTTCCCAAATTTTATTCTGATAGGCCATGTGTTGAGAAAATCATGATTACTCAGTATATGTGATAATAAGCTGGATGAGCTGTCTAGAGATTTAAGTCCTACTCTGAGCTTCATTCTCACTCATCTTGAGATCTGAGGCAAGCCACTTAACCATGCACAATTTCCTGAATGAGAAATAATAAAATAATAGAATGGAATAATTTCTTCCTCAATGGAATAAAACATGTCCTGCAAGTGAAACATATCTGTGAATGCATTTATGAAGACTATAAATCACTATATACCTGTAGGGTATATAGTATCAGGCTATTTCTAACAAATACCCACATTTTCTATATAAAGTTAAATGTCGGGCAGATTAACCACCTCTTTTTCCTTAGTTAATTCCTTCTTGCTAATGAGCTTCCAGATTCAAACAAATCCAAGGCCAATGCTTGGGTATAGTACATCCATGACAGCTAAAGTTCTTTGCTTTGTCATTCTTCCCCTTTCCCCTTCCCTTCAAGTCTGGCTTGATCAATAACTAGGACCTGAAGGAGCAATGCTGTGCAGCTCCAAGGTCATTGTAAGTGAGCTGTGGCTTCTACCATTCACCTCCTTCAGTGCTCCCTGTCATGTCAACCATCATGTGAAAGAAACTGACTACCAAACCACAGGTGAGCCCAAGCTATAGTCACAGCACAGACATGTGACTAGAATGCTCTCAGACCTGCCACCCTGTTGGGGTCCATCTTCCCCCTCCATGGAAGGGGCTTGACGCACCTCCCCCAGCCCTAGGGAATGCGGCCCTTCTACCCCCTCTGGATTGGAATCCAGAGGAACCGGTTGGGCAAACAGCCCCCAACCTTCTAGCCAGCCCGGCGCGCTCCAGTGACGTTAGCCCTTGGGGGTCAGGTGATACCTTTCAGCCTATCGACATCCTGGCCAAACCCCTCCCTCGGAATCATCTCCCCTTGTCCTTATCTCAATAAAGTCAGTTCGCTCTAAGAAGCTGGCCCCATTGCATGTGTTCGTTGCAGGCGATCACACATCTACGGCAGATCACGTGCTCGTCAGGTCGGACCGACCCCCACGTCCCATTCTAACCTGCAGGCCGAGGGTTAGGGGAGAGGATGAAAAGAGGGTGGAAAGAAAGAAGGAAGAGTCCGAGCCAGGAGGGGAAAAAAACCCTAACACCACCACAGCACAGTCACCCACTGAATGAAGCTAAATGTGCAGAATTGCCCAAAGCAAGATACTAGAGAGATTGAATGGTAGTGGTTCTAAGTCTGCGTTGGCAGATTCTTCTGTCCATTGCGAGGTAGAAAATATTGTTGCCTTTGTGGTGCATGCCCATCATCCCAGCTATGGCAAGAAATATGAACAGGAAGCCAAAAGCAAGACCCTAGCTCAAAAATAACCAAAGCATACAGGGATGGGGGCATGCTCCAGCAGTACAGTGGAAATTTTATGAGTTTTCAATTTATGGATGTTTTTCCTGAATACCCTGTATGAAAGACTATATATAAGCATTCATCTGGTACCAGAGTCTGTGGCTTCGTTTCTTGGTTTCTTCCTTTTGCCTGGAACCACAGTCCTTTTTCTTGGAGTTTTCTGCCAAAATATAAAACCAAAAAAAAAAAAAAAAAAAGCTTTTCTTAAAACATGATTAAAAAGAAAACACTATAAAACTTAAAATGTTTTAACTATAATTCTCCTTTAGTCCTAAATTACCACATAAGTCAAATAAATGAATTACATAAAACTGAAAAATAATAAAACTTTCAGTTGATGACTGATCTCTGGAAGAGAAAAAGTGGGGCTTGGTTAACTATGTTGATTAAGAAAACAATGTAACAGATGGGCAAGGAGTCAATAATAGTAATAATAAGAGCAGTGGTAATAGTAATAATAATACCAGAAGTGGGAAGGAAGGCTGAGTGCTCTAGCTCTGCCTGTACTATATATCAAGATATTGTCCTAAAGCAAAAACAACAACAACAACAAAAAAGCCAACAAACAAAAAACTTCCCAACCAAAAAGGGTGAATGGAATCAGCTCAAATATCCGTATGATATGGTGAAGTGCAAGTTCTTATGGCTCTGTGGAAGTAGGAAAATGGCTCTCCTTCAACCTTTGCCCAAAGTTCTTTGGCTGGCTATCAAAGAAACTGACATAAAGCAGACCAATAGAAGAAAAGCAGTATTTAATGACTTGCACACGCGTGGCGGTCTTTCAAAGCAGGAGATAGGAAGCAGGGTCAGATGACTGAAGCTACATCCTGAGCTACAAAAAGGAATGAGAAGCTGAGAGGCTTCTGAGGGCTGGGGACACAAAAGTTACAAAGAAGGGAGAAGAGTAGGGCGAGGTACCATGCCCTTGTGGTAGACTGTCCCCTAGCTGCCCACTTCCTGCTACGGATACTATTATTCCACAGATTCCCATTACCGCTGTCCATTTCCTGTACAAAGGCACAGCTTTTAGAGCCACTCTCATGCCTGCAGTTTTTCAGAATAACCAGCTGGAAATGTGCCAACGATGCACACTTGGATTGAAACATTCTGGTCCATTTTAGAAGAATGTCACAAACAACCATAAAATGAGACATTACAAGAAGCAACGTGAGTTTTCTGCAAAGGGAGAACTGGGATCCCAGCAAGCCCAGTGGACACCATGTCCCCACGTTTATGGGCAACGTGAAGCTGAAGCCCAAGAGCAGCATGGGAATCCTAGGCAGCTGGAGGGGTAGACATGGAGCACAGGGAGGCTGAGGCTCTTGGAAGGAGCTGCTCAGAGAATTAGGACTCTGCCCAGGGGTCCCTGGAAGGCCTTGAGGGAGTCCTGTCCTGCAGGATGAGTACAAATTTCCAGAAAAAGTGCTATATTCAATCAAAGAACAGTCTAAAACAGGTGGGGGAAAATAGATGTAGAACTGGTTAGCTCCTGTGCATCAGGCAGCAAGACCACACTTAGGGGGCTGGGAATATGGCCTAGTGGCAAGAGCGCTTGCCTCCTACACATGAAGTTCTCGATTCGATTCCCCAGCACCACATATATGGAAAATGGCCAGAAGGGGCGCTGTGGCTCAGGTGGCAGAGTGCTAGCCTTGAGCGGGAAGAAGCCAGGGACAGTGCTCAGGCCCTGAGTCCAAGGCACAGGACTGGCCAAAAAAAATTTTAAAAAAAGACCACACTTAGGAGTAAAAAGCATAAACCAAAGCTTTCATTCTCAGACAGGTCATACTGCTCCCAATAGGATAAACTGGGTTCTAGGCGGAAGATACAAAAAGAATTATCTTTTGCCAGAGGGTTCCAATATAGAAAGCGATGACAATGTAATGCCACAGTATTTGTAGTCAAGAGACTGGAGGAAATGCCTACCTAAAAAGGCTCCACGAGGACAATTAACAAACAGGTTAAGAAATTATATTGTTCTAGAGTAAGGTGGATCCAGACCCACCCTAACAAAGCCTAAAAGTAAGCTCTGACCACAGCCACTAGATATAGAGGAAGTGGCTATAAGCAGATCAGATGACCTGAATAATTCTTCCCCCTTGAGTATACATGGCACCTTTGATAGGATGGCCACTTCCTTGATTACACACAGTGTAGTATTCTGGAGAGTCTTCAGCTGGCTTTGAAGTTCCTGGCCACAAAATTTTCCCAGGTCACAATATTCTGACTGTTCTGTGGTCTGTAAGAGTAGAGAGATGCCAGGCTCCAACTAGAGAGGAAACAGCAAACTCATTTTTATCTGTAAGGAACTGAATTCTACCTGCAACTTGAAAACTCTTTGATGAGAATGTTGAGTCTCAGATGAGATTTCAGTCCTGGGCAGACCTTGATTCCATCCTTAAGTGGACCTGAGCTGAGAAGTTGTCTACCTTGAGCCCAGTCTTCTGACCTATAAGAACTGCAAGGTAATGAATGAAGGTTGCCACTATGTTTGTGGAAATTTGTTATGGAACAAATAAGATCTGATACAGACATTGAGTCCCATTAAGTAAGAGATGCTTAGTAAACACTTTAGACTTTCCCCAAGTTGATCCTAACAAAGGATAAGAGCAACTTCAAGACAATTAGTTAATAACGGAGTTGGAATAAAAGTTAACTGTACTCACAAAAGGAAAGAGAATTTAGAGCTTAACAACTAATCAAAGCAATGGGAAGTGGAGCTGTGGCTCAAGTGGTAGAGCACTAGCCATGAGCAAAAAAACTCAGGAACATCACTCAGGCTGAGTTCAAGCCGCATGACCAACAAAAAACAAACTACAATATCTATTACATAATTTAAATGCCACATGAGAAAGTGTGACCCACAGTGAAGACAAGAAAGCACTCAACAGGAACTAATGCAAAGAAGCTATATGATCAGCGATGATCATCAACTCTGACATTTACAGAACAGCACACTCCAAAGTCCAGCACACACAGGATATTTATCAGGAGAGACCTACAAAAAGTGGGGCATGTATACTGTGCTTCTGGTTTATGTAAAAAGAGAAATGAGAAAATATGTTCATATTCACATATACAGAAGGAAACACTTTAGGAATACATAAGGAACCCTGTCTGTTTTCTGGCTGGGAGGGTAGAAAGTAGAAGAAAGAAGAAGAGACATTATACACTAAATTTTTTCCAAACCAGAGAATTATTCATCAAAGGACTAAACTAACAAAATTAATAAAATAACATATTCAGAACCTGACCAAAATATAGCATTTGTCAAATATCTTAGAACAAATGCAACCCTGTAACCTTAGATTGTAGAGTACAAACAGAAAACATGGTGTTTGTTTAGTGGTATGGAATTATAGGTCAACTTATCTTCTGTCCTACATTTACATTTTATAATTAACATAGAACCCAAAATTGTCAGAAAAAACTGAAAGAAATAAAAGGTTTTATTTCTTCCTAAACATCCTTCAATAAGCTTTTTCTTTCTGTCCTAAAGGACAGTGCCTTTGCGTCTTTGCCCGAGTCTTTTTGTTGACTGAGGCCTGGGTGCTGAGGGGTTTGGTACTCTCAGGAGTGACTGCCTTGGCCTGGGTGCTGAGCAGCTCAGTTCTCTTAGGAATGACTGCTTCAGCTGAATTCTCTGAAGGTTCTGAAGACTGCACAGGTGGAGTAGTATCATGGTAATCGGGCCTTATTTTTTCTACTGACTTCACTTTTCTCCTTACGTCTTCTGTGCTTTCAGAGTCATCACTAATGGGCTCCAGTTTTCTTGTGGACTGGGAGGAAATCAGCACACTGGGTTAGGCATGCTACTGACTAATCACAGGCACAGTAGAAAACCATAGAATTCCCATTTCTAAACTTTGAAACTGAACACAGATGGTTGCAAAAGTAGCAAATAGACATGAGACCTACATCTAAGAGTTCTGTATAACTATCACAGTTCTGACTTTGTGACTCACAAACTAAACACACGACTGGACTGCTATGAACAATGACTAGGTACATGGTGATCCAATACAAACTGCTTCATAGAAACACTAAATACAAAAGTAATCTATGTTGATTATGGAAGAACCTTCTACAACATTGTCTAAAGAGTATTACTGCAGCAGAGTTTCATCTGCACCAATCAAAATACAATGAAATGTTACAAATTAAGATAGAAGAGAGACTATCCACACATACCTTTCTTACAATAACTCTTACAGATTTGCTTCTACTTGCTTCATTTTCAGTGGTGCTCGAACTGTGCCAAAGAATAAGCATCATTATCATGCAGATTCCAGTTTTATCCCTATGTGTCTGTGAGACTCTTATCTCCAATTAACTACCACAAATCCAGAAGTGTAGGTGTGACATACCAAGCACCAGCTAGGAGTGAAAAAGTGAGAGCACAAGACCTGAAGCTCAAGTTCCAGTCCTAGCAATGAGAGAGATAGACAAACAGAGAAAAGAGAGGGGAAAGAGGAAAGACACATACAAAGAACTTTCCTTAAAGTTTTAAGGGTTCCATGCAGAATGAGGCTGAAGACAGTAGAGTGTAATTTAACAGGCATGGGGAAGAGAAGAGGGATTCATGGCTACAGATGAAAATATATGTCTAGGCATCTAAAGATACTTCTCCAGGCACAGAAAAATGGGAAGAGGATGGAAAAGTCTGGAATGTTCAAGAGATGGACCATATTGATAAGAGAAGAAAACAGTAGCAGAAGTCAAAGAATTAGAAGAAGCTGAAATCCAAAAGGAGGTAGAGGCAAGCTACAGATCCAGGGAGGAAAAGCAACCCCCACATTAGAAGTGCACATGCAAAGGGCCCAAGGTTATATGTATTTAGGAATTTGATGATCAGTAGAGACCAAACTGAATAGGGTGTTTTTTGACTCCAGGAATGCAAAAATGAAATCTACTAACTCCTACAATAGATGAGTAATGATGAAATTCATCATTCTTTTTAAAGTATTATCAAGAGTGTACCCCTAGGAACAAGTATTCTTCATCTTTGTTTGTTTTTTTTTGGTGTTACTGGGACCTTGAGCTTGCAAGGCAGGTGCTCTGTTACTTGAGGCATGTTTCATCTTGTTATGTTTTCAATAGCTTCTCATCTTTTTTGCCCTGGAGCTGGTTTTTGAATATAGTACAGTTGAGATTTGAGAACTCATCACCATTCCCAGCTTGTGTGTTGAGATAAGAGTTGGATTACTTTTTGCCTGGGCTGGCCTGGACCCAAGAGCTCCCAATCTCTACCTCCTGAGTAGCCAGGATTACTGGTATGTGTCACTATGCCCAGCTATCCTTAGATTTTTCTAATATCTGGATGTATTTGGCAGACAGTGGATGTTTAACAACTTATAAAACTGAATTAATTTTAAAAAGTAAAAGCTTCATGTAAGAAACTTACAGAATTTACATATACAATTAACCACAACAAAGAAGAAAAAAATGGAAGACTCCATTTATAGTAATTTCCTAACCCAAACTAAAATAGATCATCTTGGAATAAACATAAGAAATACATAAAATATATGTGAAGAAAGAGCTTCATTTGCTCATCACTGTACAAACTCCCACACTCTCTGGTACACTAAGACATTAACCCAATAAAGAGATATTAGTGTCAATTATTTTAGTTATGTGAATAATAATCAACTATTGAAAATTTAAGTTTTGGTGTTGCAGTTCTCTTGAGGAAAAACCTAGTAAGTTATTTCAAAAGATCTTAAGAGCTTCTATCTTAAAGAATTTCTCCTACAGCTGCTGGTGGCTCACGCCTATAATCCTAGCTACTAAGGGGGCTGAGATCTGAGGACTGCAGTTCGAAGCAAGCCCAGACAGGAAAGTTGGAAATGTTATCTGTAGCTCAAGTGGTAGAACATTAGCATTGTGCAAAAGAAGCTCAGAAACAGCACCCAGGCCAGGAGTTCAAGACCCAGGACTGGTACCTACCATCCCCTCCCCGGTTTCCCCTGAGCCTGAGCTGGCCTGACCCTAAATAGGGTCAGGTCAGGGGGATGGGTCACAGGAAGCTCCCAGTTCCAAGCACTTGACAGACAGGCTCAGCAACCAATAGGCCGTGTTCCTGCCCCTGTCTCTTGGGATTCAGGAACATCCATTACCTGGGGATGGGACTTCCCTTCCTCTAGGAATCCAGGCACATCCATCAAGACAAGAATTATGACTGCCCTTTTCTTCTTTTCTCCCATCAATCTTTCCTTCCTTTTTCTTTTTTTCTTTGGTTTGGTCCAGCTATGTAGCCCAGACTGGCTTTAAACTATGTAGCATAGGCTGGCTTTGAATTTTTGATTGTCCCACCTTGTTCTCCTGAGCACGGAATTATGTGCAATCACCACAATCTGTGCAAAATTTCTTAAGACATATCGAGTATACCGAAAAACAATGAATTTTACATTTTCAAAGGGTTAATTCTGTACTAAATTACATCTCAAATTTTGTGGGTGAGTGTTTATGTGGGTACCAGGACTTAAAATCAGGGTCTTGCACTCCACTTGGCATTTTGATGTCATAGCTGGTACTCTACCATGTAAACCAGGCCTCTAGTCCATCTTTTTGCTATTTAATTGGAGATACAATCTTTCATACTTCTCTGCCAGGCTACCTTTGAACTGAGATCTTCCAGGTAACAGCCTCCTGAGTAGTTAAGATTATAGGCATGAGCTACCAGTGCCTGGATAAATATCAATTTTTTGAATTGTAGAATTCCTTTTTAGATTTAGATAAATCTGATAAGTGATTCAAACATATTTTTTTATTTTTTACCAAATGATCATAAAAGATGTACTATAGTAATTACTTCTCATTTTACTTCATCTTACAAGATTTATATACATTTTTTAAAACCTGTATTTTCATTATTAGAAAAAAAAGAGCCAGGGGGCTGGGAATGTGGCTTAGTGGTAGAGTACTTGCCTAGCATACATGAAGCCATGGGTTCAATTCCTCAGCACCACATAAACAGAAAAAGCTAGAAGTGGAGCTGTGGCTCAAAGTGGTAGAGTGCTAGCCTTGAGCAAAAAGAGGCCAGGGACAGTGCTCAGGCACTGGGTCCCAAGCCGTGAACTGGCAAAAAACAAAACAAAAAAACAACACCCAAAAGTGGAGCTGTGGCTCAAAGTGGTAGAGTGCTAGCCTTGAGCAAAAATAGCTCAGGGTCACCACCCAGGCCCTGAGTTCAAGCCCCATGATCGAAAAAGACTGAAAGTCAGACAGGTAGAAAAGTTTCCAAAATTTTCTCTATTGTGTTGAAGCAAAATGCCTGACTACACTGCCAATGCAAAGGCTGGGGCCCTTGGCACGTCATTCTCTTTGGCCTTGGGAGTGGTCAGTATCATAGGATGCAGCTGTCACATCTGGACAGCTGGGCGTCAGCTCACAACCAAGGAACTCAAGAACACTGTCCCTCAATGTCTGGAACAATTTGTAAGGGAAAATCCACCCCCCCCCCCAATTCTCCCTAAGTTAATGCCCCTTTCTCAATGCACTGCCAAATCCAAGTAAGGACACTAGGAAAGGTAAGAAATACGTTTTGTAGTCCTCCTATTCTGGAGCCCTACAGAAACTATCCTGATATGAATGGAATGTCAATCCATGCTGGTAATAGAGACCCATTTTGATAATATTCTTGGTGCTAGTGTAGGAGAATAATGAATTCAAACTAAGTACTTCCACAAACATTGATATATGCAGACAACTGATTTTTTTTTTCTTTTTCTGTCCTTGGGCTTGAACTCTGGACATGGGAGCTGTCCCTGAGCTTCTTTGGCTCAAGGCTAGCACTCTACCACTTGAGCCACAGTGCCTTTTCCATTTTTTTTTCTGAGTGGTTCATTGAAGATAAAAGTTTCATGAATTTTCCTGCCCTGCCTGGCTTGAACCATGATCCTCAGATCTCAGCCTCCTGTGTAACTAAGGTTACAGGTGTGAGCCACTGGTGTCTGGCTTACTATTGATTTTTTGTGTCCATTGGTCATGGAGCTTGAACTCTGGGCCTGGGCACTGTTCCTAAACTCTTCAGCTCAAGGCTAGCACTCTACTACTTGTGCCACAGCGCTACTTCTGGTTTTCTGATGGTTAATTGCAGATAAGAGTCTCAGGGTCTTTTCCTGCCTGGGCTGGCTTTGAACTGTGATCCTCAGATCTCAGCCTCCTGAGTAGCTAGGATTATAGGTGCCTAGCCACTGGTGCCCAGCTAGCTCTCTTCCTATTTTTCTTTTAAATTTAATTTTTATTGTCAAGATGATATACAGAGGGATTAGTTACATATATAAGTTAGTGAGTACATTTCTTGTCATACTTGTTACCCCCTCCCTCATTTTTCTCCCACTTTCCCTCCCCCAACTCCCCCATTACTTCCTACTCTTCTATCTATCTAAATGCCATGACTTAAGTCATCTGAGGAAGAGGATTTAAAACACTAACCGAAGTTTTCATAGGCTTCTTCATCTTTGTCATTTCTGGAGATCACAGAATTCTCAGGGAAGTCAAAGATGTCAATAGGCCTGTGCTCTTGAGTGGCTTTCTAAATGTTAATAGAGTCAAAGTCACTGAAAGGGCACAAACAAGGAACACTGCAGCCATGATTTACTAAGCAAGGATACTCTTGCTAGCACTTCTGTCTGGAGAAATACTTGACACTTTTGGGAAGTACATAGACTAGTCTGATAATCTAAGGCAGGGATTAACAAACTTTTTCTGCACAGGACTGAAGAGTCGGCCAATAGGTTTCTGCTGCAACCACTCAATGTAACCAGTAGAGTGTGAAAATAGACAACAACCATGAAGGAAGGAATGGGCAAGGCTGTGTTCCAGCCAAACTTTGTGTCTGGGCACCAAAATGGGAATTTCATACCATTTAAAAATGTAACTGTGATTCACAGTGGATCAAGCTGAATAAAAGCAAGAGGCAGGCTAGATATGCACACAGTCTATAATTTGCCTAAACCCTGGATTTAAGGAATACTATGAGTTCCCTCAGAAATATACCATCTACCTGAATGTTCATAAACAGTTTTGGGAGTGCATGGAATAGAAACCGCCTATAGGAAAGAAAGTAGCATTCACAATATTATTCTTTTGTAGAACCTAGGATTGAACTTGGGGCCTTGCACTTGCTAAAAAGTGCTCAATCACTGGAGCTAAGTCTCTAACTCCTTTTAGCATTGGTTATTTATTAATTTATTTTAGTGCTGGGTTCCAGGCTTGAAGTCAGGGCCTGGGCATTGTCCTTGAGTCTCTCTCTGTGCTCAAGCAAGCACTTTACCACTTGAGCCACACCACCACTTCTGGCTTTTTTTGAGTAGTTTACTGGAGATGAGTCTCACGGACTTCCCTGCTCATGCTGGCTTTGAATCGTAATCCTCATAGCTCAGCCTCCTAAGTGGCTAGGATTGCAGGCATAAGCCACTGGTGCCCAGGGCAATGGTTATTTTTTGAGGCAGGATTTCACTTTGCGCTTGCTTTGGTCTGGTCTGGTATTTTCTCATGTCACTAGGAGTGACAGGCATGTGCCAGTATGCCCAGCTATTCTCTTTGTAGCTGGGATAAAAAGTGTATCCACTGATTAAGATGAAGCTTATGCCTAAATTGACCTTGAACCATAATCTTGCCAAGAAGCTAGAATTACAGGCCTTAGCCACCATGAAACAATTTTTATATAATGTCAGTTATCTGAATATAAGTTAAAACCAAGATGAGTCAGACAGAAAGTTCTAAAAGTTAACAAAGGCTGTTTTCTCCACTATATTGGAAGAACTCTTTTCCCAATTAAAAAGATGGATCATACCAAAAGAGACTTACAAAACTGAAGTTTCTACAAAGTTATCTCGTGGTCAAAAGTACAAAAATTATGTTAAAAAATTAACAAGCTTACTTACATCTTTCAGGAAATGTGTTCTTCCTGCAGTGTTCTTTGGATTTTCTGTACTATTACACAACAAACAACAAAGAAACATAAAATAAGAAGTTAGGAAAAAGCTAAATAACTGTCTCATAACTTCTAAGCATTTTCTTTCCAAAGTACATTCTGCAGTAGTTGTACAAATAGTATACATCCAATGGATTATGGCATATAATCTTTTAGAAAACAGAAGCTGTATTCTGTAAATTCAACAGCGTAGAAAATAAGTCTTCAAATAATCTTCGTTCCTTAGGCTGGGAAAACTCCCTCTCCTGCTGTGATCTGCATCCTTCAGCATACTTCATAGATTGATTCTGGGATTCAGGAAAGTTTAGTGACTTCTGAATGTTGTAAGTAACCTAAGACCAGAAACCAGATTGCATAAACTTCCTAACCTAAATTCTTTCACTTGTGTCTTGTTGGTGCCAAAAAAACTTCTGGAGGTTTCCTCGTTTCTGGGCAGGCCTACAGGTGGAGCTCCCAAGACAAGGAAGCTTCTGTCATAACCATAAATAATATGGTGTTGTAGGTGCACCAGTGTGTTTTAGGAGAGAGAAGGGTGAACACACTTCCTGCGTCTGAACAACCCCACCCACCTCCCAAAAATCTTTAAAATAATAAAACTCAATGGCCAGTCAGATAAGCTTTAACTCTTTTCAGCTGGTTGGCTGATGTGTGTTCTGCTATATTACTTTATACTTCTCTTCCCCGCTGGCCACAGAGTGTGGTCTGGGTTTTACTCTACTGCCGAGTCAGCTACTCCAACATCTACAAACACCCCCAGACTTTCCATGGAAGAACTCCTAAGAAGTCCATTTAACAAACCAGAAGTTCCAGCCAGATCCATGCCTAGGATGCCATTCAGATACGGCCAGTCACTAGCCAACAAACCCTTCTGGACTAACCTTTTTAGAGTGCAGTTATAAACTTATCGTTCCATTCACCATGCGTTTTAATAAAATTAACATGCCTGCTCCACC
Source organism: Perognathus longimembris pacificus (assembly GCF_023159225.1). Classification (NCBI taxonomy): domain Eukaryota; kingdom Metazoa; phylum Chordata; class Mammalia; order Rodentia; family Heteromyidae; genus Perognathus; species Perognathus longimembris. The sequence continues at coordinate 32,924,760 of NC_063168.1, forward strand.
CTGGGATTCCCTTTAAGCATTTGAGGCATTCTAAAGCAATAAACAAGCAGCAGCTTGGTTCCCAGAGATCTGGGTCAGCTTCCTGGTCTGTAGTGGGTTTTCGTTCTGTCTTTTGTTTTGTTTTGTTTTTTGTCTAGCCCTGGGCTTGAACTCAGGGCCTGGCACTGGCCCTGGGCCACTCTGTGCTCAAGGCTAGCACTTGAGCCACAGCGCCACTTCCGGTTTTTATGTTTAGGCGGTGCTGAGGAATCGAACCCAGGGCTTCATGCGCGGGAGGAAAGCACTCTAGGCTAGGCCACATTGCCCGCCTGTTTTGTCTTTAACTGAAGACAACGGAGTTTAAAAACGAAGTTGCTGTCCTCTACCCGACTGGGAACTTCTTAGGGCTCCAGGACAGGGCCGAGGGTTCGTTCCAAGTTATTTTGGGCCCAGGGCACCGGGACTGTAGGAACACCCCCGCCCCACCCCCACCCCGCCCCTGGCCCGCACCGCCCCCGGCTGTTCTGACCCACAAATTTACCACTGGCGGCACGTAGAGCTCCTGAATGTACGAACTGCGGCAGAACTTTAAAACGGGTACTCGGGGAGTTCTGAGAGTCAGCCCCACTCACCCAGCTCGTCCCAAGGAACGCGGACGGCGCCACTGAGCCATCCCGCCGCTCCCCGCGCAGAGTGGGTCCCACGAAACTCCCGCCAAATCCCGCGCTGCGCGGAGCAGCCAATCAGAGATGAGTACGCTCCGTCTACATCGCCCCTTCTGGGGCTCCCTACAGGAGCAAGCAAAAACTCGGCAAGAATCGAGTTCACGGTAGAGGTGGAATCCACTTTTCAACCAGCTGCCGATGGCGACGGCTAACTATAATCTAGTGCCAGGTTTTCAGAGTTTTAGATCTCTGGGGCCTTGTGAGCTGGAAAGGAGAAGAAACTAACTTGCTGTTAGGATGGTGGGCCGGAGCCCGCTGCGGCTTGAACACAGCTGTCAAGCCAAGGCTTTGCCCAATAGGATTCGGTTTTTAGCTCTTGGTAAATGTGACTTCTTATTCTTCCTCTAGTCCTGTATCTTCCATTGTAAACAGGGAAGGTCGCTCTTGAAACTATATTCTTTGTTTTTTTTTTCTTCATTAAAATTTATTGCAATGTAAAAAGAACAAAAAATTACTCAAACGTAAAAAGAAAGCATAGGGCAGAAACATCACGGCATTAGACATGATGGGTTTTTTTGACTGTGAAACCAAATGCACAGTTTGGAATGATGGGCAGTAGTGGTTGTGCAACAAAACCATACACTTAAACTGGTTCAAAAAAAAAAAAAAAAAAGAGTCAGGCGCCAGAGGCTCCTGACTATAATCCTAGCTCTTCAGGAGGCTGAGATGTGAATAGCATGGGTTAAAACAAGCCCTGCCAGGTAAGTTCTCAAGACTCCATCTTCAAGTAAACAGCAAAACGCCAGACTAGAGACATGAATCAAGTGGTAGAGTGTTAGTTGTGAACAGAAGAGAGCATGAGGCCCTGAGTTTATCTTTTGTATTGGCACATAAAACAAAAGTTGAAATACTAAGTTTTATATAATATGTATACACATAACTATAAATATTGTTTGCATGTGTGAATCATTATGGAGCTTGAACTCAACACCTGGGTGCTGTCCCTTAGCTTTTCCCCCTCAAGGCTGGCACTCTACAACTTGAGCCACAATTCCACTTCCAGCTTTTGGTGGTTAATCAAAGATAAGTGTCTCAGGGATTTTGCTACACAGTCTGGCTTTGAAATTTGATCCTCAGATTTCAGCCTTCTGAAGAGCTAGGATTACAAGCATGAGCCACAAGCTACTGGCTTATATCTTTCTATATCTATATCAGTAATAATATTATAATGTGTTTTATATATGTCACAGAATATTATAATGTGTTTCAAGCATATAAAAGAATATAATATGTAAAGTTGAAAAACAAACATCCATGTAACCACCACACGATTAAAACATAAATAATTATAACTACAGAGCATTCTTTATCCTTCTGAATAGTGTCTTCTTTTCCCCATGAGCTTATGTTTATCACTTCTATGCTTTTCTGTGTTTATATATCTCTAAGTGATGTATAATTATTGCATGTATCTGGGGTTTTTTTAGTCAGTCATGGGGCTTGAACTCTGGGCCTGGGCACTGTCCCTGAGCCCTTCAGCTCAGGCTTGTGTTCTACCACTTTGAGTCACACCACCACTTCCAGTTTTCTAGTGGCTAGTTGGAGATAGTATCTCATGGACTTTCCTGCCTGAGCTGGCTTTGAACCATGAGCCTCAGATCTCAGCCTCCTAAGTAGCTAGGAATGCAAGCATGAGCCACTGGCACCTGGCTATTGCATATTTCTGAATGTGACATAACTGATATCTGGTATTTTACAAGTATCCTTTCTTACTCATAACTATGATTTTAGATATCCAAATTGTCCCCCATCTATGTGTATCTATAACTTACATTCATTGCATTTGGAACACACTAAGAAGCTATATCCCTTTTTTCCCTCTCGTGTGGATTCATCCATTATTTTCAGTCTTGCTATTACAACAGTGAGTCACCAAACATTCTTATGCATGTCTTTCAGCGCCACTTCTAAAAGTTTCTTGAAGAATAGTCAGTGATGTTAATTCTGCTTAGGATATAGTTGTATTCAACTTCACATTATGATGCCAACTTTTACACAGTGTTTTATACACGGTACAATGCTCAATTTAGGCTCCCATCAACAATATATGGGACACCCCTGGTTCTTTGTATTTTACATTTTGACCTATCTAGTGAATTGAAATCTTCATGATTCCAATGTAAGTAAAGCATTTTTTCATTGTTTCTAGGTCATTCCTGGTTCCTCTTCAATGAAATGAGTGTTCAGAATCTTCCCAGAAATCATTTGGGGATGTGCCATGGAAAGATATGTCATCTCTCAGGTATTGAAGGAAGTTACCCACTCATGGGGAGAAACAGGCTTCCTGGAGTCACTGAAGTTATCCATCTTAGGGGAGAGGATTCAGAACTCCATTTTCTAGGAAATAGGTTTTGTTAAACTGTGTACTTTTGGGTATGAAAGAAATAAATTAATGTAGCTGTAAAAAATACTTTCACAGCTCCATTTAGACATGTTTAGCCAAATAGCTGTAACTTAGTCCCATAGATACATAACATTTAACTATGACACTACACCTTCAGTTCTGTGGCCAAGGAAACTGAAGATAGGCATTCATTTCCTGAAACCACATGAATTCATCCTGGAATGAGGGGGCGGGGGTGGGGATAGGGGCTAGAAGGTAGAAATGAGCAAAACAGATGCTTCAGACACAGACAATTCAAGTCCACTACAGAAATGTGCCCTAGACTATAGACCTAGTCAGAAGTAAGCCAGAATTCCAACCCAAGTATTCTAACACTTAAACTGCCTTAGCACGGGGGCTGGGGATATAGCCTAGTGGCAAGAGTGCCTGCCTCGGATACACGAGGCCCTAGGTTCGATTCCCCAGCACCACATATACAGAAAACGGCCAGAAGCGGCGCCGTGGCTCAAGTGGCAGAGTGCTAGCCTTGAGCGGGAAGAAGCCAAGGACAGTGCTCAGGCCCTGAGTCCAAGGCCCAGGACTGGCCAAAAAAAAAAAAAAAAAAAAAAAAAAAAAACTGCCTTAGCACTAGGCTATCATGAAGCTCTGTCTGTTCTCTTATCAGCTTGGCTCAGCAGTTCTCCAGTTGGATGAGGAGAGAGGCGAGAAGGGCTATTCTGGTAGTGCTAGGAAGGACATAGCACAATGAAGCAGTAGATCAGTGCTGTTACTCCAAGCCCACTTCCAGTGTGCTTAGGAGATGTGATTGCAATGCATATGAATTAGATCCTAAATAGCAATTTCAAAGTTTCCTCTGGCTAGCTGTACTGTCAGAGATAGAAACCAGAGCACTTTTTCCAAGGAAGAACAGGTAAAGACAAAGGTCTTATGAGAAAGCATTAGCAAACAGCTGGGCACTGGTGAAGGGCAGAAGGATCAAAAGGGAAGAAGGATCTCATAGCAGGAGATGCTACAACCAGGGAGTAGCCAGCTAGTGAAAAGCTCCCCACAATGAGAGTTGTGTGGGAAGCATGGCCACTGATTTTTATTTTGAAATGACACCCGTATCATACTGTGCCCTTTTCACCAATGTCAGTCTTCTGTTCATATTTGCTGGACCCACAGCCTTGTGTAGGTATAGCTGGGGTAGTAAAGAATGAAGGATTGTGTTCAGGATAGGGTGTGGGGGTGGGAAGGAGGCTGGGAACATGGGTAGGAGAGATGGAGACAGTGTGGTAATTTCAGGGTAACCTGGAGAAGGTAAATATATCAGAGATATTTCGGACAGATCACTTCTGGATGCTGGAGGCTTACCTAGGTTGTAGGTCCTTCAACTACAAAAAATATGGCTGGGCATGGAGTATGGCTAGAGGCAGTCTGGAAAAAAGTGTGAGACTCTGTCTAAGAAACTAAGAGTAAAAGGGCTGAAGGCATGGCTCAGGTCGAAGGGCCACACACGAGGCCTTGAATTCAACCCCAAATACTACAAATAAAGTAGAAATTTTAAATAAAATGTTTTCATGTTTGAGTGGGGGAGGAGTCCTAGAGCTATTATAATATAAGCAACAGGAAATAAGCATAATGAAGCATGCTTGGGTTATCTTGGAGATCAGAGGTAAAAACATGGAGTACCCTAGATTCGTGGGAGAGCTTCTAATCCTTAATGGTGCCTTCATTTCCCCTTCCTCCCAGGCAACTTTGATTTAGTTTCCTATTCTGCACTGTGTCCACTAGAGGGCAGATAAAGAAAGGGGCTGGAGACTCGGAAGTATAACTAGAGAACTCATTTTTCAACCTTGTAAACAGCAGTTCAAAGTCATTTCAAGATTTGTAAAATGAAATGGTTGACCTGTCCTTGCTTAACTTGTTTTTTGCCCCCTTGATGTGAATTCCATTCTTCAATATCTAACAAATCTCCACAGATTTCCCTTAATGTAAATGTCTGGCTTTCTAGAACAAAGGGGACATTTATTTTTTCTCAGAATTTCCTACTTTGTTGTTTCCCTTCCTAAGCACTTTGTAAATAGTAGGTAAACAGGTGACTCTCACTGTCCTTATCAGTTTTAAGCAGACCAAACTGTGCAACGTGTATAAGGATGACAGTTCACAACAAGCTGAAATGTCCCAGGAGAGCAAGGGGGAGGAGGGCAGGAGGAAAATCTCTTGGATCGCCCCTTAGAGAATGGCAAATTCTGTATCTTTTCAAGTTGGAGGGGAAGAAAGGTTTTTCCATTGTCACCATCAGTGGTGACATCACTCCTTCATATGTCGGATGGTTTTCAGCTCTTCTCAGCTCTTTTACCGTGCGACTAAGCTTACTTGCTCTGTGAGTAATGTGGTCTTCCTTTTTCCAGAGCTACCTGGTACGATTCCTACCCAAGCTGAGCTCACATGGCTAAATTGGTCTGAGCAGGACGTGAGGACCAGGCAATGTCATATGCCTCAGATTCCATTCCCAGCTCCCCAGGCCCTGGGAGGGGCCGAGGCCAGAGCACTCGGGCAAGGCCAGGATTTCTGGGTCCAAGGAATAGCTTACTTGCCACCTGATTTGGAAATAATGTTATTATACTCAGAACGATATGAAAGGTCCATGTGGACAAATATACTGAGAAAGAGAAAAGAGAATAAAAGGCTACTCCAAACAATTGGCTACTTTCTTGGGGAAACATAGAAAGAAAACTGAAGATCAAAATGTATGTTCAGCAGTAGAGAGTTGTCTCCATGATTGTCTCTCAAGACATGGATGAAAAGGAATTTTCTGAATCAAATCTTTTACACTTTTTTTGTGTGTGTTGGTGTCAGGGTTTGAACTTAAGGTCTTACACTCCACTCAGCTTGGTGTGTGTTGGTATCAGGGTTTGAACTTAAGGTCTTGCTCGCTCATGGCTGGTGTTCTACCACTGGAGTCATAGCTCCTGCCTGACTTTTTGGTTTTTAATTGGAGAAGTGTCACAGGCTTTTCTGGGAGTAAGGGGTGGGGGAGGGCTTCAAACTATCATTCTCTGGATCTCAGCCTCTTAAGTAGCTGGCTCCTTTTAACTTTTTTTTTTCCAGTCCTGGGGCTTGAACTCCACGCCTGAGCACTGTCCCTGGCTTCTTTATGCTCAAGCCTAGGACTCTACCACTTGCACCACAGCGCCACGCCCAGCTTTTGCTGTACATGTGGTGTTGAGGAATCGAACCCAGGGCTTCATGTATGCTAGGCAAGTACTCCACCACTCGGCCACATTCCCAGCCCCTCCTTTTACCTTTTTTACTGATGGCTCACTATGACATTCACTTTGCTTGGCCTGAGAATACACACAGTTGTTCAAAGTGTTCTTAGCAGCCAGCATTTTCCCTAGACAACTTTCTGCTCAGCTGAGAATGGAATGGTAGAATAGCCAAAGGCATGGTCCACACAGTGCCTACCAGCCAGGCCTGCCAGATGGCACATAGCCTTCTGCATAGGACTTTCTCTGAGAGGACAGAGCTTTTTCTTCCCTCTGACTGCTGCCTGGCAACTCAAAGCTCTCTCACCTCTTCAACTTTATCACTTAGTAGAAAAGATACCAGAGCACCCCTCCTTAGCACACCACTGACAAAGCCACCAACATGCTTGGGTCTGTTCCCTGGGGAAGAAGCAGAGATCACTTCCTGCCAGAAGTGGCATCTACAGTCTTAAAGGAGCTGGGCAGTCCAGACCTAGGGAAGGGAAAGAGAACAACACACCAAGGCCTTGCAGTGAATGAACCTGCACAGGTTACTTTTGGGAAACTGGGATTCCAGTTTCCAAAGTTCAGCATGGCTGGGGCAGACTTGGGGAAATAGGTAACTTGCACTGGGAACATTGGAGCTTGCTTCAGGCCCAATTCCAAATTGACTGAATTAGAAGCTATATCATCATCATCATCATCACTATTATTACAATTATTATTATTATTATTAGTTGGTACTAGGGTGTGATCTCAGGACCTGTCCTTTTGGTATTCTGCTCAAGGTTAAGTGCTCTATTTCGTGAGCCACACCGACACTTCCAGATTTCTTTTGGTAGTTAATTAGAGATAAGAGTTTCATGATTTTTCCTGCCTGGGCTGGCTCCAAACCTCAATGAGTAGCTAGTTTTATGGGCGTGTGCTACCAGCATTTGACCATAATATGCATTTTAATCTACCTATATGATGTGATATATTATGCAATTTGAGAAGCCCTCCTCTGATTGGTCAAGCAGCTCAAATTGGAGAGCAATGGAAACATCTGAAAGGACAGGCAGAGGCATTACACAGCAAGACCATACCTTAAGGGAAATCATCCTGGCTACAAAACAGGTTAGCAGAACCCCACTGAGGAGGCACAGTGGCTAAGGGGTCAGTTCAGTTGCTCTGCTAAAGGATGGCCTTTGCCCTGAATGGGCAGTGGGCATGAGGGGGAAGTGGCGAGATTTGATAGACCATCAAGAACTTATTGATGGGATCTGGTATCTGGGGTCACCTGGCCAGTCCCAGGATTTCTCTCAAATGCACAACGTCAGATTACTGATACCTGGCAGATGGAGGAAGGTGGTAACAGTGGGTGTGGGAATACAGGCGACTAAAAAATGCCAGCACACATTGCCTAATTCAGAATGTGAGCAGACTGGTTTTAGAGTGTTTCATCCATGGCCCGTGGGGTGCGTGTCACACCCTCACCCTGCAGCAGGGTGTTGGGGTTACTCCCTTTGCTCTCTCTCCAGTTTTCACAATCTACCTGCAAAGCAGGAAGCCTGCCAGATTGTGGAGAATCTGAGCATCTCCCCTAGAAATGTGAGCTAGGGCAATTTCAGTCAGAGAAATTTGACAGTCAAATCCCCCTTCCCCCCCAGACAGGCAGGAAGGATTACTGTTTGAAGGATAGAGAGGCTGAAATAAAACAAGCTTGTGCTTCTGGAGGCCAGGGTCCCACATCTTTAATCCTAGCTACTTAGGAGGCTGAGATCTGAGGATCATAGTTCAAAGACAGCCCAGGCAAGAAAGTCAGTGAGACTCTTATCTCCAATGAACCACCAGAAAACTGGAAGTGGTGCTGTGGCTCAAGTGGTAGAGCGCTAGCCTTGAGCTGAAGAGCTCAGGGGCAGGACCCAGGACCAGAGTTCAAGCCCCATGACTGGGAAAAAAAACAAAACAAAAACTTTTCCCCTGCTGGGTGCAATCCTGGCTACTCAGGAGGCTGAGCTCTGAGGATCATGGTTCGAGGCCAGCCCAGGGAAGGAACGTCTGTGAAACTCTTGTCTTCAATAAACAACTCAAACAAAACAAAACAAAACAAAACAACAACAAAAAAAAACAAGACGTAAAACTGTGGCTTAAGTGGTAGACCACTAACCTTGAGCAAAAGAGCTCAGGGACAGTGCCCAGGCCCTGAGTTCAAGCCCCAGGACTGGCACTGCCACCTCCACCACTACCACCAAAACAAAAAATCCAAAATAAAACAACTCCTTTCTTTCCCATTAAACTTTCATGCATCCTACATTTGGAGGTGGGGGGAAAGATCCTCCTTTAGCCCAAGGATAGAACCCTTAGAATCCCTCTGCACTTGAAGAAGGCTGCTTAGAGGAAAAAGTCATCTAATGAGATTTCTGCTGTTGGAGAGTCCATGAACCAAGGGAGTGAGGAAGTCAGAGGAAACACCTCTCCATTGCTTTTAGGCCCAACATTCGAGTAGTAAAGAAGCCACCTAGTTTTCATTCAGCCCTGCTGAGTGATGAGGTGACTCTAACAGGAACAGCACAGATTTAGGTACTTCGTTTGTGTTATAGTGAAAGGACAGGCAGGCCTGGTAGTGTGGGAGGTAGTCTTCTAGGATTTCAAATATGCAACCTTAACACTTTCCTAGCTCTGGGCATGGCCTGTGAGGCTGCTCAGTTACCATCCATTCAGGTGATGGCTCATCTCATGAAAGGGGCTGTTTCTTCTTTTTTTTGCCTCAGTTCACCTCCCCCACCCCATCCCACCACAGGCTCAGGCAGAGTTCTCCCAACTTGGCACAATCACCACTTCTGACCTGTGTCTCCAGGGATTCCACCTTTCAACAGCCTGGGACACAACTGATGTCGCCTCACCCCCTCTCTGAGTGCTTTCAGCTTGCCCTCTGAGATATCACCCTTCTGCTGCTTCTTTTCTGACTCCTCATCACTGTTGCTCTCCTTCCTGAGCTCCTGTTCAACTACCAGAAGCCACCAGAACTTGGTTTCAGGGGTAGGGGAGAATCCCCTCTATTCTTCTTTTTTTTTTTTTTTTGCTAGTCATGGGCCTTGGACTCAGGGCGTGAGCACTGTCCCTGGCTTCTTTTTGCCCAGGGATAGCACTCCACCATTTGAGCCACAGCACCACTTCTGGCCATTTTCTATATATGTGGTGCTGGGGAATTGAACCCAGGGCTTCATGTAACATGCGAGGCAAGCACTCTTGCCACTAGGTCATATTCCCAGCCCTACCCCTCTATTTCTTTTCCATGTCTTCCACAGTTTCCTGCTCTGAATCTCTGCTCTGGCTGGTGACCTGCAAACCACTACCTCCAGCTCAATCAGTGCAGGTTTATCTGTGTCTTCACTCACTTATCTAAGAGGAATCTCCAGTGAAAACTGCCCAAAGCCAGGCTCTAGGTTCCATCTCTGCTGATATATGCACCTCTGAATCTCCCCTTCCTCAGCAAGCATAGCTCTACCCTCTACCATTTTGCTTAGTCACCAGTACCTCCTGTGACTCCCCACTACCAACCTAGCATGGTTGTGCCTCCCCATTGTCTGGGGGAATACCTTTTCACACTCCTCCACCAGCCCTGGTTCAAGCTGCCACCCTATGCTGTCTGGTTCTTAGCTTGTATTCAGCCTTCTGCTCTTAACTCTCTGCAACTCTTTCTAGAACTGTCAGGTGTCTTCTAAAAGGGCAATGGCAGGGACCATTATTCTTAGCCTTCAAGTCTGTTTTGGTTTCCTCCTGCTCCATGAACAGTGGAGATTTTTTTCTCATGATAACTCGGAATGACTTACTTCTTGGATCCTACTTTTTCTCTTGCTTATAATGCTGTACTCACATTGGTCTTATTCCAGTTCTTTGAGTATATGGAGTTTTCATACCTCAGAGTCTTCACATTTACTGTTCTTTCTACTTGAAACCTTTTGCCCACTTTTACAGTGCTGGTTCCCATTCGTTCTTCAGGTTACTACCTGCAAGATCACCACTGCATGGAGATATAATATCAGTACAATGTTTTCTTCAAAGCACCCATCACAACGTGAAACTATTCCTTTGCTTACTTTTGTATTGCCTGTCTCCATCTCTGAATTTCTCACAGGCAAGGATCTCTCATAAAGCCAGAATAAGACTCTGAAATACTGTGAGGCAGTGCTGGGACCATACCACACCATTAGAGGAACTGAGACCAAGTGTCCGGAAGCTTCAGGAAGAAGAGCTGCCATTCGCATCAGCAAGGTCACTAACAAAAGCAGCAATGTGTAGCAAGAGGCTGAGGCCACCGGCTCTATGCTGCCCAGGCATGTGACATCAAATTAGGCCTTTCAGTTTCCTCACCCATAACCCAGGGGGTAAAGGCAGAAATCGACTCCAAAGTTATCAATAAAAACTGGGCTAATCTCTCTCAAAGGTACCCCGCATGTGGCAACACTCAGTACATTTTGGTTATTATTCTCAAGGTAGGGAGCAAGTTAAAGGTCTTTATTGCCAAGGCCAACTATACTTGAGGGTGCAACTGGTGAGGCCCTGGAGAGTTAAGCTGGAGGGCAGCTGCTGGTGGCTCACCTGCACTACCTACCCTCCTGGCTCAGGCTGCACCTGTGACCTCTCAGGCTGCAGCTGAAAGCAGCTTAACATGCCAGGGCTCTGGAGAGGAGAAAGGACTGCCTCGTGGTGAAAAGCATCTGTTAGTCAACCACACATCCTCTTTTCTGAGTTGGCACAAAAGCTCAGGGACCACTGGGCATTTAGATGTGTGGCTTTGACTATGGGAAGCATCAATGTTATATCCAAATGAAACACTACAAAAATCAATTTAAAATAATGTTTAGGAATTAATAGCCTAAACATATAGAAGAACTTCTACATAAGTAATCCGAAAACCCAAAGAAGCTAATTTTCTTAAATGGACACATGACATGAATAAACATTTCTCCAAAGAGGATATTTCCATATAGCCATAGATCACCAACAGCAATGACCAGCCAGGCAATGCATACCTAAATCACCATGGGCTACCACTTATTTAAAACAATAAAAAATGGAAAACAAGTATCAGTGTGGACACAGGAAAAACTGGAGCCTTTGTGCATTGCTGGAAGAATGGAAAATGGAAAAAAATGGCATTAATTTAAAAAATGTATATGTAGAATTACAATAAGACACAGCAATTCCACTTCAGAGTATAGACATGCAAGAAAAAAAAGGCTGAGCTTTAATCAGATTATCTATATATGAATGTTCAGAGCAGTCAAAAGGTAGGAGCAACTCAAGTGGTGATCAATCCAATGGAAAGTACATGAATAAAGTATGATACATAAGCATAATGGGAAAGTATTCATCCTGATAGAAGAAATTCTGACACACCTTGCAATACAGATGAACCTGGAAAACATGCTAAGTGAAACAAACCAATCAAACAAGGACAAATGCTGCATGACCCTACTTATCTAATGCATTCATAGACTCAGAAAGTAGAAAGGTGGTAGTCAGGACCCGAAGTGAGAAGAGACAGGGAGACATTGATTCATATATGCTCAATTTCTACTGTAAGATGAAGAGTTTAGCAAATAGATGATGGTAATGACAACCCAAGAATGTGAGTGCTGTTAATACCTCTGAACTGCAGAATCCCAAAATGGTTAAGGATGAGAACTGTGAGTTTCTCCATGATAAAATCATCAAACCACAGCATGTCTTATTGAAAGAGGAACTTTGTTCAAAGTAGTTTCTAGGCCCCATGTTGGATGCTAATGGAGAGAAAAGTTTTTTCCTCTTTTGTGTGTGTTGGTCCGGGGGTTTGAACTCAGGGCCTGGATGCTGACCATGAGCTCCATTTGCTCAAATCTAGTGCTCTATGTCTTGAGCCACAGCTCCACTTCTGGCTTTTTGGTCGTTAACTAGAGATAAGAGTCTCACAGACTTTCCTGCCCAGCCTGGCTTTGACCTGGGATCCTCAAATCTCAGCCTCCTGAATAGCTAGGATTATAGGTGTTAGCCACTCATGCCAGCTGGTGTGGCAGGTTTTGCTCTCTTAAGAAACTCAGGGGAAAAGAGGAAGATAAGATGAGGTAAGGCAAGGAAAACACTTTAATAAGAAACAGGCAGAATGAACTAGGAGCACTGGTTTGAATGTTGGCGCCCCAGATATCTCATCTTGGAGTCTTAATACTCTAAGTTGTAGGTAAATGGTATTTGGAGGTGGGAAGGTAGGAATGGCATTTAAAGATGGAGCTTTGGAAGGCCACTGAGTCAAGGAGGCTCTATCCTCATGAATGATTAACCCTTTCATATATCAATGGGTTATCAAGGGAAGGGTTAGTGCCCATGGAGGAGGTCTGTTATAAAACCCCTTTGGCCATCTCTTGGGCCTGCCCACCTGTCATGTGATGTCTTGTGTCATCTTGGGACTCTGCACAGGGCATTTATCAGCAAGAAGGGTACTAACAGATGCCAGAGCCCTGCTCTTGGACTCCTCAGTCTCCAGAAGTATGAGCTCAATAACCGTCTAGAGACACAGCTCATGTGTACCCAACAACATTGGCTTTCAGAGCATACATGACACCTCAGTTCACTCAAAAATGTGGCAAGGTCTCACAATAAAGTGAAATGCAGTTAATTTACCAAATTAACTTCTAAAAAGAAATGTCCCTTGAGAAATGAATTCCAGAAAATTATTTTTTTAATCCAGATTTCTACATCCCAGAACTTTGGCTTGCCAAATACATTTCATAGAAATCAGGTAGCATTATAAGAACATTTGCTTATGCTGTCCATTTCAATGGGTACCCAAGTATACTCCCTTATTTTTTCTGAAGACATGCTTTGTCTGAGAATGAGTCTGGCAAGGGGCGGAGAGGGGAAGCAAGTTACTCACATAACTATTTCATATGAAAACAACATTAAAAGCCTATTGCCATTCATCACAAACAGTGAGCGGTTTGGTGAAGGTCAAATAGACAGCTCCATTTAGGCATCACAGTTGAGCATGGTTGATCTAGAAAATTCTTTCTTGAAAAGCTGTCTTCACTGTAGAGTCTAAGGCAGGATTTTTCATAACCCTGGGCAGGGTGAGGGAGGATGGGAGCCAAATCTGGAGAAAAGTCTAAGAGCATCTTGTGGTTCAAGCCAGAGAAGATATTGTCTGATTAAGCATTCATCCTTCTGAGGCTGGGCACCACATTGTTCTGAGGTGGAGCTGTCCTTTGATTTATTAGGAGCTTTAAGCCCCTGCAGGAACAACCGGGGACTGCTCTGAACCCTTACAGAAGGGTTGTGTGACTGTGTGAGGTGGGGAAGAGAAAGTGATAGGGACTGTAAAAGAAATCTCTGGTCCACTCGTGACAGTCCTGCAGTGGAAACAGGTGTTGTTGTTTTTACAGGGACCACTTCCCTCCAGTGCACTGTACTCTTCAGAGCAGCAGAGTGCTGCTGAGTATGCAGCAAGTAGCAGACATCTCAGAAACAGCAAAGTCCTAACTCCTTGGTTAGAAAAACAGGGAGGGAGACAGAAGTTTTCACACCCACCTTATTAAATGAGGAAGTCTCAAATAACTTAAGCACTTGGATAGTTTTCCCCTTTATAATTTTTAAGGCTCATTTTGGAAATTGTGTATCACCATGACCCTAGTCTGCAACACGAGGTTGACGGTAAGGCAATGTTCCATTCCCTCTAATATTCCTATGGCAAGACCCCAAATGGACAAATCAGACATGGACGTTTCCTTCCCTATGCTTGCTGCAGGCAGGTACCAATGTGAAGGCCATCTGTAGAAGAAGGGATTGTGGAGGTGCCATTTCTTCCAAGATTTCTTCCTCCCCACATTATATCTTGTTAGTGGAATACAGTTCATCCATCTGTAACCTGAAACAGTTCTGTAGCTCTGGCCTTTTCGCTTTCATTGTTGGAGTCAGAAGACCATTGTCAACAGAAAATAATTCAGTATGTAGAGCAATGCCTTTGACCTGCCAATAACAAGGGGAAGTTAAAGAAGGGAAAGGATACAAGCAAGACCATCCAAAAAGTCCTAAAAACAAACAAATAAAACCCAGCATATAAGCCCTCAGTGATGAGGTTGAGGAACCCCTTCCAGGCATCTAAGTCATCATCTCACTCAACCAAGCTTTGCTCTCCCAGCACAGGGCAGGAAAGCTATGGGGAAAGAATGCAGGAAGAAACCAGGAATGAATCCTGACCTCCAGGAATAGAGGAGTGATTAACACACCTCTCACCCCCCCTCCCATCAAAACACCCCACCTGTTTCCCTTCCACTAGTCTGGAATGGAAATCCAGAATTTTCCTTTGAAATGAGAGGATGAATTTACCAGAAGCAATAAGCAGGAGTTTATGCATCAATCATTCTTCCCATTACAATTCTAGGAATCTTCAGTGGGTATCCAATAGGAAGAAAAGCAGGACTCATGGGTACTAAAGAGAAATAAAAAGGAATTATTCTCCCTTAACACTGATTGTACAAAATTACATGAGACAGACAGCTCTTAAGCAACTGGGGGAAGGCTAAGGGACAACACTGAGTACTGAGGTGCCCTCTGCTCAGAAGGCCTCAGTATCTGGGATAGCCCCTGCTGCCTATGACCTACAGGTGCTAGGAGATCTATGTGGAGAATATCAATCACTCCTACGGCAGGAAGTACTGGATGCCCAGTTCTCTGGTGCCTCTAAGAACAAAAGGAATTCATCAGTGAACTTTTGAGGACCTATCTGAACTTCACCTAGGAGAAGAGGCTGTTTCTGAAAACTTCTTAAAGAAACTTCCAGGGGTAAGAATTGCTAGAGACCTACATCTGCCTGGTGTCCTTGTGTTACAAGGTGAAGATGTGTCCTTCTGCCACGCTGTTGCCTCCACTTTTCTCATCTGCAAAGGAGAAGCTGTGCTTTGAAGAGAGGATGCAATAATGCTAACGATGCCAAAAAATTGTGCCACTAAAAGTAGGGACAATGCTGACATGTATAATGAAATAATGAAGGAGTGAAGGGAGAAGACAGCATGAAGAAAAATGATCTAAGCCTGGAAGTCACAAAACCTCAAGATTCCAAATTGGAACAGAAACGTCATGTTTTGTGAGCACTATAAATCAGAAGTCTCCAAATGCCAGGCGGCAGACTGAATTCAACCCGCAAATGTGTTTGGTTTGGCCCACACCGTGTTTTAAAAATAGGAAATTTCCCACCCAGAAAAAAAATACAACTGGATTTCCAGCTTCTGAAAGCTCAGAAGATCTGGCAAATATCTTCACAGCCAACAGGGTAGGCATCGGGCCAGGCTGAGCGCAGACTGCATTCTTGGGGAGGCCCCCACTTCTTCCATTCACCCCATTTCCAGACAGTTCTCTTCTATGCCCAGCGTCCTTCATTTTCCCACCATGATGAAAAGAGCTACCTGAGTCCAGCTTCTTCTTGGAATCAGAGAGCCAGTTTTAGACTTTCATATCCACACACCCGTGACACACTGTAAGCCCCATGTTTTGGTATAGAAAACCTCAACCAGAAGCCTTGCCACCACTTCAGCCTATGATTCCTTCAGGTAGCCATTGGATTCAAGCTCAGTGTATTTATCCTGTCCCTGGAATGTACTGTGTAGTACTGTGTACTGTGTATCCCAGGAAAATCCCACCCAGTATTTTTTCTGCCAGAGGCTACAGTCCCTCCAACCCTTAGGGAACACCTAATTATTTGATCCTCCTCCTCCTCCTCTTCCTTCTTTCTCCCTTCCTCTAGCCCTCCCCTTTCACTTCTCTGTCGTTTATGTCATTGTCTATTCTTCTCTCCTTCTCTTTCTCCTCTCCTCCTTCGTCTTCTTTCAGGGGATATCAGTTTGGGGACTTGAACTCAGAGCCTGAGCCCTGTCCCTTTGCTTTTTCTGGTCCAGGCTGGCACTCTCCCACTTGAACCATAGCTCTACTTGTGGCATTTTGCTGGTTCATTGGGGATACAATTTTCACAAACTTTTCTGCCTGAGCTGAATATTACCGCAATCTTTACATCACAACATCCAGAGTAGCTAAGATCACAGGCATATACCACCATACCGGTTTTAATTATTGTATATCTATCTGTGTGGCTGTCTTTGTACCTATCTGTCTATCTACCTATCTATGGTCCTAGGGCTTGAACTCAGGTGCTTAGGTTCTGTCCCTGAACTCTTTTGCTCAAGGCTGGTGCTCTTCTACTTGTGCCATAGCTTCATTTCTGGCTTTTTTGGGGTAGTTAATTGGAGATAAGAAAGTCTATAGACTTTCCTGTTCAGGCTGGCTTTGAACAACAATCCTCAGATCTCAGCCTCCTGAGTAGCTGGGATTACAGGCGTGAGCCACAGGTACCTGGTTCATCTCCGCATTCTTAATTAGAAGATTACTAGCCAGGCCTGAGGTACAGATAAAGTGGGACCCAGCTCAGCTTTAAGAAATGGGGAGTCTGATCCCAGTACTGCAAAAGTCCCTCTAGTTTCAGTTAACTGATGAATTCCAAAAAGGGAGAGCCTTCTGAGGCCAGGTCCTAGGAAAGAGGAGTTAGGCAGTGATATTCCATGACTGTGGTTTAAAATTAGCTCTCTCTCATAGAGATGTCACAATAGCTTGTTAGAGACAAACTGAACTAACTCTGTTGTGTTCTTTGTCAGGGATTCTCCTCAAATTAGAGCATGGCATATCAAAAAGTGTTCCTTCTAGCTGGCTAGTCAGAAAATATATAGTTTAATATAATCAGTGCAACTGGGCACCAGTGGCTCACGCCTATAATCCTAGCTATACAGGAGGCGGAGATTTGAGGATCAAAGTCTGAAGCCAGCCCATGCAGGAAAGTCCATAAGGCACTTATCTCCAATTAAGCACCAAAAAGCACGACGTGGAGCTGTGATTCAAGTGGTATAGTACCAACTGTGCACAATAAAGCTAAAGAACCATGCACAGGCACTGAGTTCAAACCCCAGTAGCTATGCAAAAATAAATTGATGGGTGAGCTACAGTTTCAATAGGACAGGGTCTGGGTAAGAGTCATGGATTTCTAAAATATCATTCTAATGATCCTGAAGCACAGTGACTAAAAATTTAAAATATCAACACCGTCTCGCACTTGAAACACACCACTAGCACTTTTTTTTGCCTTTGTTAGTTTTCAGATAGTATCTTATGCTTTGGGCTGAGGAATGGCCTCAGACTACGATCCTCCTACCTACGCCTCCCACAGAGCTAGGATGATAGGGTCACACAACCACCGCTGGCTTTGAAATCTTTTCAGAAGTGGTGAAGTGGTCTACCAAAGTGAGGAGAACAGTCTCTTTCTGCTAAGGGCTGATCAAAGGTAAACAAATCTACAGGCACATCCACAAAGCTGGTAAACGTACCTGAGTTCATCAGCTAAATGGTTGGACAATCAAATGCCCCATGGACATTGAAGTTGGAGTACACTGTCCATGAACTTTGATTCTGCTGCTCAGCACAATGGTTTTTTTCCTCGGGGTGGCAGAACAGTTGTGATGATTAAATAAGTTAATAATGCCAAATGCTGAGAATAGTGTCTTATATTTATTAAGTAGTCAGCAAGGATCACCTTTTATTATTGCTTCACTTTGTATAGAACGGTGGCCTGAATGCTTGGGTGCCCTCAAAATTTTTGTAATGAAAGCTGAGTGCTGGTGGCTCACACCTGTAATTTTAGCTAACTCAGGAGGTTGAGATCTGAGGATTGCAGTTCAAAGCCTCCCTGGACAGGAAAGTCTGTGAGACTTATCTCCAATAAACTCCTCAGAAAAAGCCCAAAGTGGCACTGTGGCTATAGTGCTAGCCTGGGGCACAAAGAGGCTCAGGGACCATGCCTAGAATGTGAGTTCAAGCCCCAGGAGTGGCAAAAAAAAATCAAAATTTTTATGATGAATGCCTAGCCCTCAGTGTGATGGTAATTTGGGAATGGAGGATTGAGGAGACCATTAAATCAATGGGATGAAAGCCCTTGTAAGAGATCTTGTGAAGATAGGTATGGTAGTGACTGCCTGTAATCCTAGCTACACAGGAGGTGGAGCTCTGTTCTCCAAGGGGCTTCCTTTCCCCTTCCACCTGAGAGGACACAGAGAGATGGCCAGCAATGAACCAGGAAGCAGGGGGCCTCCACTAAACTCTGAATCTGCCAACATTTGACCATGGATTCCCCATTCCTGTAACTGAGAGACAAATGTCTGTGGTTTAGTGTGTGTGTGTGTGTGTGTGTGTGTGTGTGTGTGTGTGTGTGTGTGTGTTTGATAGCAATCTGAATGGGAAAAGATCATATAGGGTTCAAAAATCGGTAAGCATTGCATTTGGGGTCTTGTCAATCTAAATGATGAGAAATAACATTTGTGTTTAATCATACCACATTTTCCCCTATATAAATCACAGGATTGTTTGAAAAGGGAGAGGAGGGGGGAGATTGGCATTAAGGTATGAGGAACATCATTCAAAATGACAGGAATAAAATGCAGGGTACGAAAATAAGACAATATGAGAGGCTTACTCTCTTACAAAGAAAAGAAGAACAAATGCAGAGCCCTCCTATCAGGAGCATGAAAGCTTAACGATGAAAGCTTAATGCAAGTCCTTGGAAGATCTGCTTCATATTAAATTTAGCCAAAAGAGAATTCACTCACATTCTTCTTCCTAAATGGAGTTCTTTTGAGCAGGAAAGAGATCACATAAATTCTTAGGTATTCAATCCCACTAGAAAGCATCTCTGTCTCTGGAGTAAATTCAACTTATTTTCCCCCAAAAGTACAGCATCCATGAAGCACTTCAAGGGAAGAAAATTAGGTAAGATTATTTTTCCAAAGCCTCCTCATTTTTTCATATTTTTTACATATATATGTATGTGTATATGTATATTTTTGGTGCTGGCATTGGAGCTTGACCTCAGAGCCTCACACTCGCTTGGCTTTTTCATTCAAGGCTAATGCTTTACCACTTGAGCCAGAGCTCAACTTCCATGCTTTATTGGAGATGAGTCTCATGGACTTTTCTGCCCAATCTGGCTTCAAACCTTGATCCTCAGATCTCAACCTCCAGAGTAGCTAAGATCACAGGTGTGAGCCATAAGTGCCTGTCATTATGTGCTTGATTTTTTTGATCACTTATTTAGTGAATGAGGAAAGGTAAGGAAAGGAAGTTGAAGACTATGACGTCTGCTTTCAAGTAATTTATGACTTATGAGAAATAAGTAATACTCTGAAACTTTTATTTGTAAACTTTAACTTTACAAAGAAAACCATTACATGTTACTATCTCTTTTGGATTAAGAACTTCATTACTCTCTTGAAACTCTGTATTAACTGCAGCAAAGCAATCTCGAATCATTCTTCCAGAAACAGTTTAGCATCATTGTGTATTTTGGAGGGGGAAAAATCTACCTCAGTGGCAGAGTGCTTGCCTAGGATTCAAAAAGCTATAGGTTGGATCTCTGGCACTGAAAAAAAAATGTAGATAGGTTATGCTTCCTTTTGTAAACAACCAAAAGCTAGGGTTTCATGTCTATTCAATGACTGTATGTCTGTATATACATGTATGTTGTGTTGTGTTTATGCATGTGTAGATATTTGTCTGTCTGTCTGTCCATCTCTCTCTAAGCTAGGAAAATTGGGCAATGGATTTGAATTCCTTTCATAAGTCAATATTCTGATTTGAATGCGAAGTATAAACCTTGCACAAGAGGTCAACTTTACCATGTGGAGTATAAGGAATAACTTTGACCCATGATTTTCAGAACTAAGCTTGGGCGTATTTCAAGTTATTTTGCTTTTGCCATTTTAATGAATTTTTTGTCATTAGAAGGGGAAACACATATTCTACCATTAATTAAAGTTAAATGCCTCTTTTTTGCAGATACCTGTAAGTCTATTAAACCTGTAAACTGCTTTGTGTGTGTGTGTGTGTGTGTGTGTGTGTGTGTGTGTGTGGGTGGTATTTAATTGACTTTTCCTAGACTTCATTTCCGCACACAGACACAAGTCTTTCTATTCTCTGAGTCCCAGGCTGCAGTTATTAATGCTAATGGACTTTACATGCATGCACGCTGAGGGGCAATAAGCTCCTTAAACACTTTTTTAATGGAACAGTTTTGTGTTTTTCCATTCCTGCTTACACACTTATTTGGACATTCTCTTCTCGATTGGTGTTCCCAAAGCATGTTGTTCTTATTCTTTATGGAACCCTACCACTCAAAGGAGAGCTTGACTTTTCTTCTTTATTGATCATTTCTGGGAAAAGTAGCATGCTGAAGTCATTACTACTGTATTCGATTTTCTGCTTTCAGACCAAAAACTTAGATGTTGCTTTTGTTTCAGCCCTCTACTTTCCAGCAAACATATATAATGCACAGACTATTTTTTTATCCTCCTGAAGAATTGCTAGTCAGAAGTTAGTTAAGTAATGATCACATATTTACCCCCAAGAGGTTAAAAGTTTCTTTACTTTAACATGGAAATAAACAGGCATGCATTCCAACTTTCTCCTGTTATCATACCTTTATTTGTTTATGCTTTAGGAAAGGTTATCCCCCCGTACACTTTTTAAAGTCCCTATTTCATAGGACTTCATCAAAATGTTCAAATTTAGAACATCAAAGTCAACAGACCCAATAGTGCCTTTGGAACCACAAATCCATACGAAGTGAACTCCAGTGTATATGCGAACAATCATATTACTGTTTAGCTTTTAGAAATGCGTTATTCTTTATTGTTGCTGTTATAGATTGATTAGTGGATTTTACAAGACAGCTTTTATTTTCCTTTTTCCTTTGTAAAATGAGGTACTGGGGTAAGACTACATGACTCAATGCCTAGCAGAGTGCTGGGTAGTTGGTGTTCATTTGAATCACAAGAAGTTGCCATGATTGGTTGATCCAAAACTGATAAGTTGAGGTGTGGTTCAAGTGAGAGCATATGCTTGACAAGCATGAGGCCCTGGCTCCAAATCCCAGTGCCATAAGAAAATAACAATCTTGCTAAATAAGCATGGAAAAAATATCTGTTGAAAATATCTATTTAAAATGAGTCCTGGGGCCTGGGGATATGGCCTAGTGGCAATAGTGTTTTCCTCATACACGTGAAGCCCTGGGTTCAATTCGCCAGCACCACATATACAGAAAACAGCCAGAGGTGGCATTGTGGCTCAAGTGGCAGAGTGCTAGCCTTGAGCACAAACAGAAGCTAGGGACAGTGCTCAGGCCCTGAGTCCAAGCCCCAGGACTGGCCAGAAAAACAAATACAAAAACAATAAAATGAGTCCTGGCAGCTTGTACCTGTAAACCTAACTACTCAGGAGGCTGAAATCTTGAAGAATCAAGGTTCAAAGCCAGCCTGGAGAGAAAAATCTGAAACAACTAGCAAAGAGTTGGGCTGAAATTATAGAGCACCAGCTGAGCAAGCCTTGTGTTCAAGCCCTGGTACATGCATGCAAATATAATAAAGAGATAAATATAAATAAATAAACAAATAAATCGAAGTATATAAAATCCAAGTCTAAAATTTTTGCTCTATTTCTAAAAATTATAGAAAAAGCAATCTAGTTGGGTGCTTGTGACTCATTCCTATAATCCTTGCTACTCAAGGGACTGAGATCTGAGGATCCAGGTTCAAAGCCAACCCAAAGTCAGCCTGGGAAGGAAAGACTGTGAGACTCATAACTCCAATGAAAACACAAAAAGCCAGATGGGAAGTTGTGGTTCAAGTGGTAGAATACTAGCCTTGAACACAAAAGCACAGAGACAGCACCAAGGCCCTTAGTTCAAGCCCCAGGATTGGTGCATGATTACACACACACACACATACACACACACACACACACACACACACACACCACAACACAAGAAAGACAAATGTACTTTAAACAATAGACAAACACACATTCATCATTTAGTGGAATAAAAATCCTAAAACTGACTAGTGTTTTGTCTTCTTGTTCTTTTGTTTGGACTAATAGGTTCCTGCAAACCTGCTCAAATTCACACTATGAATAAATGACATTCTGATGTATTTGATCATTTAAAAAACTGCTACATGAGAGATTTAACAGTGCATGTGGAAAGAACTGAGGATAAACATAAAAATGAACAAATATGTTTTCATAAAATAACATTGTAAGACAAAGAACTAAAATCATAGTACATTGTTTTAGTGTCCACTGGCTATTCCTTAGATTTCACAATAATGTAATTCTGTTTAATTATCCAACATATTAACTAAAAATTAAATAAATGTTACATGCCTGTGATCTCCGCAAAGTGGGAATAGTAGAGACTGGAGGGTTGACATTTGATAGCAGCTTGAGCAGAAAAGTTAGCAAAATTCTATCTCAAACATAAGGCAGGCATGGTGGTGCATGTCTATAATCCCCGCTATGAGGAGGAGGAAGCACAAGGATGGACAGGTGGCTGGTGGGGGAAGAAAAACACATTCTAGTAACAAAGCATAAAGCATAAGAGGCTCAATGGTAATTTCCTTACCTGGAGATTCTATTTTCCAGCCATTTCTACTGGTCTAGCATACATACAAACATTATATACACACATACAACCAGGTCACATATGTAATATATATCTCATATGACATACATCAGGCCCATGAGGTGATGGGTAGCAAGTGAAGTGAGCAATGTGAGATGTCTGTGCGGAACTGTTGATTGGATGAAAACTTCAAGACACCCCCTGAGGACAGTCCTTACAAGGCCATGATTCTACTCTGCGCTAGAAGCCCAGGGAATTTATCTGCCACACATTGCTGCTTTACCCTATACTCAACCAAGTCTTTGACCTCAGTTTAGAAAAGTTTATATATTCATATCAAGTTTAAACACTTATATTTTAACTATATGTACATAGCTAGGAATGCATGTATCTATGTGATAAAATTTAAAATTAAACTAGGAAAGCAAATAATTCTGTAGGACTGGGCCTTGAACTCAGGGACTTATGCTTGCTCCATAAGTGCTCTGCCCATCCCCTTTTTGCTCTGCTTGCTTTTGAGACAGAGTCCTGCTTTGCCTCACCCCCAGGTAGGGCTGGGCCACAGTCCTCTTAGTTAGACTTCCCACATAGCTGAAATGACTGAGGCAAACAACTCCACACCCAGATTTTATTGAATCAAATGAGGTCTTGTGCTTTATTTTGCTTTATTTATTTATTTTTGCTCAGGTTTGCCTTGAACTACAATCCTCCAGATCTCAGCCTCTTGAGTAGCTAGGATGACAGGCATGAGCCACCACATACAGCTAAGGAGCAATAAACAACAACAACAACAACTTTCTTAAATCAAATCTATGCAATTATTACTCTTTGAAAACTCACCCCCCCACCACTGGAAGGTAGGCCCTGCCTGGAGGCCACCATCTCCCCTTCCTGTGGATGCTTCCTCCTCTCTCCAGCCCCCTTTTCTTGGCAGGGGGAGTGGGGATTTCCTCACCAAAGCAGAAAGGAGGAAGAAAAAAAAAAAAAACACCAAGTTTCTCCATTTCCTGATGCGTACCTCTGCTCATCTTCCTTACTTTTACATTAAATCTTGCCTGATGTAATAAAATAATTTTCCCTTGATTGTACTAATATAAAAAGTGTGAGGGAGAGAGGGGGAAGACGGCGGAGGAGCGTCTGTGCCCTGCAGAGCTCCCTCCGATATCGTAGATTTCTCACCTCATAGAAACTGTTTCTCCGAGAAAGACAGCCAAAGTAAGTTCTAACAGTACAGGGATTCTCTACAGGAAGGAAAAATTGACTTTGCTGGTCTGAAAACACAGTTTTGAGCTACGGGCGGCGTCCCGCCGCAGCGCCAGCGCCCGCTCCGTCACAGTGCCGGGCACAGCTCCCAGCACTCCGTGCAGCTAAAGCGAGAAATACTCCACACGGCAGCCGAGCACGGAGGACCTGACATCGCAGAGACAGCGTGAGTACCCCGCCAAAAAAAAAAAAAAATTATTCTCGCTTGTGCCCACAGTCCAGCTTCTGGAAGGCATCTCTGTCCCCACCGCCAGAGCAAAGCGCCATCTTTGCCACTGGCATAGGGTCAGACCAGACTGGAACTGAAGCGGGCCTGGGGAAAGCGAAGTCAAAAAAAGCCATCTTTGAAAAGGGCAGGAGGGGCGGAATCAGTGAGAACCAGATCTGCCCAGAAGAACGCCCCCTGCCCTGGCGGGAGGCGAGTCCGGGGCCTAGCCAGAGAAGCCCCGCCCTGCCCGCCGGAACTTCTAAACTTAAAGCAAAAGCTGCAAGCAGCTACCAGGGGCACGGAAACAACAGACGGAGGAACAAACAGTTCCGGGGACAGCTAAACGGTCCCGTCACAGAGGAAACTAATTCCCAGCCCAAAACGGAGCTGCATTCCATAGCTACCTATGCCAAAGAGGCCGCCTCCCTCAGGCAAGCAACTCTTAGTGGAGCAAAACAGGCTAGAGGCGCCACGCTCTGCTGAGTTCACAGTCTAGTCAAGTCCAGGCATCAAAGGCAGCGGCCCCACAGCAGACAGAGGAGCCACAGTTCCTGTGACTGCCCACGTCCCCATCGACAGAGGACACCCAAGGCCTGCCTGCAAGCTGTGCGAACCTCAGAGACCCACGATTGCACCAACAGGGGAGAAAGTCAGAACAGAACCACCCCTTGCCAACTGAAATCAAGTCAAACCAGCCAATCAGGAAAATAGACTGCAGTCCATTGCAGGGAAACGAGAGACTGGTTTCTTTTTCTTTTCAAACATTTTTTTTAACTTTTCTTTTAAATTTTCTTTTTAATTTTTTCACACCTGAAACATCATTGGCTGTTTTTTTTTTGTTTGTTTGTTTTCCATTTTTACTGGTTTGTTTTATCAAGTTTTTTTTGTGTGTTTGTTTACTTGCTAGGTTTGTTCCTTTTCTGTTATTTTCCTTTTTATTTACTTATACTTCCTTGTTAAATAATTTTTCTCTGTTTTGTGTATCTGTCTTCCAGTATTTTTACTTCATTTCTCTCGTTGCGTCCTCTTCCTATAAAAATTACTTTCCTATAAATAACACCTACACCCTTTTCTGCTAACTCTCCAGTGTCTGTCATTTTATGAATGTTCTTTCTACTGATTCTACTCTTCTCCACATTTCCACGTCACTGAAACTAAACCAAAATCACCACCACCACCCCCAATACACTTTACTCTATTCTCTTTACTACCTCCAACTTACCCTCCGGTCTTACTGCCTGGACCTCCAGGTTCCATTGACACCTGGTTATTGGATAGAGGATATCCCAGCTTAATACGAGTGAATCAAAGGGGTTCATAGAGAAAGCCAGTCCTAAAAGAACTTAATATAAAAACAAGAATTGCGTATAAGGTTGTAACAGTAAATAAGTAACTACTGAATACAGGGCCCAGGATCAGATGTTATATTGAAATTGTATTCTTTAGGAACACCAAATCTAACTTTATAGACAGGTATACAAGTTATCTGTTTATAATTGTGAAATTGTAAGATTTACACAACAGTGCTTGGTAAGGGCTGCTTTGGGTCTTAAACAGTGCTCACAGGTGCTGGTAGACTGGCATTCCCAATTCAAATGGGCAGAAGAAACACAAGAAAGATGGCAAATAATGAAGTCTTATCCCCCACCCAAAACAAGCAGGAAACAGAGCAGTCAATCAAAAACATAGAAGAAAACCCCCAAAATGCTCTACAAAGTTTACTGATAAACATGATAAATGAAAAGTTTGAATCTCTTCAGTCAATTATGTTAGAGCATGACGAGGCAAAGCAAAAATTAATGGAGAATTTCATGGCATCCACAAATAGAAAGGTAAGTGAGCTTCAAGAGTCAAATGAAAAGATAGCTACCCAACTTAAAGATTTGAGAGACAACACTCAAAACCAAAGTAATGAAGTTAATGAAGTAAAGAAGTCCATACAGGACCTAAGAAATGACATGGAAAACATCAGGAAAGACCAGTCAGAAGGAAAAGAGATTCGAAATCAAGTAGTTAGCCTACAGTCCCGACTAACTGAAGCAGAGGATCGAATCTCAGGAGCTGAAGATTCCTGAGATTCTATGGAGAAAGATCAAAAATCAATACAAATCCAGTCCAAGCAACAAAACAGATCGCTACAGGAGATTCAAGACACAATCAGGAAGCCCAATTTAAGGATAATAGGTATTGAGGAAAACTTGGAGAAAGAGGTTAATGGGATAGGCAACCTATTTAACAGAATATTAGCTGAGAACTTCCCAAATATCCAGAAGGAAAGGCCTATAGAGATACAAGAAGCATTTAGAACCCCAAATCGACCAGACCAGAATAGGACTTCCCACCGACACATTGTGATCAAAACAGCTTCAGCAGAGTGCAAGGAAAAAATACTCAAAGCTGTTAGGGCAAAGAAAACAATCACATATAAAGGAAAATCAATCAGAATTACCCCAGACTTCTCAGCAGAGACCATGAAAGCAAGGAGATCCTGGAATGAAGTATACCAAACTCTAAATAAAAATAACTACCAACCAAGAATTCTGTACCCCGCCAAACTCTCCTTCATAGCCGAAGGTCAAATAAAAGTCTTCCACAATAAGGAAAAACTGAAACAATATATCTCCACCAAACCAGCTTTACACAAAATCCTTAAAGATGTACTATACAGGGAAAATAATCAAGATCCCAACACAGACAGAGAAATGAACCCTAATTAGTAAACACTAGATCAAGAAATGGGAAGACACAGCTTTAAACAAGATAGTGATAATGAAAGGAACAAACGATCACCTCTCAATCCTAACTGTCAACATTAATGGACTTAATTCTCCAATCAAACGACATAGGCTCATAAGTTGGATCAAAAATCAAGATCCATATTTCTGCTGCCTCCAAGAGACACATCTATCCAGCAAAAGTAAACATCTTCTAAAAGTGAAAGGCTGGAAACAAATCTATCAAGCAAATGGCCCCCATAAGCAGGCTGGAGTTGCAATCCTAGTATCAGACAAAATTGACTTCAAATTAAAAAAGGTAAGAAGAGACAAAGAAGGTTACTACATACTAGTAAAAGGATCTCACCAACAGGAAGAAATAACCATCCTAAATATCTACACGCCAAATGCAGGAGCACCCAACTTCATCAAACAAACACTACTGGCTCTAAAAACATTCATAGACCCAAACACAATGATAGTGGGGGACTTTAACACTCCACTATCACCTCTGGACAGATCAACACGCCAAAAACTGAACAAAGAAACCACAGAACTAAACAATTGCATAGACCAACTAGACTTAATCGACATCTACAGAATATTCCACCCAGCAAGGACAGAATACACATTCTTTTCGGCAGCACATGGAACATTCTCCAAAATAGATCACATCTTAGGGCACAAAGAAAATCTGTACAAATTCAGAAGTATCAAAATCATTCCCTGCATTCTTTCAGACCACAATGGAATTAAATTAGAGCTCAACACATTCAGCCACCACAGAAAATCCCACAATTCATGGAGACTAAAGAACACACTGCTGAACCATCAGTGGATCATTGAAGAAATTAAAATAGAAATTCAAAGGTTTATGGACTTCAACCAAGTTGAGGGCACAAAGTACCAGCTCCTTTGGGACACAGCAAAGGAAGTACTCAGAGGAAAATTTATATCTCTGAGTACATACATCAACAAACTGGAGAAACAGCAACTCAGTAATTTAAGGAAGCACCTTAATTTTCTGGAGAGAGAACAGCAAGCCAAACCCCAAGTCAATAGACGGAAGCAAATAATTAAAATCAAATCAGAATTAAATCAATTAGAGACGAAAAAAACCATCGAAAGAATCAACAAAACAAAGAAAATAATAAGGGACTATTTTGCAAACCTTTATGCCAACAAATTCGAGAACTTGGAAGAAATGGATGATTTCCTAGAAAACATTGATACCCCCAAACTCAACTATGAAGACTTAAACCTTCTAAACAGACCCATATCCAGTATTGAAATAGAAACAGCAATAAATGATCTCCCATCCAAGAAAAGCCCAGGTCCAGATGGATTCACCGCAGAATTCTACAAGGCCTTCAAAACAGAACTCACTCCAATATTTCTCAAACTCTTCAATGAAATTGAAAGAGAACGTTCACTGCCAGACTCATTTTATGAAGCCAGTATAACCCTCATCCCCAAACCAGGCAGAGACTCATCACGGAAAGAGGACTACAGACCAATCTCCCTGATGAACATAGATGCAAAAATTCTCAACAAAATTCTGGCCAATCGACTTCAACAGGTCATCAAAAAAATCATACACCACGATCAAACTGGATTCATCCCAGGGATGCAAAGCTGGTTTAATATACGCAAGTCAATTAATGTAATCCACCACATCAACCGGAGCAAGGTAAAGAACCACATGGTTTTATCGCTGGATGCGGAAAAAGCGTTCGATAAAATCCAGCACCCATTTATGCTAAAAGCCCTGGAAAAACTGGGATTCCAGGGAACATTCCTGAATATAATCAAGGCAGTTTATGACAAACCAACAGCAAGCATAACTCTAAATGGTGAAAAACTAAAGCCATTCCCTTTAAAATCAGGAACAAGGCAGGGATGTCCACTCTCTCCCCTGCTCTTCAACATAGTACTAGAATTCCTAGCCAGAGCAATTAGGCAA
Organism: Perognathus longimembris pacificus; assembly: GCF_023159225.1. Taxonomy (NCBI): domain Eukaryota; kingdom Metazoa; phylum Chordata; class Mammalia; order Rodentia; family Heteromyidae; genus Perognathus; species Perognathus longimembris. The sequence goes on from NC_063168.1 coordinate 32,953,687, forward strand.
GAAGAGAATATATAGGGGATCCAAATAGGAAAAGATGAAGTTAAACTTTCTCTCTTCGCAGATGACATGATCCTATACCTAAAGAATCCCATAGACTCTACCCCCAAGCTACTAGAGCTGATCCAAAACTTTGGCAAAGTTGGAGGATATAAAATGAACCTTCAAAAATCAACGGCCTTTCTCTATGCTAAAAACCCGAAGACCGAGGCTGAAATCAGGAAAGCAACTCCTTTTGCAATAGCCCCCAAAAACATAAAATACCTAGGAATAACCTTAACCAAAGAAGTGAAAGACCTCTTTGAAGAGAACTTTCAAAGCTTGAAAAATGAAATTAAGTCAGAACTAAGAAAATGGAAAAACCTCCCATGCTCCTGGATTGGGAGGATTAATATAATCAAAATGGCAATATTGCCAAAGGCTATCTACAAATTCAGTGCAATACCCATTAATATCCCAACACCATTTTTTAATGAAATAGAGGAAGCAATCCAGAAATTCATATGGAACAATAAAAGACCTAGAATAGCAAAAACACTCCTAAGCAGAAAGAACAGTGCTGGAGGAATTACAATACCCAACTTCAAGCTGTATTATAAAGCTATAGTAATAAAAACAGCTTGGTATTGGCACCGGAACAGGCCTGAAGACCAATGGAACAGAATTGAAGACCCAGAATTAAACCGACAGAACTATGCCTACTTAATCTTTGATAAAGGAGCTAAAACAATAGTATGGAAGAAAGATAGCCTCTTTAACAAGTGGTGCTGGCAAAACTGGCTCAACACATGCAACAAACTAAAACTAGATCCTTATATATCACCCTGCACCAAAATCAATTCCAAATGGATTAAAGACCTTGAAATCAAAACAGGCATCCTGAAGACACTAAAGGAAGGAGTAGGAGAAACACTTGGGCTCCTTGGCACAGGACAGAACTTCCTTAACAAAGACCCTGAAAGGCTACAAATCAAAGAAAGGTTGGACAAATGGGATTGCATCAAACTCCAGAGCTTCTGCACGGCAAAAGACATAGCTCTCAAGATTACCAGAAAGCCCACAGACTGGGAGAAAATCTTTACCGGACATTCAACAGACAAAGGCCTCATCTCTAAAATATATGCAGAACTAAAAAAATTACCTTCTTCCAAAACAAAACTGCAAAGAACCAATAGCCCCCTCATCAAGTGGGCTAAAGACTTACAAAGAAACTTCTCTGATGAGGAAATGAGAATGGCCAATAGACATATGAAAAAATGCTCTACATCACTGGCCATAAAGGAAATGCAAATCAAAACAACATTGAGATTCCATCTCACCCCAGTAAGAATGTCATATATCAAGAAAACTAACAATAACAATTGTTGGAGGGGATGTGGCCAAAAGGGAACCCTACTTCATTGTTGGTGGGAATGTAAACTGGTTCAGCCACTCTGGCAAGCAGTATGGAGATTCCTCAGAAGGCTCAATATAGAACTCCCCTATGACCCAGCAGCCCCACTGTTGGGTATCTATCCAAAAGCCCACAAACAAAATCACAGTAATGCCACCAGCACAACAATGTTCATCGCAGCACAATTTGTCATAGCGAGAAGCTGGAACCAACCCAGATGCCCCTCCGTAGATGAATGGATCAGGAAAATGTGGTACATTTACACAATGGAATTTTATGCCTCTATCAGAAAGAATGACATTGTTCCATTTGTAAGGAAATGGAAGGACTTGGAAAAAGTTATACTAAGTGAAGTGAGCCAGACCCAAAGAAACATGGACTCTATGGCCTCCCTTATTGGGAATAATTAGTACAGGTTTAGGCAAGCCATAGCAGAGCATCACAAGGCCCAATAGCTATACCCTTAGAAACACATAAGATGATGCTAAATGAAATGAACTCCATGATATGGAAACAAGTGATATATCACAGTTATAACTACTTTCAACGTCTTATGTGTATGTGTAGTTTCTATTATTGATGATGTTTTGTATGACCTTCCTATGTTTGCACCTACACTATCTCTGTAATCTTATCTGAGTATATTGGAAACCGTGTTTACTGGTATTGGAAGTAGGAAATTCAAAGGGAATACCAAATTCGAGAGACACAGGGTAAAAAAAGAGAAATAACTACAAAAGCAATACTTGCAAAACTGTTTGGTGTAAGTGAACTGAACAACTGGGAGAGGGGAGGGAAAGGGGGGGAGGGAGGGGGGCATGAGGGACAAGGCAACAAACAGTACAAGAAATGTATCCAATGCCCAACGTATGATACTGTAACCTCTCTGTACGTCAGTTTGATAATAAAAATTTGAGAAAAAAAAAAGTGTGAGAAGGTGAGAAGTTCATGGAAACTGACTGCCTTCTCTGACTTTCAAGGTTGCATAATTTTTAACTCTGCCCTAACACATGTGCTTACTTTTTTTCCATGAGTGCATTCTCCATTATGTCTAACTTACAATGAGCATCAAGTCTGTATCAGAATGAATAATCAGGCCCAATAGCATGGGGAACATTCTGGACTGTGTGTGATGTCTACTCTCAGAAATATAAAAGTGAGTGTTCTGTATGGAGTGGCCACTTCATCAGAAAAGCATCCATTTTGGATGTGGCATCATCTCGGAGTTAAAAGGGGGTAAGAATTAAACAATGTCTTTTCATATAAGCACCTTGAGGGAAGAGAAAGAAGCCTAGATAACAGGAGCTTGGGAAGAAGTAACATATTGCAAAAGGAAGAAAAGACAGGTGAAATAATACTTGGAAAGATAATAAAAAAAAATCTCCAAGAAGGCTTTCATTTGGTCAGAAGTATTTGCCCAGCATCCAAGGTCTCTTCCGAGTTTTCTGTGGCTGAAAACCTGCAGCATTCCAGCCAGCCCTGCACCTGCGTTCAGCAGGGCTCCCAAAGTTGCTGCTACTGGGCAGCCTTCAGACACATGCTGATCCCAGGCCCTTGTTCCCACCTGCTGGCTCCTGATGAGAAAGAGTCTCATGATGATGCCAGTAGCATCTTTTGGAAATAAAGAGAAGTAAGGTGTGTACTCCTGAGCCTCAATCTTTGGCTTCCTCGCCTCACTTCTCTTACTGCTCCTGTGATTTTGGCTGACTGCATAGCCTCACTGGTTTTCAGCCTCCTCACCTGTAAAGTGGGCAGCAACAACACCTCATCCATGGAATTTCTGTGAACACAAAATGAATTATCACATGTAATGTAACAGTGCCAGAACTTTGCCAATGCTAGCTGCTATGAAACACTGAGCTCATCCTCCACGTCTCTGTCTCTGTCTCTCTCTCACACACAAACACACACGCACACACACACAAACACACCCTTTAAACCCAATGTAAGAATGTAGTTTCTTTCTTTCATTTTTTTTTCCAGTACTGGGGTTTGAACCAGGGTCTGGGTGCTGTCCCTGAGCTCCTTTTGCTCAACTCTAATGTTCTACTACTTGAACCACAACACCAATTCCAGCCTTTTCTGTTGGTTTATTAGAGATAAGAGTCTTGCCTACTTTCCTACCCAGGCTAGCTTCAAACCACAATTCTCAGATCTCAGCCTTCTGAGTAGTTAGGATTATAGGTGGGAGCCACAACACCAATTCCAGCTTTTTCTGTGTGGTTTATTAGAGATAAGAGTCTTGCCTACTTTCCTACCCAGGCTAACTTCAAACCACAATTCTCAGATCTCAGCCTTCTGAGTAGTTAGGATTATAGGTGGGAGCCAGTAGGGCCTGGCATGGCATGCCGAGTGTATTTCTTCTCATTCTTGGATAAGTTTAACCAATCGTACAAGTTTTTTGTAATTTTCATGCTGATTACTCTGTCCCAAGAAGTTATGTTTGAGTAGATAAAATATCCAGGACAAAAATCCATCATGGAAAGGTCTGTATAGAAATATTCATCTACCGTGTCATGAAAAGCCTTAGACTTTAGGTATTAGATGGTAAAAGGAAATGTGGACGCCCAGATTTTCCTATCCCTCCTACCATTACCTCTTTCCTCCCAGCATCTTTGTCTGCATCTCTGACCCTTCCAAGACTCTTCTGGGAGAACAAGGCATTGTGGGAAACCCACAATATTCACTTTTATGGCTAGTATAGTTGTGGTCTGGCATTGGAGCACTCTGCGCTTGACAGTTGATTAAATATAGTGCTTTCTCCAGCAGAGTTTTCTCAGTTTACCTTCGTTAAATGAAAGGACTTTTCTTTTGGCTGGTCATTAATATCCCCAAAATCGAATACTCTACATGTTTGGTAGTCTCCCCAAACTCTCTTTATTGGGGTTCTCCCACCAGGAAAGCAACCTTCTCTGCAGGATGATGCTAAGGGGGCTCCAGGCTGAGTTAACTCCCCCTAGGAACCATTACAAGGAACCCTTGCATTACCGCTGTGCTGTAGTGAAAGCACAGGACTCTTCATATCTCATTATTACACATGCATCAACTCCGAGAAACACACATCAGGTTTCCACAGAGACCCTCTGAAGTGTCCATCACAGAGACTACAAGGTAAATTTTCCATGACCAAGTCTCCTTACTCCAAGGGCAGAACTTGTTAGAATCTTGCCTCCCATATTCTTCAATGGAGAATGTCCTTAAAAAAGCAACCTAGCAACTCCTCAGGCCTAGGATGGTAATGGGACAGGAAACTCAATCAAAACTGGCTTTTGGGACTGGGAATATGGCCTTGTGGTAAAGTGCTCCTGGGTTCAATTCCTCAACAACAACACACACACACACACAAACACACACACACACACACACAAACACACACACGTATGTATATAGATAGATAGATAGATAGATAGATAGATAGATAGATAGATAGATAGATTACGAACAGCTGTTGCTTGTTAAGGTATGTAGTTCATGGAAAGATTAATGTACTGGAAACTCATCAAAAGAATCTGCTTTGTGGTGAGGGAAGAGAGATGAAAGGTCATTTAGGAAGTATAAGAACATACTGGGTAGGTAACTGTATATCAGTAAATATCTGCTCTGAGAATAAGAATAGCATTAGCTTAGTAAATTAAGAACTTCTTGGAATGGTTAATGTACTGGAAACTCCTCAAAACAATCTGCTTTGTGGTGAGGGAAGAGAAATGAAAGCTCATTTAGGAACTAAACTTATGACCTGGGTTGGCAGCTGTATATCAGGGAATATCCCTTCTAGATTAAGAACAGCTGCTGTTTGTTAAGTTAAGTAGTTCGTGGAAAGGTTAATGTACTGGAAACTCCTCACAAGAATCTGCTTTGTGGTGAGGAAAGAGATATGAAAGCTCATTTAGGAACTACATGAACATACTGAGTAGGTAACTGTATATCAATAAATATCTCATCTGAGAATAAGAATAGCATTAGCTTAGTAAATTAAGTACCTCTGGGAATGGTTAATGTACTGGAAACTCCTCAAAAGATCCTGGATTGTGGTGAGGGAAGAGAGATAAAAGCTCATTTAGGAACAACATGAACATACTGGGTAGGTAACTGTATATCAGTAAATATCTCCTCTGAGAAAAAGAATAGCAGTAGCTTAGTAAATTAAGTAATTCTTAGAATGGTTAATGTATTAGAAACTCCGGAAAAAGGAACTGGTTTGTGGAGAGGGAAGAGAGATGAAAGCTCATTTAGGAACTACACTTACGAACGGGTTTGGCAGCTCTATAACAGGGATTATACCTACTAGATTAAGAAGAGCTGTTGCTTGTTAAGGTAAGTAGTTCGGAGAAAGGTTAATGAACTGGAAACTCCGCAAAGGAATCTTCTTTGTGGTGAGGGTAGAGAGATGAAAGCTCATTTAGGAATTTCATTAACATACTGGGTAGGTAACTGTATGTCAGTAAATATCTCCTCTGAGAATAAGAATAAAAGTAGCTTAGTAAATTAAGTACTTCTTGAAATGGTTAAAGTACTGGAAAACCCTCAAAAGAATCTCCTTTTTGGTGAGGGAGGAGACATGAAAGCTCAATTATGATCTACATGAACATACTGGTTAGGTAACTGTATATCAGTAAATATCTCCTCTGAGAATAAGAATAGCAGTAGCCTACTAAATTAAGTACTTCTTGGAATGGTTAACATACAGGAAACTCCTCAAAAGAATCTGCTTTGTGGTGAGGGAAGAGAGATGAAAGCTCATTTAGGAACTACATTTATGAATGGGGTTGGCAGCTGTATATCAGGGAATATCCCTTCTAGATTAAGAACAGCTGTTGCTTGTTAAGGAAAATAGTTTAAGGAAAGGTTAATATGCTGGAAACTCATCAAAGGAATCTGCTTTGTGGTGAAGGAAGAGAGATGAAAGCTCATTTAGGAAGTATAAGAACATACTGGGTAGGAAACTGTATATCAGTAAATATCTGCTCTGAGAATAAGAATAGTAGTAGCTTAGTAAACTAAGTACTTCTTGGAATGATTAATGTACTAGAAACTCCTCAAAACAATATGCTTTGTGGTGAGGGAAGAGATATGTAAGCTCATTTAGGAACTACACTTATGACCTGGGTTGGCAGCTGTATATCAGGAAATATCCCTTCTGGATTAAGAACAGCTGTTGCTTGATAAGGTAAGTAGTACGTGGAAAGGTTAATGTACTGAAAACTCGTCAAAAGAATCTAATTTGTGGTGAGGGAAGAGAGATGAAAGCTCATTTAGGAACTAAATGAACATACTGGGTAGGTAACTGTACATCAATAAATATCTCCTCTAAGAATAAGAATAGCAGTATGTTAGTAAATTAAGTACTTCTACGAATGGTTAATGTACTGGAAAATCCTCAAGAGAATCTGCTTTGTGGTGAGGGAACAGAGAGGAAAGCTCATATAGGAACTACATGAACATACTGGGTAGGGAACTATATATCAGTAAATATATCCTCTGAGAACAAGAATAGCAGTAGCTTAGTAAATTAAGTACTTCTTGGAAATGTTAATGTACTGGAAAATCCTCAAAAGAATCTGCTTTGTGGTGAGGGAAGAGAGATGAAAGCTCATTTAAGAACTACAGTTACGAACAGGGTTCGCAGCTGTATATCAGGGAATATCCCCTGTAGATTAAGAACAACGGTTGCTTGTTAAGGTAAGTAGTTCGTGGAAAGGTTAATTTCCTGAAAACTCCTCAAAAGAATATTCTTTATGGTGAAGGAAGAGCAAAAAAGCGATTTTAGGACCTACATGAACATACTGGGTAGGTAACTGTATATTAGTAAATATTTCCTGTGAGAATAGGAATAGCAGTAGCTTAGTAAATTAAGTACTTCTTGGAATGGTTAATCTACTGGAAAATCCTCAAAAGAATCTGCTTTGTGGTGTGGGAATAGAGATGAAAGTTCATTTAGGAATTACATGAACATACTGGGTTGATATTTGTATATCAGGAAATGTCTCCTCTGAGAATATGAATAACAGTAGCTTATTATATTAAGTACTTCTTCGAATGGTTTATGCACTGGAAACTCCTCAAAAGAATCTGTTTTGTGGTGAGGGAAGAGTGATGAAAGCTCATTTAGGAACTACATGTACATACTGGGTAGGTAACTGTATATCATTAAATATCTCCTCTGAGAATATGAATAACAGGAGCTTAATTATTAAGTACTTCTTGGAATGGTTTATGTACTGAAAACTCCTCAAAAGAACCCGCTTTGTGGTGAGGGAAGAGAAATGAAACCTAATTTAGGAACTACATGAACATACTGGTTAGGTAACTGTATATCAGAAAATATCTACTCTGAGAATAAGAATAGCATTAGCTTAGTAAAGTAAGTACGTCTTGGAATGGTTATTGTAATGGCAACTCCTCAAAGAATCTGCTTTGTGGTGAGGAAAGAGAGATGAAAGCTCATTTAGGAACTACATGAACATACTGGGTAGGTAAATGTATATCAGTAAATATCTCATCTGAGATTAAGAACAGCGGTTTCTTGTTAAGGTAAGTAGTTCGTGGAAAGGTTAATGTATTGGAAACTCCTCAAAAGAAACTGGTTGGTGGAGAGGGAAGAGAGTTGGAAGCTCATAAATGAACTACATGAAAATACTGGGTAAGTAACTGTATATCTGTAAATATCTCCTCTGAGAATAAGAATAGCAGTAGATTACTAAATTAAGTACTTCTTGGATGGATAAAGTCCTGGAAACTCCTCAAAAGAATCTGCTTTGTTCTGAGGGAAAAGAGAAATAAGCGATTTTAAGAACTACTTGAACATACTGGATAGATAACTGTATATCAGTAAATATCTCATCTGAGAATAAGAATAGCAGTAGCTTAGTAAATTAAGTACTTCTTGGAATGGTTAATGTACTGGAAACTCCTCGAAAGAATCTGGTTGGTTGTGAAAGAAGAGAGATGAAAGCTCATTTATGAACTACACGTACGAACACGGTTCGAAGCTGTATATCAGGGAATATCACTTGTAGATTAAGAACAGCTGTTGCTTGTTAAGGTAAGTAGTTCGTGGACAGGTTATTGTACTGGAAACTCCTCAATATAATCTGCTTTGTGGTGAGGGAAGAGAGATGAAAGCTCATTTAGGTACTACATGAACATACTAGGTAGGTAACAGTATATCAGTAAATGTCTCCTGTGAGAATAAGAATAGCAGAAGCTTAGTAAATGAAGTACTTATTGGAATGGTTAATGTACTGGAAACTGCTCAAAAGAATCTGCATTGTGGTGAGGGAAGAGAGATGAAAGCTCATTTAGGAACTACATGAACATACTGCAGAGGTAACTATATATCAGTCAATATCTCCTCTGAGATTAAGAACAGCTGTTGCTTGTTAAGTTAAGAAATTCGTGGAAAAGTTAATTTCCTGAAAACTCCTCAAAAGAATATGCTTTATGGTGAGGGAAGAGCAAAAAAGCGATTTTAGGACCTACATGAACATTCTGGGTAGGTAACTGTATATTAGTAAATATCTCCAGTGCGAATAGGAATAGCAGTAGCTTAGTAAATTAAGTACTTCTTGGAAATTTTAATGTACTGGAAACTCCTCAAAAGAATCTGCTCTGTGGTGAGGAAAGAGAGATGAAAGCTTATTAATGAACTACACTTACAAAAGGGGTTGGCAGCTGTATATAAGGGAATATCCCTTGTAGACTCAGAACAGCTGTTGCTTGTTAATATACTGGAAACTCCTCAAAAGAATCTGCTTTGTGGTTCGGGAAGAGAGATGAAAGCTCATTTAGGAACTACATAACCATACTGGCTAGGTAACTGTATATCAGTTAATATCTCCACTGAGAAAAACAATTGCAGTAGCTTAGTAAATTAAGTCCTTCTTTGAATGGTTAGTGTACTGGACATTCCTCAAAAGAATCTGCTTTGTGGTGAGGCAAGAGAGAAAAAAGTGATTATAAGAACTACATGAACATACTGGGTAGGTAACTGTATATCAGTAAATATCTCCTCTGAGAATAAGAATAGCAGTAGCTTAGTAAATTAAGTAATTCTTGGAATGGTTAATGTACTGGAAAATCCTCAAAAGAATCTGCTTTGTCGTGAGGGAAGAGAGATGAAAGCTCATTTAGGAACTACGCATACGAACGGGGTTGGCAACTGTATATCAGGGAATATCCCTTCTAGATTAAGAACAGCTGTTGCTTGTTAAGGTAAGTAGTTCATGGAAACGTTAATGTACTGATAACTCCTGAAAAGAATCTGCTGTGTGGTGAGGAAGGAGAGATGTAAACTCATTTAGGAACTTCACTTATCAACGGGGTTGGGAGCTGTGTATAAGGGAATATCCCTTCTAGATTAAGAACAGTTATTGCTTGTTAAGGTAAGTAGTTCGTGTAAAGGTTAATATACTGGAAACTCCTCAAAAGAATCTGGTATTTGGTGAGGGAAGAGAGGTGAAAGCTTATTTAGGAACTACATGAACATACTGGGTAGGTAATTAAATATCAGTAAATATCTCTTCTGATTATTAGAATAGCAGTAGCTTAGTAAATTTAGCACTTCTTGAAATAGTTAATGTATTGGAAACTCCTCAAAAGAATCTGCTTATTGGTGAGGCAAGAGATGAAAGCTCATTTAGGAACTAAACTTAAGAAGGGGATTGGCAGCTGTATATCAGGGAATATCAATTCTAGATTAAGAACAGCTGTTGCTTGTTAAGGTAAGCAGTTCGTGGAAAGTTTATTGTACTGGAAACTCCTCAAAAGACTTTGCTTTGCGGTGAGGGAAGAGAGATGAAAGCTCATTTAGGAACTACGTGAACATACTGGGTAGGTAACTGTATATCAGTAAGTATCTCCGCTGAGAAAAAGAATGGCAGTAGTTTAGTAAATTAACTACTTCTTGGATTGGTTAATGTACTTGAAACTCCTCAAAAAATCTGCTTTGTGGTGAGGAAGAGAGATGAAAGCTCATTTAGTAACGACACTTTCGAACGTGGATGGCAGCTGTATATCAGCGAATGTCCATTCTAGATTAAGGACAGCTGTTGCTTGTTAAGGTACGAAGTCCGTGGAAAGGTTAACGTACTGGAAACTCCTCAAAACAATCTACTTTGTGGTGAGGGAAGAGACATGAAAACTCATTTAAGAACTACATGAGCATACTGGGTAGGTAACTGTATATCAGTAAATATCTCCTCTGAGAATAAGAATAGCAGATTAGTAAATTAAGTGCTTCTTGCAGTTGTTAATGTACTGGAAACTCCTCAAAAGAATTTGGTTTGTGGTGAGGAAAGAGAGATGAAAGCTCATTTAGGAACTACACTTACTAACAGGGTTGGCAGCTGTATATCAAGGACTCTCCATTCTAGATTAAGAACAGCTGTTGCTTCTTAAGGTAAGCATTTCGTGGAAAGGTTAATGTACTGGAAACTCGTCCAAAGAATCTGATTTGTGGTGAGGGAAGAGAGATGAAAGCTCGTTTAGGAACTACATTAGCATACTGGATAGGTAACTGTATATCAGTAAATATCTCCTCTGGGAATAAGAATAGCAGTAGCTTAGTAAATTAAGTACCTCTGGGAATGGTTAATGTACTGGAAAATCCTCAAAAGATCCTGGATTGTGGTGAGGGAACAGAGATAAAAGCTCATTTAGGAACAACATGAACATCCTGGGTAGGTAACTGTATATCAGTAAATATCTCCTCTGAGATTAAGAATAGCTGTAGCTTAGTGAATTAAGTACTTCTTTGAATGATTAATGTACTGGAAACTCCTCAAAAGAATCTCATGTCTGGTGAGGGAAGTGACATAAAACCTCATTTAGGAATGACATTTACATACTGGGTAGGTATGTGTATATCAGTAAATATCTCCAATGACAATAAGAATAGCAGTAGCTGAGTAAATTAAGTACTTCCTGGTATGGTTATTGTACTGGAGATTCCTCAAAAGAATCTGCTTTGTGGTGAGGGAAAATAGAAAAAGCTGATTTATTAACTACACATACGAAGGTGGTAGGCAGCTGTATATGAGGGAGTATCCCTTGTGAGAATAAGAACAGTTGGAGTTGTTAAGGTAATTAGCTCGAGAAACGAATAATGTAATGGAAACTCCTCAGAAGAATCTGATCTGTGGTGAGGGAAGAGAGATAAAAGCTCATTTAAGACCGAAATGAACATTTTGGGTAGGTAGCTGTTTACCAGTAAATATCTCCCCTAAGAATAAGAATAGCAGTAGCTTAGTAAATAATGTACTTCCTGGTATGGAAAATGTACTGGAAACTCCTCAAAGAAATATGTTTCTGATGAGGGAACAGAGAAAAAACCTCATTTAAGAACTACACTTAAGAAGGTGGTAGGCAGCTGTATATCAGGGAGTATCCCTTCTGAGAATAAGAACAACTGGAGCTTGTTAAGGTAATTACATCGAGTAAAAAATAAAATAATGGAAACTCCTCAGAAGAATCTGATTTGTGGTGAGGGAAGAGAGATAATAGCTCATTTAAGAACAACCTGAACGTACAGGGTAGGTAGCTGTTTATCAGTAAATATCTCAACTGAGAATAAGAATAGCAGGAGCTTAGTAAAATAAGTACTTCCTGGTATGGATATTGTACTGGACACTCTTCAGAAGACTCTGATTTGTGGTGAGGTAAGAGAGATAAACGTTCATTTAGGAACTACACATACGAACAGGGTTGGCAGCTGTATATCACAGAGTATCATTTCTGATAATAAGAACACATGTTTCATGTTAACGTAAGTAGTTCATGGAAAGTTTAATGTACTGGAAACTCCTAAGGAGAATCTACTTCGTGATCAGGGAACTGAGAAAAAACCTCATTTGTGATCTACACGTATGAAAGAGGTAGGCAGCTATATATCAGGGAGTATCCCTTCTGAGAATAAGAACAGCTGGAACTTGTTAAGATAATTAGATCGAGGAAAGGTTAATGTACTGGAAACTCCTCAGAAGACCCTGATTTGTGGTGATGGAAGAGAGATAAAAGCTCATTTAGGAGCAAGATGAACATACTGGGTAGGTAACTGTTTATCAGTAAATAACTCCACTGACAATAAGAGTAGCAGTAGCTTAGTAAATTAAGCAGTTCCTGGTACGGTAAATTTACTGGAAACTCCTCTAAAGAATCTGCTTTGTGGTGAGGGTACAGAGAAAATCTCATTTACGAACTACAGGTACAAAGGAGGAAGGCAGGTGTATCTGGGAGTATCCCTTCTGAGAATAAGTACAGCAGGAGTTTATTAAGGTAATTACATCGAGGTAAGGATAATATACTGGAAACTCCTCAGAAGATTCTGATTTGTGGGGAGGGAAGAGAGATAAAAGGTAATTTAGGAAAAACCTGAACATACTCGGTAGGTAGCTGTTTATCTGTAAATATCTATATGAGAATAAGATTAGAAGTAGCTTAGTAAAATAAGAACTTCCTGGTATGTTTATTGCACTGGAGACTCCCCAAAAGAATCTACTTTGTGGTGAGGGACCAGAGAAAAAATCTCATTAAGGAACTACACCTACGAAGGTTGTAGGCAGCTGTATATCAGGGAATATCCCTTCTGAGAATAAGAACAGCTGGGACTTGTTAATGGAATTACATCGAGGAAAGGTTAATGTACTGGGAACTCCTCAGAAGAATCAGATTAGTGGTGAGAGAAGAGAGTTAAAAGCTCATTTAAAAAGGACATCAACATACTGGGAAGGTAGCTGTTTATCAGTATATATCTCCACTGAGATTAAGAAAAGCAGAGCTCAGTAAATTAAGTACTTCCTGGTATGGTTTATGTACTGGAAACTCCTCAAAAGAATCTGCTTTGTAATGAGAGAACAGAGAATAAAGCTCATTTAGGACCTACACTTATGAAGGAGGTCGGCAGATGTATATCAGGGAGTATCCCTTCTGAGAATAAGAACAGCTGGGACTCGTTAATGTAATTACATCGAGGAAAGGTTAATGTACTGGGAACTTCTCAGTAGAATCTGATTAGTGGTGAGGGAAGAGAGTGAAAAGCTCAATAAAAAGGACATGAACACACTGTGTAGGTAGATTTTTATCAGTAAATATCTCCACTGAGATTAAGACAAGTAGTAGCTTAGTAAATCAAGTACTTCCTGGTATGGTTAATATACTGGAAACTCCTCAAAAGAATCTGCTTTGTAGACAGAGAACAGAAAAAAAGCTCATTTAGGACCTACACTTATGAAGGTGGTCGGCAGCTGTATATCAGGGAGTATCCCTTCTGAGAATAAGAACAGCTGGGACTTGGTAAGGTAATTACATCGAGGAAAGGTTAATGTACTGGGAACTCCTCAGAAGAATATGATTAGTGGTGAGGGAAGAGAGTTAAAAGCACATTTAAAAAGGACATTAACATACTGGGTAGGTAGCTGTTTATCAGTAAATATCTGCACTGAGATTAAGAAAAGCAGTAGCTTAGTAAATTATTTACGTCTTGGTATGGTTAATGTACTGGAAACTCCACAAAAGATACTGCTTTGTAGAGAGAGAACAGAGAAAGAAGCTCATTTGGGACTTACACTTATGAAGGTGGTCGGCACCTGTATATCAGGGAGTATCCCTTCTGAGAATAAGAACAGCTTGGACATATTAATGTAATTACATCGAGGAAAGGTTAATGTACTGGGAACTCCTCAGAAGAATCTGATTACTGGTGACGGAAGAGAGTTAAAAGCTCATTTAAAAAGGACATGGACATACTGGATAAGTAGCTGTTTATCAGTAAATAACTCCACTGAGATTAAGAAAAGCAGTAGCTTAGTAAATTAAGGACTTCCTGGTATAGTTAAAGTACTGGAAACTCCTCAAAAGAATCTGCTATGTAGTGAGAGAGAGAACAGAGAAAAAACCGCATATATGACCTACACTTATGAAGGTGGTGGGCAGCTGAATATCAGGGAGTATCCCTTCTGAGAATAAGAACAGCTGGGACTCGTTACGGTAATTACATCGAGTAAAGTTTACTGTACTGGGAACTCCTCAGAAGAATCTGATTAGTGCTGAGGGAAGAGAGAGAAAAGCTCATTTATAAAGGACATGAACATACTGGGTAGGTAGCTGTTTATCAGTAAATATCTCCACTGAGATTAAGAAAAGCAGTAGCTTAGTAAATTATCTACTTTCTGGTATGGTTAATGTACTGGAAACTTCTGAAGAGAATCTGCTTTGTAGTGAGAGAACAGAGAAAAAAGCTCATTTAGGACCTACACTTATGAAGGTGGTCGGCAGGTGTATATCAGGGAGTATCCCTTCTGAAAATAAGAACAGCTGGGACTTGTTAAGGTATTTACATCGAGGAAAGGTTAATGTACTGGGAACTCCGCAATAGAATCTGCTTTGTAGTGAGAACAGAGAAAAAACCTCATTTAGGACCTACACTTTTGAAGGTGGTCGGCAGCTATATATCAGGGAGTTTCCCTTCTGAGAATGAGAAGAGCTGGGACTTGTTAAGGTAATTCCATCGAGGAAAGGTTAATGTACTGGGAACTCCTCAGAAGAATCTGATTAGTGGTGAGGGAAGAGAGTTAAAAGCTCATTTACAAAGGACATGAACATACTGGGTAGGTAGCTGTTTATCAGTAATTATCTCCACTGAGATTAAGAAAACGAGTAGCTTAGTAAATTTAGTACTTCCTGCTATGGCTAATGTACTGGAAACTCCTCAAAAGAATCTACTTTGTAGTGAGAGAGAGAACAGGGAAAAAAGCTCATTTAGGACTTACACTTATGAAGGTGGTCGGCAGCTGTATATCAGGGAGTATCCCTTCTGAGAATAAGGACAGCTGGGATTGTTAAGGTAATTACATCTAGGACACATTAATGTATTGGGAACTCCTCAGAAGAATCTGACTAGTGGTGAGGGAAGATAGTTACAAGCTCATTTACAAGGGACATGAACATACTGGGTAGGTAGCTGTTTATCAGTAAATATCTCCACTGAGATTAAGAAAAGCAGTAGCTTAGTAAATTAAGTACTTCCTGGTATGGTCAATGTACTGGAAACTCCTCAAAAGAATCTGCTTTGTAGTGAGAGAACAGAGAAAAAAGCACATTTAGGACCTACACTTATGAAGGTGATCGGCAGCTGTTTATCAGGGAGTATCCCTACTGAGATTAAAAACAGCTGGGACTCGTTATGGTAATTACATCGAATAAAGTTTAATGTACTTGGTTCTCCTCAGAAGAATCTGATTAGTGGTGAGGGAAGAGAGGTAAAAGCTCATTTATAGGCTGGGGATATAGGCTAGTGGCAAGAACGCCTGATTCGGATACACGAGGCCCTAGGTTCGATTCCCCAGCACCACATATATATATGGAAAACAGCCAGAAGGGCCGCTGTGGCTCAGGAGGCAGAGTGCTAGCCTTGAGCGAGAAGAAGCCAGGGACGGGGCTCAGGCCTTGAGTCCAAGGCCCAGGACTGGCTAAAAAAAAAAAAAAAAAAAAAAGCTCATTTACAAAGGACATTAACATACTGGGTAGGTAGCTGTTTATCAGTAAATATCTCCACTGAGATTAAGAAAAGCAGTAGCTTAGTAAATTAAGTACTTCCTGGTATGGTTAATGTACTGGAAACTCCTCAAAAGAACCTGCTTTGTAGTGAGGGAACAGAGAAAAAAGCTCATTTAGGACCTACACTTATGAAGGTGGTCGGCAGCTGTATATCAGGGAGTATCCCTTCTGAGAATAAGAACAGCTGGGACTTCTTAAGGTAATTACATCGAGGAATGGTTAATGTACTGGGAACTCCTCAGAAGAATCTGATTAGTGGTGAGGGAAGAGAGTTAAAAGCTCATTTAAAAAGGCCATGAGTAAACTGGGTTGGTAGCTGTTTATCAGAAAATATCTATACTGAGATTAAGAAAAGCAGTAGCTTATTAAATTAAGTACTTCCTGGTATGGTTAATGTACTGGAAACTCCTCGAAAGAATCTGCTTTATAGTGAGAGAAAAGAGAAAAAAGCTCATTTAGGACCTACACTTATGAAGGAATTCGGCAGGTGTATATCAGGGAGTATCCCTTCTGAGAATAAGAACAGCTGGGACTCGTTAAGGTAATTACATCGAGGAAAGGTTAATGTACTGGAACTCCACAGAAGAATCTGATTAGTGGTGAGGGAAGAGAGTGAAAGGCTCATTTACAAAGGACATGACCATACTCCTAGGTAGCAGTTTATCAGTAAATATCTCCACTGAGATTAAGAAAAGCAGTAGCTTAGTAAATTAAGTATTTCCTGGTATGGTTAATGTACTGGAAACTCCTCAAGAGAATCTGCTTTGTAGTGAGAGAACAGAGAAAAAAGCTCATTTAGGACCTACATTTATGAAGGTGGTCTGCAGCTGTATATCAGGGAGTATCCCTTCTGAGAATGAGAACAGCTGGGACTCGTTAAGGTAATTCCATCGAGGAAAGGTTATTGTAATGGGAACTCCTCAGAAGAATCTGATTAGTGGTGAGGGAAGAGAGTTAAAAGCTCATTTACAAAGGACATGGACATACTGCGTAGGTAGCTGTTTATCAGTAAATATCTCGACTGAGATTAAGAAAAGCAGTAGATTAGTAAATTAAGTACTTCCTGCTATGGTTAATATACTGGAAACTCCTCAAGAGAATCTGCTTTGTAGTGAGAGAACAGAGAAAAACGCTCATTTAGGACCTACACTTATGAAGGTGGTCGAAAGCTGTATATCAGGGAGTATCCCTTCTGAGAATAAGAACAGCTGAGAATCGTTAAGGTAATTACATCGAGGAAAGGTTAATGTACTGGAACTGCACAGAGGAATCTGATTAGTGGTGAGGGAAGAGAGTGAAAGGCTCATTTACAAAGGACATGAACATACCCCTAGGTAGCTGTTTATCAGTAAATATCTCCACTGAGATTAAGAAAAGCAGTAGCTTAGTAAATTAAGTCCTTCCTGGTATGGTTAATGTACTGGAAACTCCTCAAGAGAATCTGCTTTGTAGTGAGAGAACAGAGAAAAAAGCTAATTTAAGACCTACATTTATGAAGGTGGTGGGCAGCTGTATATCAGGGAGTATCCCTTAAGAAAACAAGAACAGCTGGGACTTGTTAAGGTATTTACATCGAGGAAAGTTTAATGTACTGGAAACTCCTCAAGAGAGTCTGCTTTGTAGTGAGAGAACAGAGAAAGAAGCTCATTTAGGACCTACAATTTTGAAATGGACGGCAGCTGTGCATCAGGGGGTACCCCTTCTGAGAATAAGAACAGCTGGGACTTGTTAAGGTAATTACATCGAGGAAAGGTTAATGTACTGGGAACTCCTCAGAAGAATCTGATTGGTGGTGAGGGAAGAGAGTTAAAAGCTCATTCACAAAGGACATGAACATACTAGGTAGGTAGCTGTTTATCAGTAAATATCTCCACTGAGATTAAGAAAAGCAGTAGCTTAGTAAATTAAGTACTTCCTGGTATGGATAATGTACTGGAAACTCCTCGAAAGAATCTGCGTTGTAGTGAGAGAAAAGAGAAAAAAGCTCATTTAGGACCTACACTTATGAAGGAGGTCGACAGGTGTTTATCAGGGAGTATCCCTTCTGAGAATAAGAACAGCTGGGACACGTTATGGTAATTACATCGAGGAAAGGTTAATGTACTGGAACTCCACAGAAGAATCTGATTAGTGGTGAGGGAAGAGAGTGAAAAGCTCATTTACAAAGGACATGAACATACTCCTTAGGTAGCTGTTTATCAGTAAATATCTCTACTGAGATTAAGAAAAGCAGTAGCTTAGTAAATTAAGTACTTCTTGGTATGGTATGTACTGGAAACTCCTCAAGAGAATCTGCTTTGTAGTGAGAGAACAGAGAAAAAAGCTCATTTAGGACCTACATTTATGAAGGTGGTCGGCAGCTGTATATCAGGGAGTATCCCTTAAGAAAACAAGAACAGCTGGGACTTGTTAAGGTATTTACATCGAGGAAAGTTTAATGTACTGGAAACTCCTCAAGAGAGTCTGCTTTGTAGTGAGAGAACAGAGAAAGAAGCTCATTTAGGACCTACACTTTTGAAATGGACGGCAGCTGTGCATCAGGGAGTACCCCTTCTGAGAATAAGAACAGCTGGGACTTGTTAAGGTAATTACATCGAGGAAAGGTTAATGTACTGGGAACTCCTCAGAAGAATCTGATTAGTGGTGAGGGAAGAGAGTTAAAAGCTCTTTTACAAAGTACATGAACATACTGGGTATATAGCTGATTATCAGTAAATATCTCCACTGAGATTAACAAAAGCAGTAGCTTAGTAAATTAAGTACTTCCTGGTATGGTTGATGTACTGGAAACTCCTCAAGGGAATCTGGTTTGTAGTGAGACAACAGAGAAAAAAGCTCATTTAGGACCTACACTTATGAAGGTGGTCGGCATCTGTATATCAGGGAGTATCCCTTCTGAGAATAAGAACAGCTGGGACTTGTTAAGGTAATGACATCAAGGAAAGGTTAATGTACTGGGAACTCCTCAGAAGAATCTGATTAGTGGTGAGGGAACAGAGTTAAAAGCTCATTTACAAAGGACATGAACATACTGGTTAGGTAGATGTTTATCAGTAAATATCTCCACTGAGATTAAGAAAAGCAGTAGCTAAGGAAATTAAGTATTTCCTGGTATGGTTAATGTACTGGAAACTCCTCAAAAGAAGCTGCTTTGTAGTGACAGAACAGAGAAAAAAGCTTATTTAGGACCTACACTTATGAAGTGTTCGGCAGCTGTATATCAGGGAGTATCCCTTCTGAGAACATGAAGAGCTGGGACTTGTTAAGGTAATTACATCGATGAAAGTTTAATGTACTGAGAACTCCTCAGAAGAATCTGATTAGTGGTGAGGGAAGAGAGTTAAAAGGTCATTTACAAAGAACATGAACACACTGGTTAGGTAGCTGTTTATTAGTAAATATCTCCACTGAGATTAAGAAAAGCAGTAGCTTAGTAAATTAAGTACTTCCTGGTATGGTTAATGTACTGGAAACTCCTCAATAGAATCTGCTTTGTAGTGAGAGAACAGAGAAAATAGCTTATTTAGGACCTACACTTATGAAGGTGGTCGGCAGCTGTATATAAGGGAGTATCCCTTCTGTGAATTAGAACAGCTGGGACTTGTAAAGGTAATTACATCGAGGAAATGTTAATGTACTGGGAACTCCTGAAGAGAATCTACTTTGTAGTGAGAGAACAGAGAAAAAAGCTCATTTATGAGCTACACTTATGAAGGTGGTTGGCAGCTGT
This sequence comes from Perognathus longimembris pacificus, assembly GCF_023159225.1. Lineage (NCBI taxonomy): Eukaryota > Metazoa > Chordata > Mammalia > Rodentia > Heteromyidae > Perognathus > Perognathus longimembris. The sequence continues at coordinate 32,973,357 of NC_063168.1, forward strand.
ATATCAGGGAATATCCCTTTTGAGAATAAGAACAGCTGGGAGGTGTTAAGGTAATTCCATAGAGGAAAGGTTAATGTACTGGGAATTCCTCAGAAGAATCTGATTAGTGGTGAGGGTAGAGAGTTAAAAGCTCATTTACAAAGGACATGACCATACTGGGTAGGTAGCTGTTAATCAGTAAATATCTCCACAGAGATTAAGAAAAGCAGTAGCTTAGTAAATTAAGTACTTCCTGGTATGGTTAATGTACTGGAGACTCCTCAAGAGAATCTGCTTTGAAGTGAGAGAACAGAGAAAAAAGCTCATTTAGGACCTACAATTATGAAGGTGGTCAGCAGCTGCATATTAGGGAGTATCCCTACTGAGAATTAGAAAGCTGGGAATTGTTAAGGTAATTACATCGAGGAAAGGTGAATGTACTGGCAAATCCTCAGAAGAATCTGATATGTGGTGAGGGGAGAGAGATAAAAGCTCATTTAGAAACGACATGAACATACAGGGCACTTAGCTGTTTATCAGTAAATATCTCTACTGAGATTAAGAAAAACAGTAGCTTAATAAATTAAGTACTTCCTGGTATGGTTACTGTACTGGTAACTCCCCAATAGAATCTGGACTGAGGTGAGGGAACAGAGAATAAAGCTCATTTAGGACATGCACTTACGCAGGTGGTAGGCAGCTGTCTATCATTGAGTATCCCTTCTGAGAATAAGAACAGCTGGAGCTTGTTAAGGTAATTACATCGAGGAGAGGTTAATGTACTGGAAACTCCTCAGAAGAATCTGATTGGTGCTGAGGGGAGAGAGATAAAATCTCATTTAGGAAGGACATGAACATACTGGGTAGGTAGCTGTTTATCAGTAAACATCTCCACTGAGATTATGAAAAGCAGTAGCTTAATAAATTTAGTACTTACTGGTACTGCTACTGTACTGGTAACTCCCCAAAAGGATCTGGGTTGTGGTGAGGGAACAGAGAAAAAAACTCATTTAGGACCTGCACTTACGAAGGTGGTAGGCAGCTGTATATCAGGGAGTATCCATTCTGTGAATAAGAACAGCTGGAGCATGCCAAGGTAATTACATCGAGGAAAGTTTAATGTACTAGGAACTCCTCAGAAGAATCTGATTTGTGGTGATTGGAGAGAGATAAAAGCTCATTTAGGAACGACATGAATATGCAGTGTAGGTAGCTGTTTATCAATAAATATCTCCACTGAGATTAAGAAAAGCAGTAGCTTAATAAATTAAGTATTTCCTGGTATGGTTACTGTACTGGTAACTCCCCAAAAGAATCCTGTATTGTGGAGAGGGAAAAGAGAAAAAAGCTCATTTAGGACCTGCACTTACGAAGAGGATAGGCAGCTGTATATCATGGAGTATCCCTCCTGAGAATAAAAACAGAGGAAAGGATAATGGATTGGGAACTCCTCAGAAGAATCTGATTTGTGGTGAGGGGAGAGAGATAAAAGCTCATTTAGGAACGACATGAACATGCTGCGTAGGTAGCTGTTTATCAGTAAATATCTCCACTGAGATTAAGAAAAGCAGTAGCTTAATAAATTAAGTACTTCCTGGTATGGTTACTGTACTGGTAACTCCCCACAAGAATTTGGATCGTAGTGAGGGAACAGAGGAAAAAAGCTCATTTAGGACCTGCACATACGAAGGGGGTAGACAGCACTATAACAGGGAGTATCCCTTTAGAGAATAAAAACAGCTGGAGCTTGTTAAGGTAATTACACTGGGGAAAGGATAATGTACTGGGAACACCTCAGAAGAATCTGATTTGTGGTGAGCGGAGACAGATAAAACCTCATTTAGGAACGACATGAACATGCTGCATAGGTAGCTGTTTATCAGTAAATATCTCCACTGAGAATAAGAAAAGAAGTAGCTTAATAAATTAAGTACTTCCTGGTATGGTTACTGTACTGGTAACTCTCCAAAAGAATCTGGATTGTGGTGAGGGAGCAGAGAAAAAAGCTCATTTAGGACCTGCACTTAAGAAGGGGGTAGGCAGCTGTATATCAGGGAGTAACCCTTCTGAGAAGAAAAACAGCCGGAGCTTGTTAAGGTAACTACAGAGGGGAAAGGATAATTTACTGGGAACTTCTCAGAAGAATCTGACTTGTGGTTAGGGGAGAGGGATAAAGCTCTTTTAGGAATGACATGAACATGCTGCGTAGGTAGCTGTTTATCAGTAAATATCTCCACTGATATTAAGAAAAGCAGTACCTTAATATATTAAGTACTTCCTGGTATGGTTACTGTACTGGTAACTCCCCACAGAATCTGGATAGTGGTAAGGGAACAGAGAAAAAAGCTCATATAGGACCTGAACTTACGAAGGGGGTAGGCAGCTGTATATCAGGGAGTATCACTTCTGAGAATAAAAACAGCTGGAGCTTGTTAAGGTAATTACACAGGGGAAAGGATAATGTACTGGGAACACATCAGAAGAATCTGATTTGTTGTGAGGGGAGACAGATAAAACCTCATTTAGGAACGACATGAACATGCTGCGTATGTAGCTGTTTATCAGTAAATATCTCCACTGAGAATAAGAAAAGAAGTAGCTTAATAAATTAAGTACTTCCTGGTATGGTTACTGTACTGCTAACTCTCCAAAAGAATCTGGATTGTGGTGAGGGAACAGAGAAAAAAGCTCATTTAGGACCTGCAATTATGAAGGGGGTAGGCAGCTGTATATCAGGGAGTATCCCTTCTGAGAATAAAAACAGCTGGAGCTTGTTAAGGTAATTACACAGGGGAACGGATAAGGTACTGGGAACTCCTCAGAAGAATCTGATTTGTGGTGAGCGGAGAGAGATAAAAGCTCATTTAGAAACGACATGAACATGCAGGGCAGGTAACTGTTTATCAGTAAATATCTCTACTGAGATTAAGTAAAACAGTAGCTTAATAAATTACGTACTTCCTGGTATGTTTTCTGGACTGGTAACTCCCCAAAAGGATCTGGGTTGTGGTGAGGGAACAGAGAAAAAAGTTCATTTAGGACCTGCACTTACGAAGGTGGTAGGCAGCTGTCTATCAGGGAGTATCCCTTAGGAGAATAAGAACAGCTGGAGCTTGTTAAGGTAATTACATCGAGGAAAGGTTAATGTACTGGCAAATCCTCAGAAGAATCTGATTTGTGGTGAGGGGAGAGAGATAAAAGCTCATTTAGAAACTACATGAACATGCAGGGCAGGTAACTGTTTATCAGTAAATATCTCTACTGAGATTAAGTAAAACAGTAGCTTAATAAATTACGTACTTCCTGGTATGTTTTCTGTACTGGTAACTCCCCAAAAGGATCTGGGTTGTGGTGAGGGAACAGAGAAAAAAGCTCATTTAGGACCTGCACTTACGAAGGTGGTAGGCAGCTGTCTATCAGGGAGTATCCCTTAGGAGAATAAGAACAGCTGGAGCTTGTTAAGGTAATTGCATCGAGGAACGGTTAATGTACTGGGAACTGCTCAGAAGAATCTGATTTGTGCTGAGGGGAGAGAGATAAAAGCTCATTTAGGAACGATATGAACATACTGAGTAGGTAGCAGTTTATCAGTAAACATCTCCACTGAGATTATGAAAAGCAGTAGCTTAATAAATTTACTACTTCCTGGTAAGGTTACTGTACTGGTAACTCCCCAAAAGGTTCTGGTTTGTTGTGAGGGAACAAAGAGAAAAGTTCATTTAGGACCTGCACTTACGAAGGGGGTAGGCAGCTGTATAACAGGGAGTATCCCTTCTGAGAATAAATACAGCTGGAGTTTGTTAAGGTAATTAAAAAGGGAAAGGATAATGTACTGGGAAATCCTCAGAAGAATCTGATTTGTGGTGAGGGGATAGAGATAAAAGCTCATTTAGGAACGACATGAACATGCTGCGTAGGTAGCTGTTTATCAGTAAATATCTCCACTGAGATTAAGAAAAGCAGTAGCTTAATAAATTAAGTATTTCCTGGTATGGTTACTGGACTGGTAACTCCCCAAAAGAATCTGGATTGTGGTGAGGGAACAGAGAAAAAAGCTCATTTAGGACCTGCACTTACGAAGGGGGTAGGCAGCTGTATATCAGGGAGTATCCCTTCTGAGAAGAAAAACAGCCGGAGTTTGTTAAGGTAATTACAGAGGGGAAAGGATAATTTACTGGCAACTTCTCAGAAGAATCTGATTTGTGGTTAGGTGAGAGGGATAAAAGCTCTTTTAGGAACGACATGAACATGCTGCGTAGGTAGCTGTTTATCAGTAAATATCTCCACTGATATTAAGAAAAGCAGTACCTTAATATATTAAGTACTTCCTGGTATGGTTACTGTACTGGTAACTCCCCACAGAATCTGGATAGTGGTAAGGGAATAGAGAAAAAAGCTCATATAGAACCTGAACTTACGAAGGGGGTAGGCAGCTGTATATCAGGGAGTATCACTTCTGAGAATAAAAACAGCTGGAGCTTGTTAAGGGAATTACACAGGGGAAAGGATAATGTACTGGGAACACCTCAGAAGAATCTGATTTGTGGAGAGGGGAGACAGATAAAACCTCATTTAGGAACGACATGAACTTGCTGCGTAGGTAGCTGTTTATCAGTAAATATCTCCACTGAGATTAAGAAAAAAAGTTGCTTAATAAATTAAGTACTTCCTAGGATGGTTACTCTACTGGTAACTCCCCAAAAGAATGTGGATTGTGGTGAGGGAGAAGAGAAAAAACCTCATTTAGGAACTGCACTTACAAGGTGGTAGGCAGCTGTATATCAGGGAGAATCCCTTCTGAGAACAAATACAGCTGGATCTCGTTAAGGTAATTACTCAGGGGAAAGGATAATGTACTGGGAACTCCTCAGAAGAATCTGATTTGTGGTGAGGGGAGAGAGATAAAAGCTCATTTAGGAACGACATTAAAATGCTGATTAGGTAGTTGTTTATCAGTAAATATCTCCACTGAGAGTAAGAAAAGCAGTAGCTTAATAAATTAGGTACTTCCTGGTTGGTTACTATTCTGGTAACGCCCCAAAAGAATCTAGATTGTGGTGAGGGACAGAGAAAAAAGCTCATTTAGGACCTGCGCTTACGAAGGGGGTAGGCAGCTGTATATCAGGGAGTATCCCTTCTGAGAATAAAAACAGCTGGAACTTTTTGAGGTAATTACACAGGGGAAAGGATAATGTACTGGGATCTCCTCAGAAGAATCTAATTTGTGGTGAGGGGAGAGAGATAAAAGCTCATTTAGGAACGACATGAACATGCTGCGTAGGTAGCTGTTTATCAGTAAATATCTCCACTGAGATTAAGAAAAGCAGTAGCTTAATAAATTAAGTACTTCCTGGTATGGTTACTGTACTGGTAAGTCCCCAAAAGAATCTGGATTGTGGTGAGGGAACAGAGAAAAAAGCTTCTTTAGGACCTGTACTTACGAAGGGGGTAGGCAGCTTTATATCAGGGAGTATCCCTTCTGAGAATAAAAACAGCTGTAGTTTGTTAAGGTAATTACACAGGGGAAAGGATAATGTACTGTGTACTCCTCAGAAGAAAATGATTTGTGGTGAGGGGAGAGAGATAAAAACTCATTTAGGAACGAAATGAACGTGCTGCGTAGGTAGCTGTTTATCAGTAAATATCTCCACTGAGATTAAGAAAAGCAGTGTCTTAATAAATTAAGTACTTCCTGGTATGGTTACTGTACTGGAAACTCCACAAAACAATCTGGATTGTGTTGAGGGAACAGAGAATAAAGCTTATTTAGGACCTGCACTTACGAAGGGGGTAGGCAGCTGTATATCAGGGAGTATCCCTTCTGAGAATAAAAACAGCTGTAGTTTGTTAAGGTAATTACACAGGGGAAAGAAAAATGTACTGGGTACTCCTCAGAAGAATCTGATTTGTGGTGAGGGGAGAGAGATAAAAGCTCATTTAAGAACGAAATGAACGTTCTGCGTAGGTAGCTGTTTATCAGTAAATATCTCCACTGAGATTAAGAAAAGCAGTAGCTTAATAAATTAAGTACTTCCTTGTATGGTTACTGTACTGGTAACTCCACAAAACAATCTGGATTGTGTTGAGGGAACAGAGAAAAAAGCTCATTTAGACCTGCACTTACGAAGGGGGTAGGCAGCTGTATATCAGGGAGTATCCCTTCTGAGAATAAAATCAGCTGGAGTTGTTAAGGTAATTACACAGGGGAACGGATAAGGTACTGGGAACTCCTCAGAAGAATCTGATTTGTGGTGAGCGGAGAGAGATAAAAGCTCATTTAGAAACGACATGAACATGCAGGGCAGGTAACTGTTTATCAGTAAATATCTCTACTGAGATTAAGTAAAACAGTAGCTTAATAAATTACGTACTTCCTGGTATGTTTTCTGGACTGGTAACTCCCCAAAAGGATCTGGGTTGTGGTGAGGGAACAGAGAAAAAAGTTCATTTAGGACCTGCACTTACGAAGGTGGTAGGCAGCTGTCTATCAGGGAGTATCCCTTAGGAGAATAAGAACAGCTGGAGCTTGTTAAGGTAATTACATCGAGGAAAGGTTAATGTACTGGCAAATCCTCAGAAGAATCTGATTTGTGGTGAGGGGAGAGAGATAAAAGCTCATTTAGAAACTACATGAACATGCAGGGCAGGTAACTGTTTATCAGTAAATATCTCTACTGAGATTAAGTAAAACAGTAGCTTAATAAATTACGTACTTCCTGGTATGTTTTCTGTACTGGTAACTCCCCAAAAGGATCTGGGTTGTGGTGAGGGAACAGAGAAAAAAGCTCATTTAGGACCTGCACTTACGAAGGTGGTAGGCAGCTGTCTATCAGGGAGTATCCCTTAGGAGAATAAGAACAGCTGGAGCTTGTTAAGGTAATTGCATCGAGGAACGGTTAATGTACTGGGAACTGCTCAGAAGAATCTGATTTGTGCTGAGGGGAGAGAGATAAAAGCTCATTTAGGAACGATATGAACATACTGAGTAGGTAGCAGTTTATCAGTAAACATCTCCACTGAGATTATGAAAAGCAGTAGCTTAATAAATTTACTACTTCCTGGTAAGGTTACTGTACTGGTAACTCCCCAAAAGGTTCTGGTTTGTTGTGAGGGAACAGAGAGAAAAGTTCATTTAGGACCTGCACTTACGAAGGGGGTAGGCAGCTGTATAACAGGGAGTATCCCTTCTGAGAATAAATACAGCTGGAGTTTGTTAAGGTAATTAAAAAGGGAAAGGATAATGTACTGGGAAATCCTCAGAAGAATCTGATTTGTGGTGAGGGGATAGAGATAAAAGCTCATTTAGGAACGACATGAACATGCTGCGTAGGTAGCTGTTTATCAGTAAATATCTCCACTGAGATTAAGAAAAGCAGTAGCTTAATAAATTAAGTATTTCCTGGTATGGTTACTGGACTGGTAACTCCCCAAAAGAATCTGGATTGTGGTGAGGGAACAGAGAAAAAAGCTCATTTAGGACCTGCACTTACGAAGGGGGTAGGCAGCTGTATATCAGGGAGTATCCCTTCTGAGAAGAAAAACAGCCGGAGTTTGTTAAGGTAATTACAGAGGGGAAAGGATAATTTACTGGCAACTTCTCAGAAGAATCTGATTTGTGGTTAGGTGAGAGGGATAAAAGCTCTTTTAGGAACGACATGAACATGCTGCGTAGGTAGCTGTTTATCAGTAAATATCTCCACTGATATTAAGAAAAGCAGTACCTTAATATATTAAGTACTTCCTAGGATGGTTACTCTACTGGTAACTCCCCAAAAGAATGTGGATTGTGGTGAGGGAGAAGAGAAAAAACCTCATTTAGGAACTGCACTTACAAGGTGGTAGGCAGCTGTATATCAGGGAGAATCCCTTCTGAGAACAAATACAGCTGGATCTCGTTAAGGTAATTACTCAGGGGAAAGGATAATGTACTGGGAACTCCTCAGAAGAATCTGATTTGTGGTGAGGGGAGAGAGATAAAAGCTCATTTAGGAACGACATTAAAATGCTGATTAGGTAGTTGTTTATCAGTAAATATCTCCACTGAGAGTAAGAAAAGCAGTAGCTTAATAAATTAGGTACTTCCTGGTTGGTTACTATTCTGGTAACGCCCCAAAAGAATCTAGATTGTGGTGAGGGACAGAGAAAAAAGCTCATTTAGGACCTGCGCTTACGAAGGGGGTAGGCAGCTGTATATCAGGGAGTATCCCTTCTGAGAATAAAAACAGCTGGAACTTTTTGAGGTAATTACACAGGGGAAAGGATAATGTACTGGGATCTCCTCAGAAGAATCTAATTTGTGGTGAGGGGAGAGAGATAAAAGCTCATTTAGGAACGACATGAACATGCTGCGTAGGTAGCTGTTTATCAGTAAATATCTCCACTGAGATTAAGAAAAGCAGTAGCTTAATAAATTAAGTACTTCCTGGTATGGTTACTGTACTGGTAAGTCCCCAAAAGAATCTGGATTGTGGTGAGGGAACAGAGAAAAAAGCTTCTTTAGGACCTGTACTTACGAAGGGGGTAGGCAGCTTTATATCAGGGAGTATCCCTTCTGAGAATAAAAACAGCTGTAGTTTGTTAAGGTAATTACACAGGGGAAAGGATAATGTACTGTGTACTCCTCAGAAGAAAATGATTTGTGGTGAGGGGAGAGAGATAAAAACTCATTTAGGAACGAAATGAACGTGCTGCGTAGGTAGCTGTTTATCAGTAAATATCTCCACTGAGATTAAGAAAAGCAGTGTCTTAATAAATTAAGTACTTCCTGGTATGGTTACTGTACTGGAAACTCCACAAAACAATCTGGATTGTGTTGAGGGAACAGAGAATAAAGCTTATTTAGGACCTGCACTTACGAAGGGGGTAGGCAGCTGTATATCAGGGAGTATCCCTTCTGAGAATAAAAACAGCTGTAGTTTGTTAAGGTAATTACACAGGGGAAAGAAAAATGTACTGGGTACTCCTCAGAAGAATCTGATTTGTGGTGAGGGGAGAGAGATAAAAGCTCATTTAAGAACGAAATGAACGTTCTGCGTAGGTAGCTGTTTATCAGTAAATATCTCCACTGAGATTAAGAAAAGCAGTAGCTTAATAAATTAAGTACTTCCTTGTATGGTTACTGTACTGGTAACTCCACAAAACAATCTGGATTGTGTTGAGGGAACAGAGAAAAAAGCTCATTTAGACCTGCACTTACGAAGGGGGTAGGCAGCTGTATATCAGGGAGTATCCCTTCTGAGAATAAAATCAGCTGGAGTTGTTAAGGTAATTACACAGGGGAAAGGATATGTATTGGGAACTCCTCAGTAGAATCGGATTTGTGGTGAGGGGTGAGAGATAAAAGCTCATTTAAAAACGACATGAACATGTTGCGTAGGTAGCTGTTTATCAGTAAATATCTCCACTAAGATTAAGAAAAGCAGTAGCTTAATAAATTAAGTACTTCCTAGGATGGTTACTATACTGGTGACTCCCCAAAAGAATGTGGATTGTGGTGAGGGAACAGAGAAAAAAGCTCATTTAGGAACTGCACTTACGAAGGGGGTAGGCAGCTGTATATCAGGGAGTATCCCTTCAGAGAACAAGTACAGCTGGAGCTTGTTAAGGTAATTACTCAGGGGAAAGGATAATGTACTGGGAACTCCTCAGAAGAATCTGATTTGTGGTGAGGGGAGAGAGATAAAAGCTCATTTAGGAACGACATGGAAATGCTGATTAGGTAGTTGTTTATCAGTAAATATCTTCACTAAGAGTAAGAAAAGCAGTAGCTTAATAAATTAGGTACTTCCTGGTTGGTTCCTGTACTGGTAACGCCCCAAAAGAATCTGGATTGTGGTGTGGGAACAGAGAAAAAAGCTCATTTAGATCCTGCACATACGAAGGGGGTAGGCAGCTGTATATCAGGAAGTACCCCTTCTGAGAATAAAAACAGCTGGATCTTGTTAAAGTAATTACACAGGGGAAAGGATAATGTACTGGGAACTCCTCAGAAGAATCTGATTTGTGGTGAGGAGAGAGAGATAAAAGCTCATTTAGGAATGACATGAACATGCTGCGTAGGTAGCTGTTTATCAGTAAATATCTTCACTGAGATTAAGGAAAGCAGTAGCTTAATAAGCTAAGTACTTCCTGGTATGGTTACTGTACTGGTAACTCCCCAAAAGAATCTGGATTGAAGTGAGGGAACAGAGAAAAAAGCTCATTTAGGACCTGCAATTACGAAGGGGGTAGGCAGCTGTATATCAGGGAGTATCCCTTCTGAGAATAAAAACAGCTGGAGCTTGTTAATGAAATTACACAGGGGAAAGGATAATGTACTGGGAAATCCTCAGAAGAATCTGATTTGTGGTGAGGGGAGAGAGATAAAATCTCATTTAGGAACGACATGAACATGCTGCGTAGGTAGCTGTTTATCATTAAATATCTCCACTGAGTTTAAGAAAAGCAGTAGCTTAATAAACTAAGTACTTCCTGGTATGGTTACTGTACTGATAACTCCCCAAAAGAATCTGGATTGTGGTGAGGGAACAGAGAAAAAGCTCATTTAGGACATGCACTTACGAAGGGGGTAGGCAGCTGTATATCAGGGAGTATCCCTTCTGAGAATAAAAACAGCTGTAGTTTGTTAAGGTAATTACACAGGGGAAAGGATAATGTACTTGGTACTCCTCAGAAGAATCTGATTTGTGGTGAGGGGAGAGAGATAAAAGCTCATTTAGGAACGAAATGAACGTGCTGCGTAGGTAGCTGTTTATCAGTAAATATCTCCGCTGAGATTCAGAAAAGCAGTAGCTTAATGAATTAAGTACTTCCTGGTATGGTTACTGTACTGGTTACTCCACAAAACAATCTGGATTGTGTTGAGGGAACAGAGAAAAAAGCTCATTTATACCTGCACTTACGAAGGGGGTAGGCAGCTGTATATCAGGGAGTATCCCTTCTGAGAATAAAAACAGCTGGAGTTGTTAAGGTAATTACACAGGGGAAAGGATAATGTATTGGGAACTCCTCAGTAGAATCTGATTTGTGGTGAGGGGAGAGAGATAAAAGCTCATTTAGGAATGACATGAACATGCTCCGTAGGTAGCTGTTTATCAGTAAATATCTTCACTGAGATTAAGAAAAGCAGTAGCTTAATAAGCTAAGTACTTCCTGGTATGGTTACTGTACTGGTAACTCCTCAAAAGAATCTGGATTGAGGTGAGGGAACAGAGAAAAAAGTTCATTTAGGACCTGCAATTACGAAGGGGTTAGGCAGCTGTACATCAGGGAATATCCCTTCTGAGAATAAAAACAGCTGGAGTTTGTTAAGGTAATTCCACAGGGGAAAGGATAATGTACTGGGTACTCCTCAGAAGAATCTGCTTTGTGGTGAGGGGAGAGAGATAAAAGCTCATTTAGGAACGAAATGTACATGCTGCGTAGGTAGCTGTTTATCAGTAAATATCTCCACTGAGATTAAGAAAAGCAGTATCTTAATAAATTAAGTACTTCCTGGTATGGTTACTGTACTGGTAACTCTACAAAACAATCTGGATTGTGTTGAGGGAACAGAGAAAAAAGCTCATTTAGACCTGCACTTACGAAGGGGGTAGGCAGCTGTATATCAGGGAGTATCCCTTCTGAGAATAAAAACAGCTAGAGCTTGTTAAGGTAATTACACAGGGGAAAGGATAATGTATTGGGAACTCCTCAGTAGAATCTGATTTGTGGTGAGGGGAGAGAGATAAAAGCTCATTTAAGAACGACATGAACATGCTGCATAGGTAGCTGTTTATCAGCAAATATCTCCACTGAGATTAAGAAAAGCAGTAGCTTAATAAATTAAGTACTTCCTGGTATGGTTACTGTACTGGTAACTCCCCAAAAGAATCTGGATTGTGGTGAGGGAACAGAGAATAAACTCATTTAGGACCTGCACTTACGAAGGGGGTAATCAGCTGTATATCAGGGAGTATCCCTTCTGAGAATAAAAACAGCTGGAGCTTGTTAAAGTAATTACACAGGAGAAAGGATAATGTACTGGGAACTCCTCAGAAGACTCTTATTTGTGGTGAGGGGAGAGAGATAAAAGCTCATTTATGAACGACATGAACATGCTGCGTAGGTAGCTGTTTATCAGTAAATATCTCCACTGAGTTTAAAAAAAGCCTGCCGGACCAGCCGGCAGGGGAGCAGGAATCCTGACTGAGGGGCGGCAGGGATACGGAAAAGGAAAAATAAGGCAAGAGAAAAAAGACAACAGACAAAGATGGGGTACAGGAGGTCTGCAGCCGTGAGGTTGAACCTCAAGACTGCAGCAACAGTTTATTCTCACTCCCAGCTTATATGCAGTTTTGGAACCAGGGAATAGCATAGGATTGTTCAAATTCCAGAACATAAAGAGGCTTTGAAGTTTGCAACATTTGATTACAGTAGACACAGGACAAGGTTGATTAACATAGGAATCTACTCCAGCGTACATAGCAAGGTTGGGACATAGCAAAGCATTTCCGGATAGTGGCTGTGAACAAATGTCCTCGCCTTTAGCATATCCTGGCGGTAACAGCACAGCCAGAGGTGATAATGAACCTAGTTGCAGGTTTGGCTCCCGACATCTTGGCGACATTGGCACAGCCAGAGGTCAGGATGAGCTTAGCTGCTAGCTCGGCTCCCGACAATTCCCCCGTCTTTTTATTAAAAGAAGCGAACCCGCCTGTCTTAGGTGGGTGAGTACCTCAGCCTGCCTTACCCGTCTTAGGGAACAACTTCAGAGCAGTGCTGAAGGCCCTGTCTTAGGTCGGTCTTGGCTGGCACTGCCTCATACCCGTCTCTGGCTGCGGTTCCTCTCGGGGGAAATTCATTTACTTGGAGCTTGACCTTATACAGCTGGCTGGCTAAACTCATGAAAGAGTTTTGCAATATGCGTACAATGCAAGGAAGACATAGGCAAGCCATCAGCAAAAGTATGCCTGGGCCGAGCAATGTCATTTGCAGCCCCTTAACGTTAGTTAAGGAAGGGACATACTGTTGAAGTTGTTCAAACAGTTTTTATGCTGTTTCTGCCACTTTAAAGTCCAAAGGTGGAGCTTGTTCTAGTCCGGCTATTTGTCTATGGAGTTGAAAGAGATCCAAGGAGAAGTTATTATGGTGCCAAATACCATTTAGATGTGCTACAACTTGTTCCCAAGGATAGCTCGACCCATTATACTTATGGAGGTTCACCCAAATAAAGTCAAACCCAGCATGACAGCGCACCCGTTGCAAAGTTTGTAAGGCACGAATTTGTTCTCCCAGAGACAACACAGATTCATACAACGCTTCTAATTTTTGTTTTACCTTATCATCAATCCTGCCTTGAAAGTGCAGGGCTCGCATGGTATTATGAGCAAGCTGATTAACATGGTGAGCTGTCTGCACATTTTGTGTTAAAGCCACATTAGCCGCTGCAGAGGCAGCTAAGGAAATAAAGGCTAAAATTCCTGCTATTAATAGCCCTACAAATCGTCTAGGGTGCATAAGTTGTTTTAAATGTTTTAACACTTGAATACCTGTTTCTTCATACCAAGCTTCAGATGAGTTTACAGGAAGCATAACAAATAGTGGTTGCTTAATAATAATTACAGAATCAGTAAGACCACTATACAAGCAATTTGTAAAAGAACAGTTAGTGCAGGTAACATCAAAGTACATGGCTCCTATAGAAATATTAAAAGGTCCATACATAATAGCATAAGGGGGTGTTACACAACTCATAATAGTTTTTAACGAAGTAGACGTGGGCCAGGAGATATTGTTTAGGGAAGCCACTAACATCAAGACATGGCGTTGAGGGCGTCCATTCATCCACCACAGACCTGGGTTGAACTTGTTGGTGAGATTAGCTCCAGACCAGTCCATCAGCTGAGAATTAGTTCCTGAAATATTGGTTATAAAAGGGTGATCATGTCTTCACTTTACGGGGTGCAGTTCTCCCGTGGATTCTACAATTTGAGAGGAGTTGATGCAGCGAGGTATCATGAAGGACGAGGTAGAATTGGCATGTACAGGAAACCCAGTAGGCAATGAAGTCATTTGTATATTATATACTTGACTATTATCAGGAATCCAAATTCTATAGTTTATGGATTGCATTACAGTACAGCCTGGAATATAACTGTTGGAGTCAGTTGTAAACCATAAAGGGGTTCCAATGCCAGAAGCTGCAAAATCTCCCATCTTAATGTGCTGGACAAAAGGGTCTGGAGCTGTACTGTATGCAGATCTGTTGACATGGACGAACACCTCAGCTCCCTCCCAGGTCGCAGGGTGCACAATCGGTGGATCTGGCACATAAGCCCAGTGGGTCAGCGCTTGTACCTTTCTGATGAGTTTCCACAATCCGAACACAACGCTCAGGTAGCCAGCGGGCATCATTTTCATCCTGTGAAAAAACACAGACATGTCCTCGACCCCATGTCAATACCAGATCGGGCCCGTGCCAAGCACTTGTTAAAGGATCTTTCCACTTAACTTGAGCAAAAGCTCTTTGCTCTCTCTTTTCCCAGAACCGCTGTGCTGCGGAGTGGCCATTGCAATCCAAATTTAAAAAATTTTGTATTAACAAAGTATGAGAAAGTATATTAACAGGAGATAAGGGGTATAGTTTCCCCCCTTTTAATTTAGAAATTTGGTGTTTTAACAAACTGTTGGCCAGTTAGACAATTTCTTGACCATGAGGATTATAGGGAATTCCTGTAGAGTGAACAATTTGGTAAGATTTGCAAAAAGTTTGAAAAGCTCGCCCAATATATCCCGGACCATTATAGGTTTTAATTTGTTTAGGAAGTCCCATAGTAGCAAAGCAGTGTAAGGCATGGGAGATACAATGTTTTGCCAGCTTCACCGCTAAGAGGAGTGGCCATAATAAAATTAGAGTAAGTGTCTATGGTAACATGGACAAAGCGGAGCCGTCCAAAAGAGGGGATGTGGGTAACAGCCATTTGCCACACATGGTTAGCCACTAAGCCTAGAGGATTAATGCCATTGGAGGGCACAGGCAGGAAGGTAGCACAGTTGGGACAAGTTTTTACAATTTGACGAGCTGCCTCACGAGTAATATGAAATTGCTGACGTAAGGCACGACTGTTTTGATGGTGGGCAGCATGTGATTGTTTTGTCAAGTCAATTTGAGAAAGAAAAATTTGGGTAGCCTCATTTGTAATAGCATTGTCCTCAGTTAATGGTAAGAAGAGGCAAAGTGAAATAATTTGTTGGAGGGACAATGATGTGAAATTGTGCCCACAAAATTGGCCCAAGCAATGGCTCAGGAATCACAATGAGTATAAAGCCATTTTTGCTGTTGTAAAGTATAGGGGATATAAATAACCTGTGGATCTCGTCCAAGATACTTACAAGATTCCACACGGCACATATGGAATAAGGTGGCTACCAATTCATAATAAGGAGTTAACACTTTTGAAGGAGTAGCAGGCAAGGAAAGCCACAAAAGGGGGTCCCTTCTGCCAAAGGACCGCTGTTGGAGAATGAGATATAGTTAAAATATAAGCTTCCCAAGAGGCTGAGTAATCTATATAATTTACATGTTGGGAAGAAATGGCAGAATTTACTATGCTCAAGGCTTTTGCTGCTTTAGTTGTCATTTCCCTGGGAGATGTAGGGTCAGGGTCCCCCTTCAACAGACCAAACAGAAGGAAAATTTTGGCGAGTAGAAGAGAGAGCCCATGCTACAAAGCTTTGACGCAAGGCGGGGCTGTTCGCCATGCCTTGGGGTAACACTAGCCAATGGTACCTTTTTATGGGTCAAGATTTGTAGAGGGGACATTAAATGCAAAGCATTTGCAATCTTGAGGAGCAAGAGGTATGGTATAAAAGCAATCTTTTAAGTCAATTATAATTTTGTATGTATTTTGAGGAATTGCCATAGGAGAGGGCAAGCCCGGTTGTAATGCCCCCATAAGTTCCATGGTGGCATTCACTCGCCAGAGATCCTGTAGGAGTCTCCATTTGCCAGATTTCTTTTTAACAACAAAAATAGGTGAATTCCATGGGGAAGTAGTAGGAGCAATGTGGCCCAAGTCCAGCCGTTTCTGCACCAGCTGTTGGGCAACAACAATCTTTTTAATTGATAGTGGCCACTGATCCACCCACACCGGAGTGTCTGATAACCATGTGATAGGATCGGCATGAGGGACAGGACGAGCAGCAACCCCCGCTAAAAATATCCCAGCCCTTGTCTAGGAGGTCGGGGCTGAGGTTGAATGGGTTCTCTAATTCCTTGTTGATGGCTTCCCAATCCTCCTGAAGGCAGTAGCCCTTGACTTAGGAGTTGACGAGTGACTGCGTCACTAGGGCTAAACAAATAGACTCCCATTTTTTTTCATAATATCTCTGCCCCACAAATTTATGGGCAAATGATCTGGAAAGTTCCAGAATGCCCCTCACCATCTCTCCAGTAAAGGATGGGTGTTGGGTGTCTGTGGCATGGCCAATCCCCTGCAAGGATGTAAGAGACGCAGTAAGAGGCCAGTTGGAAGGCCCATGTCTCTTGGCTATCACAGACACATCTGCTCCTGTATCTAACAGACCTCGGAAGGGCTTTTCTTGTATATAAATTGTAAGCTCGGGCCTGTCCCAGTTTATGTTTTGAACCCAAAATATGTCCGAGGACCCAAAACTCCTTTCTCACCTTTTAATAGATCAAATAAGGGTTTTAATTCAGCTGTGGACAATTTAAGATAAGGGTGAAGCCAATTAATATCTCCCAGAAATTTTTGAAAATCATGTAAAGTACGCAAATGAGATGTCTTAACCTGTAATTTCTGACTAGCAAAATAATAAGGACCAAAAATATGACCAAGAGGGATTTTTATTTTTCTCTGCCTGGGCTGGCTTTGAACTATCCAAAGAGTCTTAGCCATAAAAGCCCTTTTTATTTCCAATTAAACCAATAGGAGAACAAAAGGAGTAGAGTTTACCTGTAAGTTGCTAAGAATTGACCACCAAGTAGTTGTCAGAGTTTTGCTGTAACACTTAAAGAACGGCAGACTGAATGGGGTCCAAGTGTCATTAAATCTAGTCATATTATTTAACCTTACCTTACTGGCACGTGAAAGAGAAAACAAATGAATAACAATAAGTCTCAGCTTCAGTGGATCTGAAGTGGCTGTGTCTTCCATCCCAAATTAGCAGGCCAGCAGGAGAGATGGTTTGCATCTGGATAATTCTGTAGTAGAGTTCCCTGGATAGGCTGTCACATTTCCTGCTTGTTGCCTGTAAATTTCTACACAGACTGGTTAAGGGCATTTTTAAACAGATTTTAGAAGGCTTGGGCCTTTAACCATCCTTCTAGTCACAAAATCCACACAGATTGAAGGCTAACCAAGTCTGCTCTCTGTCGCAGCCAGGGCAGTTTCTGAGTCACAAACAACTCCCAGTTTGGAAGCCGGCTGTGGAGGCAGCTTTCTGTAGCCATAGACTGCCACGGTCCACTCAGCTAGCACACATGTCAACCTGTATCCTATAAAGCAAAATGTTAATTTGGGGTCTGGAAAATTTAGGTTAATAGTCACACCTGTGCAGTTATTTCAAAATGACTCTGGTCCCTTGATCTTAAAGAGTTTATGAGAGCACAGCGAAAAAAGAGAAAAAAAAATGGAGAAGCAAAATCTTAGTCTATACCAAAGAATTGTCAGGATTAGATGTACACTTGACTCTTAGCATAGATAGACATAAAGAATAACACACTGGTTGTACATTATTGTACTTATATTACGTGCTGAATGTTAGAACCTTTTGGAGTTTTTCTTAGACACATTTGTTTGCTCCCAAACATGATCAGTTTGGGCTTAAAACCTGTTTTTGTTTTGTTTTTAAGTTTTACCAACACATAGACATAGACATACATACACATACAGACAACGTTCACACGTTTTGGGGCGCGCTTAGAATTGTTCTTTAATTGGCCATGTAAGTTTTTCTGGAATTCCAGTGGCAAATGATATTATTTTGCCTATATTCTAGAACCACGTGGTTAGATAGTAAGCAAACAAACAAACAAACAAAAAAACCTTTTCAGCAAACTAAAATTTTCAGATCATCCGAGAAGCCACATTTTGAGAAACCAGTTTAGCTCACAAAGGGAGTATATGGGAGACAGGATATGAACACAGACAGTTAGCTCACAGTAAGACACCTTCATCTTGCAGCATTTGAATTGTAAGGCACCTTTGAAATGCAAGGTTACAGGACTCTGCCCAGCCTCCAGGAATTTGGCATGCTTGTTACCTGGGGGATGGGCAGGCTTTCACTCCATCCAATCCTATTGTCTACCATGTGCTCAATGCTAGAGAAACTTATGATTTAGCCAAACAAGCAGAATTTAACTGAGTCTCCAAACTTAAACATCAATAACAAGGATAGAAAACCTTTCTTCGAGTCTTTTAAAGCAGATGTTAAACAAATATCAATACCCATCCTATGTCACAGGCAGGCAGGCAGAGTTTAGAGGGAGACAGAAAAAGAGACAGAGAGAACTTCATCTGCCTGAGCGCTCATAGAAGTTAGGTAAGTCCTGCAAAATATTCCAAATATATATGATTGGGCTCAAACTTGAGCAGCTTTCCTGAAACAATTTAGACTTGATGAGCAACCAGCTGAGCTGAACTAGAGATCAGTTGTCTCCAAACACCCACAATTGCTGATCTCCTTGACCTAGCCCAGTGGATTTATGGAAAAATGTAAGCTCCAGGCTAATGGTCACTCACCCTGGTTGGGGATTCAAATCTGTCCTGGTGGATGGAAATAGAGCGCTGGGTCAGGAGAAGTTACCTCAGTGGTGTTAGCATTTCTCTAGCCTCAGGTTCCTCCCCCCTGCTAGCAGCCTGCACCTAGGAGAGCTGTAAGTCTGCCAGGACTCCCTTTAAAGGAGTTCGTTGTTCTGGATGAAGCTGTGACAATAGAGCTATAACTCATTTTAACATAGTCTCAGCATAGGTCAATCTATCTTTAATAGGCTTATTGAATAATTTCTCCTCAGAGTCTGAGCCATCTGAGTCTTCCTTAATGTCTAGCTCAGTGGGTTCAGGTCTTGTTAATTTTCTCAGCTCTTCCCAGGCAGCAGCATACGCTCCCAGGGCTGGGCAACACTCATCAGGTCCCTGTTCAGTTTTTCCAATCGACTGATCGAATTTAATCTGTTCATGGCTAAGATCTAAGGAATCTCGGACCAGAAACCAAAGAATACTAGCATCCACTGAGGTTTTCTCAGGGCCAGTTGCATCACAATGTTCCCTTTTTTATATTATTTTATTTATTTTTTTATTTTTATTTTATTTTTTTTTCTCGCAAGTTCCTAAGTTATTAGTTCCTTCCTCCAGGAACTGGGGGCATGCTTTCTCAATAAAATAAAAGAAACGTTCTAAGTTACTTTGGCCAACTTTCACTGCCCGGGCATTAAGCATGCCTTTGGGGGCCTGCATGTAAAGCATGCGGCTATTACCTTGTCCCATAATTTATTACTCCCAACGATACACTCTCCTCCCGCTCTCCTTCCGAAGTATTCAGACGTCCTTACCTGAGCGGGGGTCACCCGCCGTCGATCCAAGGTCTTCAAGTCCCTGTTCCAGGCGCCAAACCTGCCGGACCAGCCGGCAGGGGAGCAGGAATCCTGACTGAGGGGCGGAAGGGATACGGAAAAGGAAAAATAAGGCAAGAGAAAAAAGACACGAGACAAAGATGGGGTACAGGAGGTCTGCAGCCGTGAGGTTGAACCTCAAGACTGCAGCAACAGTTTATTCTCACTCCCAGCTTATATGCAGTTTTGAACCAGGGAATAGCATAGGATTGTTAAAATTCCAGAACATAAAGAGGCTTTGAAGTTTGCAACATTGATTACAGTAGACACAGGACAAGGTTGATTAACATAGGAATCTACTCCAGCGGACATAGCAAGGTGGGGACATAGCAAAGCAATTCCGGATAGTGGCTGTGAACAAATGTCCTTGCCTTTAGCATATCCTGGCGGTAACAGCACAGCCAGAGGTGATAATGAACCTAGTTGCAGGTTTGGCTCCCGACATCTTGGCGACATCGGCAAACCCAGAGGTCAGGATGAGCTTAGCTGCTAGCTCGGCTCCCGACAGAAAAGCAGTAGCTTAATAAATTAAGTACTTCCTGGTATGGTTACTGTACTGGTAACTACCCAAAAGAATCTGGATTGTGGTGAGGGAACAGAGAAAAAAGCTCATTTAGGACCTGCACTTACGAAGGGGGTAGGCAGCTGTATATCAGGGAGTATCCCATCTGAGAATAAAAACAGCTGGAGCTGGTTAAGGTAATTACACAGGGGAAAGGATAATGTACTGGGAACTCCTCAGAAGAATCGGAATTGTGGTGAGGGGAGAGAGATAAAAGCTCATTTAGGACCGACATGAACATTGTGTGTAGGTAGCTGTTTATCAGTAAAATATCTCCACTGAGATTAAGAAAAGCAGTAGCTTAATAAATTAAGTACTTCCTGGTATGGTTACTGTACTGGTAACTACCCAAAAGAATCTGGATTGTGGTGAGGGAACAGAGAAAAAAGCTCATTTAGGACCTGCACTTAGGAAGGGGGTAGGCAGCTGTATATCAGGGAGTATCCCTTCTGAGAATAAAAACAGCTGGAGCTTGTTAAGGTAATTACACAGGGGAAAGGATAATGTACTGGGAACTCCTCAGAAGATCTGATTTGTGGTGAGGGGAGAGAGATAAAAGCTCATTTAGGAACGACATGAACATGTTGCGTAGGTAGCTGTTTATCAGTAAATATCTCCAATGAGATTAAGAAAAGCAGTAGCTTAAAAAATTAAGTACTTCCTGGAATGGTTACTGTACTCGTAACTCCCCCAAAGAATCTGGATTGTGGTGAGGGAACAGAGAAAAAAGCTCATTTAGGGCCTGCACTTACGAAGGGGGTAGGCAGCTGTATATCAGGGAGTATCCCTTCTTTGAATAAAAACAGCTGGAGCTTGTTAAGGGTAATTACACAGGGGAAAGGATAATGTACTGGGAACTCCTCAGAAGAATCTGATTTGTGGAGAGGGGAGAGAGATAAAAGCTCATTTAGGAACGACATGAACATGCTGCGTAGGTAGCAGTTTATCAGTAAATATCTCCCCTGAGATTAAGAAAAGCAGTAGCTTAATAAATTAAGTACTTCATGTATGGTTACTGTACTGGTAACTCCCCAAAAGATTCTGGATTGTCGTGAGGGAACAGAGAAAAAGCTCATTTAGGACCTGCACTAACGAAGGGGGTAGGCAGCTGTATATCAGGGAGTATCCCTTCTGAGAATAAAAACAGCTGGAGCTTGTTAAGGTAATTACACAGGGGAAAGGATAATGTACTGGGAACTCCTCAGAAGAATCTGATTTGTGGTGAGGGGATAGAGATAAAAGCTCATTTAGGAACGACATGAACATGCTGCGTAGGTAGCTGTTTATCAGTAAATATCCCCACTGAGATTAAGAAAAGCAGTAGCTTTTTAAATTAAGTACTTCCTGGTATGGTTACTGTACTAGTAACTCCCAAAAGATTCTGGATTGTGGTGAGGGAACATAGAAAAAGCTCATTTAGGACCTGCACTTACGAAGGGGGTAAGCAGCTGTATATCATGGAGTATCCCTTCTGAATAAAAACAGCTGGAGCTTGTTAAGGTAATTACACAGGGGAAAGGATAATGTACTGGGAACTCCTCAGAAGAATCTGATTTGTGGTGAGGGGAGAGAGATAAAAGCTCATTTAGGAACGACATGAACATGCTGCGTAGGTAGCTGTTTATCAGTAAATATCTCCACTGAGATGAAGAAAAGCTGTAGCTTAATAAATTAAGTACTTCCTGGTATGGTTACTGTACTGGTAACTCCCCAAAAGAATCTGGGTTGTGGTGAGGAACAGAGAAAAAGCTCATTTAGGATCTGCACTTAAGAAGGGGGTAGGCAGCTGTATATCAGGGAGTATCCCTTCTGAGAATAAAAACAGCTGGAGCTTGTTAAGGTAATTACTCAGGGGAAAGGATAATGTACTGGGAACTCCTCAGAAGAATCTGATTTGTACATCGACTACTTGGTGACTTCCGGGAGGAGCGGCTGAGCCCTTGCAGAGCTCCCTCTGATATCATAGTTTTCTCACCTCAGAGAAACAGTTTCTCCGAGAAAGACAGCCAAAGTAAGTTCTAACAGTACAGGGATTCTGAACAGGAAGGAAAAATCGACTTTGCTGGTCTGAAAACACAGATTTGAGCTCCGGGCGGCGTCCTGCCGCGGCCCCCAGCGCCGCCTCCGGCACAGTGCCGGGCACAGCCCCCCACACTCCGCGCAGCTAAAGTGAGAAATACTCCAGACGGCAGCCGAGCACGGAGGACCTGACATCGCAGAGACAGCGTGAGTACCCCAAAAGTTTTCTTCACTTGTGCCCACAGTCCAGCTTCTGGAAGGCATCCCTGTCCCCACCGCCAGAGCAAAGCGCCATCTTTGCCACTGGCATAGGGTCACACCAGACTGGAACTGAAGCGGGCCTGGGGAAAGCGAGGTCAAAAAGCCATCTTCGAAAAGGGCAGGAGGGCGGAATCAGTGAGAACCAGCTCTGCCCAGAAGAACGCCCCCTGCCCTGGCGGGAGGCGAGTCCGCGGCTTAGCCAGAGATGCCCCGCCCTGCCCGCTGGAACTTCTAAACTTAAAGCAAAAGCTGCGAGCAGCTACAAGGGGCACGGAAACAACAGACGGAGGAACAAACAGTTCCGGGGACAGCTAAACGGTCCCGTCACAGAGGAAGCTAATTCTCAGCCCAAAACGGAGCTGCATTCCATAGCCACCTATGCCAAGGAGGCCGCCTCCCTCAGGCAAGCAACTCTCAGTGGAGCAAAACAGGCCAGAAGCGCACCGCCCTTCTGAGTTCACAGCCTAGTCAAGTCCAGGCATCAAAGGCAGCTGCCCCACAGCAGACAGAGGAGCCACAGTTCCTGTGACTGCTCACGTCCCCATTGACAGAGGACGCCCAAGGCCTGCCTGCAAGCCGTGCGAACCTCAGAGACCCACGATTGCACCAACAGGGAAGAAGGGTCAGACCATATCCACCACTTGCCAACTGAAATCAAGTCAAACCAGCCAATCAGGAAAATAGACTGCAGTCCATTGCAGGGAAACCAGAGACTGGTTTCTTTTTATTTTTAAACATTTTTTTAAACTTTTTTTTTTTTTTTTTTTTGGCCAGTCCTGGGCCTTGGACTCAGGGCCTGAGCACTGTCCCTGGCTTCTTTTTGCTCAAGGCTAGCACTCTGCCACTTGAGCCACAGCGCCGCTTCTGGCCGTTTTCTGTATATGTGGTGCTGGGGAATCAACCTAGGGCCTCATGTATCCGAGGCAGGCACTCTTGCCACTAGGCTATATCCCCAGCCCCTAAACTTTTCTTTTAAATTTTCTTTTTAATTTTTTCACACCTGAAACATCATTGGCTTTTTTTTTTGGTTTGTTTGTTTTTTGTTTGTTTTCCATTTTTACTGGTTTGTTTTATCAAGTTTTTTTTTGTGTTTGTTTTATTTGTTTGGGTTGTTCCTTTTCTGTTATTTTCCTTTTTATTTACTTATGCTTCCTTTTTAAATAATTTTTCTCTGTTATGTGTATCTGTCTTCCAGTATTTTTACTTCATTTCTCTCGTTGCGTCCTCTTCCTTTAAAAATTACTTTCCTATAAATAACACCCTACACCCTTTTCTGCTAACTCTCCAGTGTCTTTCATTTTATCAATGTTCTTTCTACTGATCCTACTCTTCTCCACATTTCCACGTCACTAAAACAAAACCAAAATCACCACCCCCCCCCAATACACTTTACTCTATTCTCTTTACTACCTCCCAATTACCCTCCTGACTTACTGCCTGGACCTCCAGGTTCCATTGACTCCGGGTTATTGGATAGAGGGTAACCCAGCTTAATACGAGTGAATCAAAGGGGTTCATAGAGAAAGCCGTCCTAAAAGAACTTAATATAAAAACAAGAATTGCGTATAAGGTTGTAACAGTAAATAAGTAACTACTGAATACAGGGCCCAGGATCGGATGTTATATTGAAATTGTATTCTTTAGGAACACCAAATCTAACTTTATAGACAGGTATACAAGTTATCTGTATATAATTGTGAAATTGTAAGATTTACACAACAGTGCTTGGTAAGGACTGCTTTGGGTCTTAAACAGTGCTCACAGGTGCTGGTAGACTGGCATTCCCAATTCAAATGGGCAGAAGAAACACAAGAAAGATGGCAAATAATGAAGTCTTATCCCCCACTCAAAACAAGCAGGAAGCAGAGCAATCAATCAAAAACATAGAAGAAACCCCCCAAAATGCTCTACAAAGTTTACTGATAAACATGATAAATGAAAAGTTTGAATCTCTTCAGTCAATTATGTTAGAGCGTGAGGAGGCAAAGCAAAAATTAATGGAGAATTTCATGGCATCCACAAATAGAAAGATAAGTGAGCTTCAAGAGTCAAATGAAAAGATAGCTACCCAACTTAAAGATTTGAGAGACAACACTCAAAACCAAAGTAATGAAGTTAATGAAGTAAAGAAGTCCATACAGGACCTAAGAAATGACATGGAAATCATCAGGAAAGACCAGTCCGAAGGAAAAGAGATTCGAAATCAAGTAGCTAGCCTACAGTCCCGACTAACTGAAGCAGAGGATCGAATCTCAGGAGCTGAAGATTCCTTAGATTCTATGGAGAAAGAAAAAATCAGTACAAATCCAGTCCAAGCAACAAAACAGATCGCTACAGGAGATTCAAGACACAATCAGGAAGCCCAATTTAAGGATAATAGGTATTGAGGAAAACTTGGAGAAAGAGGTTAATGGGATAGGCAACCTATTTAACAGAATATTAGCTGAGAACTTCCCAAACATCCAGAAGGAAAGGCCTATACAGATACAAGAAGCATTTAGAACCCCAAATCGACCAGACCAGAATAGGACTTCCCACCGACACATTGTGATCAAAACAGCTTCAGCAGAGTGCAAGGAAAAAATACTCAAAGCTGGTAGGGCAAAGAAAACAATCACATATAAAGGAAAAGCAATCAGAATTACCCCAGACTTCTCAGCAGAGACCATGAAAGCAAGGAGAGCCTGGAATGAAGTATACCAAACTCTAAATAAAAATAACTACCAACCAAGAATTCTGTACCCCGCCAAACTCTCCTTCATAGCCGAAGGTCAAATAAAAGTCTTCCACAATAAGGAAAAACTGAAACAATATATCTCCACCAAACCAGCTTTACACAAAATCCTTAAAGATGTACTATACAGGGAAAATAATCAAGATCCCAACACAGACAGAGAAATGAACCCTAATTAGTAAACACTAGATCAAGAAATGGGAAGACACAGCTTTAAACAAGATAGTGATAATGAAAGGAACAAACGATCACCTCTCAATCCTAACTGTCAACATTAATGGACTTAATTCTCCAATCAAACGACATAGGCTCATAAGTTGGATCAAAAATCAAGATCCATCTTTCTGCTGCCTCCAAGAGACACATCTATCCAGCAAAAGTAAACATCTTCTAAAAGTGAAAGGCTGGAAACAAATCTATCAAGCAAATGGCCCCCATAAGCAGGCTGGAGTTGCAATCCTAGTATCAGACAAAATTGACTTCAAATTAAAAAAGGTAAGAAGAGACAAAGAAGGTTACTACATACTAGTAAAAGGATCTCACCAACAGGAAGAAATAACCATCCTAAATATCTACACGCCAAATGCAGGAGCACCCAACTTCATCAAACAAACACTACTGGCTCTAAAAACATCATAGACCCAAACACAATGATAGTGGGGGACTTTAACACTCCACTATCACCTCTGGACAGATCAACACGCCAAAAACTGAACAAAGAAACCACAGAACTAAACAATTGCATAGACCAACTAGACTTAATCGACATCTACAGAATATTCCACCCAGCAAGGACAGAATACACATTCTTTTCGGCAGCACATGGAACATTCTCCAAAATAGATCACATCTTAGGGCACAAAGAAAATCTGTACAAATTCAGAAGTATCAAAATCATTCCCTGGATTCTTTCAGACCACAATGGAATAAAATTAGAGCTCAACTCATTCAGCCACCACAGAAAATCCCACAATTCATGGAGACTAAAGAACACACTGCTGAACCATCAGTGGATCATTGAAGAAATTAAAACAGAAATTCAAATGTTTATGGACTTCAACCAAGTTGAGGACACAAAGTACCAGCTCCTTTGGGACACAGCAAAGGCAGTACTCAGAGGAAAATTTATATCTCTGAGTACATACATCAACAAACTGGAGAAACAGCAACTCAGTAATTTAAGGAAGCACCTTAATTTTCTGGAGAGAGAACAGCAAGCCAAACCCCAAGTCAATAGACGGAAGCAAATAATTAAAATCAAATCAGAATTAAATCAATTAGAGACGAAAAAAACCATCGAAAGAGTCAAGAAAACAAAGAGTTGGTTCTTTGAAAAAATCAACAAGATAGACAGACCCCTGGCAAACCTGACCAAAGAACGAAGGCAGCACACTCAAATAAACAAGATAAGAGATGAAACAGGTAGCATCACCACAGAAATAACCGAAATTCAGAAAATAATAAGGGACTATTTTGCAAACCTTTATGCCAACAAATTCGAGAACTTGGAAGAAATGGATGATTTCCTAGAAAAAATTGATACCCCCAAACTCAACTATGAAGACTTAAACCTTCTAAACAGACCCATATCCAGTATTGAAATAGAAACAGCAATAAATGATCTCCCATCCAAGAAAAGCCCAGGTCCAGACGGATTCACCGCAGAATTCTACAAGGCCTTCAAAACAGAACTCACTCCAATATTTCTCAAACTCTTCAATGAAATTGAAAGAGAACATTCACTACCAGACTCATTTTATGAAGCCAGTATAACCCTCATCCCAAAACCAGGCAGAGACTCATCATGGAAAGAGGACTACAGACCAATCTCCCTGATGAACATAGATGCAAAAATTCTCAACAAAATTCTGGCCAATCGACTTCAACAGGTCATCAAAAAAATCATACACCACGATCAAACTGGATTCATCCCAGGGATGCAAAGCTGGTTTAATATACGCAAGTCAATTAATGTAATCCACCACATCAACCGGAGCAAGGTAAAGAACCACATGGTTTTATCGCTGGATGCGGAAAAAGCGTTCGATAAAATCCAGCACCCATTTATGCTAAAAGCCCTGGAAAAACTGGGATTCCAGGGAACATTCCTGAATATAATCAAGGCAGTTTATGACAAACCAACAGCAAGCATAACTCTAAATGGTGAAAAACTAAAGCCATTCCCTTTAAAATCAGGAACAAGGCAGGGATGTCCACTCTCTCCCCTGCTCTTCAACATAGTACTAGAATTCCTAGCCAGAGCAATTAGGCAAGAAGAGAATATAAAGGGGATCCAAATAGGAAAAGATGAAGTTAAACTTTCTCTCTTCGCAGATGACATGATCCTATACCTAAAGAATCCCATAGACTCTACCCCCAAGCTACTAGAGCTGATCCAAAACTTTGGCAAAGTAGCAGGATATAAAATAAACCTTCAAAAATCAACGGCCTTTCTCTATGCTAAAAACCCGAAGACCGAGGCTGAAATCAGGAAAGCAACTCCTTTTGCAATAGCCCCCAAAAACATAAAATACCTAGGAATAACCTTAACCAAAGAAGTGAAAGACCTCTTTGAAGAGAACTTTCAAAGCTTGAAAAATGAAATTAAGTCAGAACTAAGAAAATGGAAAAACCTCCCATGCTCCTGGATTGGGAGGATTAATATAATCAAAATGGCAATATTGCCAAAGGCTATCTACAAATTCAATGCAATACCCATTAATATCCCAACACCATTCTTTAATGAAATAGAGGAAGCAATCCAGAAATTCATATGGAACAATAAAAGACCTAGAATAGCAAAAACACTCCTAAGCAGAAAGAACAGTGCTGGAGGAATTACAATACCCAACTTCAAGCTGTATTATAACGCTATAGTAATAAAAACAGCTTGGTATTGGCACCGGAACAGGCCTGAAGACCAGTGGAACAGAATTGAAGACCCAGAATTAAACCCACAGAACTATGCCTACTTAATCTTCGATAAAGGAGCTAAAACAATAGTATGGAAGAAAGATAGCCTCTTTAACAAGTGGTGCTGTCAAAACTGGCTCAACACATGCAACAAACTAAAACTAGATCCTTATATATCACCCTGCACCAAAATCAATTCCAAATGGATTAAAGACCTTGAAATCAAAACAGGCACCCTGAAAACACTAAAGGAAGGAGTAGGAGAAACACTTGGGCTCCATGGCACAGGACAGAACTTCCTTAACAAAGACCCTGAAAGGCTACAAATCAAAGAAAGGTTGGACAAATGGGACTGCATCAAACTCCAGAGCTTCTGCACGGCAAAGGACGTAGCTCTCAAGATAAACAGAAAGCCCACAGACTGGGAGAAGATCTTTACCGGACATTCAGCAGACAATGGCCTCATCTCTAAAATATATGCAGAACTAAAAAAATTACCTTCTTCCAAAACAAAACCGCAAAGAACCAATAGCCCCCTCATCAAGTGGGCTAAAGACTTACAAAGAAACTTCTCTGATGAGGAAATGAGAATGGCCAATAGACATATGAAAAAATGCTCTACATCACTGGCCATAAAGGAAATGCAAATCAAAACAACATTGAGATTCCATCTCACCCCAGCAAGAATGTCATATATCAAGAAAACTAATAATAACAATTGTTGGAAGGGATGTGGCCAAAAGGGAACCCTACTTCATTGTTGGTGGGAATGTAAACTGGTTCAGCCACTCTGGCAAGCAGTATGGACATTCCTCAGAAGGCTCAATATAGAACTACCCTATGACCCAGCAGCCCCACTGTTGGGTATCTATCCAAAAGAACACAAACAAAATCACAGTAAGGCCACCAGCACAACAATGTTCATCGCAGCACAATTTGTCATAGCGAGAATCTGGAACCAACCCAGATGCCCCTCCATAGATGAATGGATCAGGAAAATGTGGTACATATACACAATGGAATTTTATGCCTCTATCAGAAAGAATGACATTGTTCCAGTTGTAAGGAAATGGAAGGACTTGGAAAAAGTTATACTAAGTGAAGTGAGCCAGACCCAAAGAAACATGGACTCTATGGCCTCCCTTATTGGGAATAATTAGTACAGGTTTAGGCAAGCCATAGCAGAGCATTACAAGGCCCAATAGCTATACACTTAGGAACACATAAGATGATGCTAAGTGAAATGAACTCCATGTTATGGAAACAAGTGATATATCACAGTTATAACTACTTTCAACGTCCTATGTGTATGTGTAGTTTCGATTATTGATGATGTTCTTGTATCACCTTCCTATGGTTGTACCTACACTATCTCTGTAATCTTATCTGAGAATATTGGAAACCGTGTTTACTGGTATTGGAAGTAAGAAATTCAAAGGGAATACCATATTTGAGAGACACAGGGTAAAAAAGAGAAATAACTACAAAAGCAATACTTGCAAAACTGTTTGCTGTAAGTGAACTGAACAACTGGAGAGGGGAGGGAAAGGGGGGCAGGGAGGAGGGCATGAGGGACAAGGCAACAAACAGTACAAGAAATGTATCCAATGCCCAACGTATGATACTGTAACCTCTCTGTAAATCAGTTTGACAATAAAAATTTGAGAAAAAATAAAAGGTAATTAAAAAAAAAGAATCTGATTTGTGGTGAGGGGAGAGAGATAAAAGCTCATTTAGGAACGACATGAACATGCTGCGTAGGTAGCTGTTTATGAGTAAATATCTCCACTGAGATTAAGCAAAGCAGTGGCTTAATAAATTAAGTACTTCCTGGTATGGTTACTGTACTGGTAACTCCCCA
The DNA here is from genome assembly GCF_023159225.1 of Perognathus longimembris pacificus. Taxonomy (NCBI): domain Eukaryota; kingdom Metazoa; phylum Chordata; class Mammalia; order Rodentia; family Heteromyidae; genus Perognathus; species Perognathus longimembris. The sequence goes on from NC_063168.1 coordinate 33,003,298, forward strand.
AAAGAATCTCGATTGTGGTGAGGGAACAGAGAAAAAAGCTCATTTAGGACCTTCACTTACGAAGGGGGTAGGCAGTTGTATATCAGGGAGCATCCCTTCTGAGAATAAAAACAGCTGGAGCTTGTTAAGGTAATTACACAGGGGAAAGGATAATGTACTGGGACCTCCTCAGAAGAATCTGATTTGTTGTGAAGGAAGAGAGATAAAATCTCATATAGGAACGACATGGACATGCTGCGTAGGTAGCTGTTTATCAGTAAATATCTCCACTGAGATTAAGAAAAGCAGTAGCTTAATAAATTAAGTACTTCCTGGTATGGTTACTGTACTGGTAACTCCCCAAAAGAATCTGGATTGTGGTGAGGGAACAGAGAAAAAAGCTCATTTAGGACCCGCACTTACGAAGGGGGTAGGCAGCTGTATATCAGGGAGTATCCCTTCTGAGAATAAAAACAGCCGGAGGTTGTTAAGGCAATTACACAGGGGAAAGGAAAATATACTGGGAACTCCTCAGAAGGATCTGATTTGTGGTGAGGGGAGAGAGATAAAAGCTCATTTAGGAACGACATGAACATGCTGTGTAGGTAGCTGTTTATGAGTAAATATCTCCACTGAGATTAAGAAAAGCAGTAGCTTAATAAATTAAGTACTTCCTGCTATGGTTACTGTACTGGTAACTCTCTAAAAAAATCTGGATTGTGGTGAGGGTTCAGAGATAAAAGCTAATTTAGGACCTGCACATATGAAGGGGGTAGGCAGCTGTATATCAGGGAGTATCCCTTCTGAGAATAAAAACAGCTAGAGCTTGTTAAGGTAATTACACAGGGGAAAGGACAATGTACTGGGAACTCCTCAGAAGAATCTGATTTGTCGTGAGGGGAGAGAGATAAAAGCTCATTTAGGAATGACATGAACATGCTGCGTAGGTAGCTGTTTATCAGTAAATATCTCCACTTAGATTAAGAATAGCAGTAGCTTAATAAATTAAGTACTTCCTGCTATGGTTACTGTACTGGTAACTCTCCAAAAAATCTGGATTGTGGTGAGGGTTCAGAGAAAAAAGGTCATTTAGGACCCGCACTTAGGAAGGGGGTAGTCAGCTGTATATCAGGGAGTATCCCTTCTGAGAAGAAAAACATCTGGAGCTTGTTAAGTAAATTACACAGGGAAAGTAGAATGTACTGGGAACTCCTCAGAAGAATCAGATTTGTGTTGAGGGGAGAGAGATAAAAGCTCATTTAGGAACGATATGAACATGCTGCGTAGGTAGCTGTTTATCAGTAAATATCTCCACTGAGATTAAGAAAAGCTGTAGCTTAATAAATTAAGTACTTCCTGGTATGGTTACTCTACTGGTAAATCCCCAAAAGAATCTGGATTGTGGTGAGGGAACAGAGAACAAAGCTCATTTAAGACCTGCACTTACGAAGGGGGTAGACAGCTGTGTATCAGGGAGTATCCCTTCTGAGAATAAAAACAGCTTTAGCTTGTTAAGGTAATTACACAGGGGAAAGGATAATGTACTGGGAACTCCTCAGAAGAATCTGATTTGTGGTGAGTGGAGAGAGATAAATCCTCATTTAGGAACGACATGAACATGCTGCGTAGGTAGCTGTTTATCAGTAAATATCTCCACTGAGATTAAGAAAAGCTGTAGCTTAATAAATTAAGTACTTCCTGGTATGGTTACTGTACTGGTAACTCCCCAAAAGAATCTGGATTTTGGTGAGGGAACAGAGAAAAAAGCTCATTAAGACCTGCACTTACGAAGGGGGTAGGCAGCTGTATATCAGTGAGTATCTCTTCTGAGAATAAAAACAGCTGGAGGTTTTTAAGGTAATTACTCAGGGGAAAGGATAATGTACTGGGAACTCCTCAGAAGAATTTGATTTGTACATCGACTACTTGGTGACTTCCGGGAGGAGCGGCTGAGCCCTTGCAGAGCTCCCTCTGATATCGTAGTTTTCTCACCTCAGAGAAACTGTTTCTCCGAGAAAGACAGCCAAAGTAAGTTCTAACAGTACAGGGATTCTGAACAGGAAGGAAAAATCGACTTTTCTGGTCTGAAAACACAGATTTGAGCTCCGGGCGGCGTCCCGCCGCGGCCCCAGTGCCACCTCCGGCACAGTGCCGGGCACAGCCCCCCGCACTTCGCGCAGCTAAAGCGAGAAATACTCCAGACGGCAGCCGAGCACGGAGGACCTGACATCACAGAGACAGCGTGAGTACCCCAAAAGTTATCTTCACTTGTGCCCACAGTCCAGCTTCTGGAAGGCATCCCTGTCCCCACCGCCAGAGCAAAGCGCCATCTTTGCCACTGGCATAGGGTCACACCAGACTGGAACTGAAGCGGGCCTGGGGAAAGCGAGGTCAAAAAAGCCATCTTCGAAAAGGGCAGGAGGGGCGGAATCAGTGAGAACCAGCTCCGCCCAAAAGAACGCCCCCTGCCCTGGCGGGAGGCGAGTCCGGGGCTTAGCCAGAGATGTCCCGCCCTGCCCGCTGGAACTTCTAAACTTAAAGCAAAAGCTGCGAGCAGCTACCAGGGGCACGGAAACAACAGACGGAGGAACAAACAGTTCCGGGGACAGCTAAACGGTCCCGTCACAGAGGAAGCTAATTCCCAGCCCAAAACGGAGCTGCATTCCATAGCCACCTATGCCAAGGAGGCCGCCTCCCTCAGGCAAGCAACTCTCAGTGGAGCAAAACAGGCCAGAGGCGCACCGCCCTGCTGAGTACACAGCATAGTCAAGTCCAGGCATCAAAGGCAGCTGCCCCACAGAAGACAGAGGAGCCACAGTTCCTGTGACTGCTCACGTCCCCATCGACAGAGGACGCCCAAGGCCTGCCTGCAAGCCGTGCGAACCTCAGAGACCCACGATTGCACCAACAGGGAAGAAGGGTCAGAACAGATCCACCCCTTGCCAACTGAAATCAAGTCAAACCAGCCAATCAGGAAAATAGACTGCAGTCCATTGCAGGGAAACCAGAGACTGGATTCTTTTTCTTTTTAAACATTTTTTTTAAACTTTTCTTTTAAATTTTCTTTTTAATTTTTTCACACCTGAAACATCATTGGCTTTTTTTTTTGGTTTGTTTGTTTTTTGTTTGTTTTCCATTTTTACTGGTTTGTTTTATCAAGTTTTTTTTTGTGTTTGTTTATTTGTTTGGGTTGTTCCTTTTCTGTTATTTTCCTTTTTATTTACTTATGCTTCCTTTTTAAATAATTTTTCTCTGTTATGTGTATCTGTCTTCCAGTATTTTTACTTCATTTCTCTCGTTGCGTCCTCTTCCTTTAAAAATTACTTTCCTATAAATAACACCTACACCCTTTTCTGCTAACTCTCCAGTGTCTTTCATTTTATCAATGTTCTTTCTACTGATCCTACTCTTCTCCACATTTCCACGTCACTAAAACAAAACCAAAATCACCACCCCCCCCAATACACTTTACTCTATTCTCTTTACTACCTCCCAATTACCCTCCTGACTTACTGCCTGGACCTCCAGGTTCCATTGACTCCGGGTTATTGGATAGAGGGTAACCCAGCTTAATACGAGTGAATCAAAGGGGTTCATAGAGAAAGCCCGTCCTAAAAGAACTTAATATAAAAACAAGAATTGCGTATAAGGTTGTAACAGTAAATAAGTAACTACTGAATACAGGGCCCAGGATCGGATGTTATATTGAAATTGTATTCTTTAGGAACACCAAATCTAACTTTATAGACAGGTATACAAGTTATCTGTATATAATTGTGAAATTGTAAGATTTACACAACAGTGCTTGGTAAGGACTGCTTTGGGTCTTAAACAGTGCTCACAGGTGCTGGTAGACTGGCATTCCCAATTCAAATGGGCAGAAGAAACACAAGAAAGATGGCAAATAATGAAGTCTTATCCCCCACTCAAAACAAGCAGGAAGCAGAGCAATCAATCAAAAACATAGAAGAAAACCCCCAAAATGCTCTACAAAGTTTACTGATAAACATGATAAATGAAAAGTTTGAATCTCTTCAGTCAATTATGTTAGAGCGTGAGGAGGCAAAGCAAAAATTAATGGAGAATTTCATGGCATCCACAAATAGAAAGATAAGTGAGCTTCAAGAGTCAAATGAAAAGATAGCTACCCAACTTAAAGGTTTGAGAGACAACACTCAAAACCAAAGTAATGAAGTTAATGAAGTAAAGAAGTCCATACAGGACCTAAGAAATGACATGGAAATCATCAGGAAAGACCAGTCCGAAGGAAAAGAGATTCGAAATCAAGTAGCTAGCCTACAGTCCCGACTAACTGAAGCAGAGGATCGAATCTCAGGAGCTGAAGATTCCTTAGATTCTATGGAGAAAGAAAAAATCAGTACAAATCCAGTCCAAGCAACAAAACAGATCGCTACAGGAGATTCAAGACACAATCAGGAAGCCCAATTTAAGGATAATAGGTATTGAGGAAAACTTGGAGAAAGAGGTTAATGGGATAGGCAACCTATTTAACAGAATATTAGCTGAGAACTTCCCAAACATCCAGAAGGAAAGGCCTATACAGATACAAGAAGCATTTAGAACCCCAAATCGACCAGACCAGAATAGGACTTCCCACCGACACATTGTGATCAAAACAGCTTCAGCAGAGTGCAAGGAAAAAATACTCAAAGCTGTTAGGGCAAAGAAAACAATCACATATAAAGGAAAAGCAATCAGAATTACCCCAGACTTCTCAGCAGAGACCATGAAAGCAAGGAGAGCCTGGAATGAAGTATACCAAACTCTAAATAAAAATAACTACCAACCAAGAATTCTGTACCCCGCCAAACTCTCCTTCATAGCCGAAGGTCAAATAAAAGTCTTCCACAATAAGGAAAAACTGAAACAATATATCTCCACCAAACCAGCTTTACACAAAATCCTTAAAGATGTACTATACAGGGAAAATAATCAAGATCCCAACACAGACAGAGAAATGAACCCTAATTAGTAAACACTAGATCAAGAAATGGGAAGACACAGCTTTAAACAAGATAGTGATAATGAAAGGAACAAACGATCACCTCTCAATCCTAACTGTCAACATTAATGGACTTAATTCTCCAATCAAACGACATAGGCTCATAAGTTGGATCAAAAATCAAGATCCATCTTTCTGCTGCCTCCAAGAGACACATCTATCCAGCAAAAGTAAACATCTTCTAAAAGTGAAAGGCTGGAAACAAATCTATCAAGCAAATGGCCCCCATAAGCAGGCTGGAGTTGCAATCCTAGTATCAGACAAAATTGACTTCAAATTAAAAAAGGTAAGAAGAGACAAAGAAGGTTACTACATACTAGTAAAAGGATCTCACCAACAGGAAGAAATAACCATCCTAAATATCTACACGCCAAATGCAGGAGCACCCAACTTCATCAAACAAACACTACTGGCTCTAAAAACATTCATAGACCCAAACACAATGATAGTGGGGGACTTTAACACTCCACTATCACCTCTGGACAGATCAACACGCCAAAAACTGAACAAAGAAACCACAGAACTAAACAATTGCATAGACCAACTAGACTTAATCGACATCTACAGAATATTCCACCCAGCAAGGACAGAATACACATTCTTTTCGGCAGCACATGGAACATTCTCCAAAATAGATCACATCTTAGGGCACAAAGAAAATCTGTACAAATTCAGAAGTATCAAAATCATTCCCTGGATTCTTTCAGACCACAATGGAATAAAATTAGAGCTCAACTCATTCAGCCACCACAGAAAATCCCACAATTCATGGAGACTAAAGAACACACTGCTGAACCATCAGTGGATCATTGAAGAAATTAAAACAGAAATTCAAATGTTTATGGACTTCAACCAAGTTGAGGACACAAAGTACCAGCTCCTTTGGGACACAGCAAAGGCAGTACTCAGAGGAAAATTTATATCTCTGAGTACATACATCAACAAACTGGAGAAACAGCAACTCAGTAATTTAAGGAAGCACCTTAATTTTCTGGAGAGAGAACAGCAAGCCAAACCCCAAGTCAATAGACGGAAGCAAATAATTAAAATCAAATCAGAATTAAATCAATTAGAGACGAAAAAAACCATCGAAAGAGTCAAGAAAACAAAGAGTTGGTTCTTTGAAAAAATCAACAAGATAGACAGACCCCTGGCAAACCTGACCAAAGAACGAAGGCAGCACACTCAAATAAACAAGATAAGAGATGAAACAGGTAGCATCACCACAGAAATAACCGAAATTCAGAAAATAATAAGGGACTATTTTGCAAACCTTTATGCCAACAAATTCGAGAACTTGGAAGAAATGGATGATTTCCTAGAAAAAATTGATACCCCCAAACTCAACTATGAAGACTTAAACCTTCTAAACAGACCCATATCCAGTATTGAAATAGAAACAGCAATAAATGATCTCCCATCCAAGAAAAGCCCAGGTCCAGACGGATTCACCGCAGAATTCTACAAGGCCTTCAAAACAGAACTCACTCCAATATTTCTCAAACTCTTCAATGAAATTGAAAGAGAACATTCACTACCAGACTCATTTTATGAAGCCAGTATAACCCTCATCCCAAAACCAGGCAGAGACTCATCATGGAAAGAGGACTACAGACCAATCTCCCTGATGAACATAGATGCAAAAATTCTCAACAAAATTCTGGCCAATCGACTTCAACAGGTCATCAAAAAAATCATACACCACGATCAAACTGGATTCATCCCAGGGATGCAAAGCTGGTTTAATATACGCAAGTCAATTAATGTAATCCACCACATCAACCGGAGCAAGGTAAAGAACCACATGGTTTTATCGCTGGATGCGGAAAAAGCGTTCGATAAAATCCAGCACCCATTTATGCTAAAAGCCCTGGAAAAACTGGGATTCCAGGGAACATTCCTGAATATAATCAAGGCAGTTTATGACAAACCAACAGCAAGCATAACTCTAAATGGTGAAAAACTAAAGCCATTCCCTTTAAAATCAGGAACAAGGCAGGGATGTCCACTCTCTCCCCTGCTCTTCAACATAGTACTAGAATTCCTAGCCAGAGCAATTAGGCAAGAAGAGAATATAAAGGGGATCCAAATAGGAAAAGATGAAGTTAAACTTTCTCTCTTCGCAGATGACATGATCCTATACCTAAAGAATCCCATAGACTCTACCCCCAAGCTACTAGAGCTGATCCAAAACTTTGGCAAAGTAGCAGGATATAAAATAAACCTTCAAAAATCAACGGCCTTTCTCTATGCTAAAAACCCGAAGACCGAGGCTGAAATCAGGAAAGCAACTCCTTTTGCAATAGCCCCCAAAAACATAAAATACCTAGGAATAACCTTAACCAAAGAAGTGAAAGACCTCTTTGAAGAGAACTTTCAAAGCTTGAAAAATGAAATTAAGTCAGAACTAAGAAAATGGAAAAACCTCCCATGCTCCTGGATTGGGAGGATTAATATAATCAAAATGGCAATATTGCCAAAGGCTATCTACAAATTCAATGCAATACCCATTAATATCCCAACACCATTCTTTAATGAAATAGAGGAAGCAATCCAGAAATTCATATGGAACAATAAAAGACCTAGAATAGCAAAAACACTCCTAAGCAGAAAGAACAGTGCTGGAGGAATTACAATACCCAACTTCAAGCTGTATTATAACGCTATAGTAATAAAAACAGCTTGGTATTGGCACCGGAACAGGCCTGAAGACCAGTGGAACAGAATTGAAGACCCAGAATTAAACCCACAGAACTATGCCTACTTAATCTTCGATAAAGGAGCTAAAACAATAGTATGGAAGAAAGATAGCCTCTTTAACAAGTGGTGCTGTCAAAACTGGCTCAACACATGCAACAAACTAAAACTAGATCCTTATATATCACCCTGCACCAAAATCAATTCCAAATGGATTAAAGACCTTGAAATCAAAACAGGCACCCTGAAAACACTAAAGGAAGGAGTAGGAGAAACACTTGGGCTCCATGGCACAGGACAGAACTTCCTTAACAAAGACCCTGAAAGGCTACAAATCAAAGAAAGGTTGGACAAATGGGACTGCATCAAACTCCAGAGCTTCTGCACGGCAAAGGACGTAGCTCTCAAGATAAACAGAAAGCCCACAGACTGGGAGAAGATCTTTACCGGACATTCAGCAGACAATGGCCTCATCTCTAAAATATATGCAGAACTAAAAAAATTACCTTCTTCCAAAACAAAACCGCAAAGAACCAATAGCCCCCTCATCAAGTGGGCTAAAGACTTACAAAGAAACTTCTCTGATGAGGAAATGAGAATGGCCAATAGACATATGAAAAAATGCTCTACATCACTGGCCATAAAGGAAATGCAAATCAAAACAACATTGAGATTCCATCTCACCCCAGCAAGAATGTCATATATCAAGAAAACTAATAATAACAATTGTTGGAAGGGATGTGGCCAAAAGGGAACCCTACTTCATTGTTGGTGGGAATGTAAACTGGTTCAGCCACTCTGGCAAGCAGTATGGACATTCCTCAGAAGGCTCAATATAGAACTACCCTATGACCCAGCAGCCCCACTGTTGGGTATCTATCCAAAAGAACACAAACAAAATCACAGTAAGGCCACCAGCACAACAATGTTCATCGCAGCACAATTTGTCATAGCGAGAATCTGGAACCAACCCAGATGCCCCTCCATAGATGAATGGATCAGGAAAATGTGGTACATATACACAATGGAATTTTATGCCTCTATCAGAAAGAATGACATTGTTCCAGTTGTAAGGAAATGGAAGGACTTGGAAAAAGTTATACTAAGTGAAGTGAGCCAGACCCAAAGAAACATGGACTCTATGGCCTCCCTTATTGGGAATAATTAGTACAGGTTTAGGCAAGCCATAGCAGAGCATTACAAGGCCCAATAGCTATACACTTAGGAACACATAAGATGATGCTAAGTGAAATGAACTCCATGTTATGGAAACAAGTGATATATCACAGTTATAACTACTTTCAACGTCCTATGTGTATGTGTAGTTTCGATTATTGATGATGTTCTTGTATCACCTTCCTATGGTTGTACCTACACTATCTCTGTAATCTTATCTGAGAATATTGGAAACCGTGTTTACTGGTATTGGAAGTAAGAAATTCAAAGGGAATACCATATTTGAGAGACACAGGGTAAAAAAGAGAAATAACTACAAAAGCAATACTTGCAAAACTGTTTGCTGTAAGTGAACTGAACAACTGGAGAGGGGAGGGAAAGGGGGGCAGGGAGGAGGGCATGAGGGACAAGGCAACAAACAGTACAAGAAATGTATCCAATGCCCAACGTATGATACTGTAACCTCTCTGTAAATCAGTTTGACAATAAAAATTTGAGAAAAAATAAAAGGTAATTAAAAAAAAAGAATCTGATTTGTGGTGAGGGGAGAGAGATAAAAGCTCATTTAGGAACGACATGAACATGCTGCGTAGGTAGCTGTTTATGAGTAAATATCTCCACTGAGATTAAGCAAAGCAGTGGCTTAATAAATTAAGTACTTCCTGGTATGGTTACTGTACTGGTAACTCCCCAAAAGAATCTCGATTGTGGTGAGGGAACAGAGAAAAAAGCTCATTTAGGACCTTCACTTACGAAGGGGGTAGGCAGTTGTATATCAGGGAGCATCCCTTCTGAGAATAAAAACAGCTGGAGCTTGTTAAGGTAATTACACAGGGGAAAGGATAATGTACTGGGACCTCCTCAGAAGAATCTGATTTGTTGTGAAGGAAGAGAGATAAAATCTCATATAGGAACGACATGGACATGCTGCGTAGGTAGCTGTTTATCAGTAAATATCTCCACTGAGATTAAGAAAAGCAGTAGCTTAATAAATTAAGTACTTCCTGGTATGGTTACTGTACTGGTAACTCCCCAAAAGAATCTGGATTGTGGTGAGGGAACAGAGAAAAAAGCTCATTTAGGACCCGCACTTACGAAGGGGGTAGGCAGCTGTATATCAGGGAGTATCCCTTCTGAGAATAAAAACAGCCGGAGGTTGTTAAGGCAATTACACAGGGGAAAGGAAAATATACTGGGAACTCCTCAGAAGGATCTGATTTGTGGTGAGGGGAGAGAGATAAAAGCTCATTTAGGAACGACATGAACATGCTGTGTAGGTAGCTGTTTATGAGTAAATATCTCCACTGAGATTAAGAAAAGCAGTAGCTTAATAAATTAAGTACTTCCTGCTATGGTTACTGTACTGGTAACTCTCTAAAAAAATCTGGATTGTGGTGAGGGTTCAGAGATAAAAGCTAATTTAGGACCTGCACATATGAAGGGGGTAGACAGCTGTATATCAGGGAGTATCCCTTCTGAGAATAAAAACAGCTAGAGCTTGTTAAGGTAGTTACACAGGGGAAAGGACAATGTACTGGGAACTCCTCAGAAGAATCTGATTTGTCGTGAGGGGAGAGAGATAAAAGCTCATTTAGGAATGACATGAACATGCTGCGTAGGTAGCTGTTTATCAGTAAATATCTCCACTTAGATTAAGAATAGCAGTAGCTTAATAAATTAAGTACTTCCTGCTATGGTTACTGTACTGGTAACTCTCCAAAAAATCTGGATTGTTGTGAGGGTTCAGAGAAAAAAGGTCATTTAGGACCCGCACTTAGGAAGGGGGTAGTCAGCTGTATATCAGGGAGTATCCCTTCTGAGAAGAAAAACATCTGGAGCTTGTTAAGTAAATTACACAGGGGAAAGTAGAATGTACTGGGAACTCCTCAGAAGAATCAGATTTGTGTTGAGGGGAGAGAGATAAAAGCTCATTTAGGAACGATATGAACATGCTGCGTAGGTAGCTGTTTATCAGTAAATATCTCCACTGAGATTAAGAAAAGCAGTAGCTTAATAAATTAAGTACTTCCTGGTATGGTTACTGTACTGGTAACTCCCGAAAAGAATCTGGATTGTGGTGAGGGAACAGAGAAAAAAGCCCATTTAGGACCTGCACTTACGAAGGGGGTAGGCAGCTGTATATCAGGGAGTACACCTTCTCAGAATAAAAACAGCTGTAGCTTGTTAAGGTAATTACACAGGGGAAAGGATAATGTCCTGGGAACTCCTCAGAAGAATCTGATTTGTGCTGAGGGGAGAGAGATAAAAGCTCATTTAGGAACGACATGAAAATGCTGCATAGGTAGCTGTTTATCAGTAAATATCTCCAATGAGATTAAGAAACGCAGTAGCTTAATAAATTAAGTACTTCCTGGTATGGTTCCTGTACTGGTAACCCCCCAAAAGAATCTGGATTGTGGTGAGGGAACAGAGAAAAAAGCCCATTTAGGACTTGCACTTTCGAAGGGAGTAGGCAGCTGTATATCAGGGAGTAACCTTTCTGAGAATAAAAACAGCTGGAGATGGTTAAGGTAATTACACAGGGGAAAGGATCATGTACTGGGAACTCCTCAGAAGAATCTGATTTCTGGAGTGGGGAGAGAGATAAAAGCTCATTAAGGAACGACATGGACATTCTGCATAGGTAGCTGTTTATCAGTAAATATATCCACTGAGATTAAGAAAAGCAGTAGCTTAATAAATTAAGTACTTCCTGGTATGGTTACTGTACTGATAACTCACCCAAAGAATCTGTATTGTGGTGAGGGAACAGAGAAAAAAGCTCATTTAGGACCTGCACTTACGAAGGGGTTAGGCAGCTGTATATCAGGGAGTAAACCTTCTGACAATAAAAGCAGCTGGAGCTTGTTAAGGTAATTACACAGGGGAAAGCATAATGTACTGGGAACTCCTCAGAAGAATCTGATTTGTGGTGAGGGGAGAGAGATAAAAGCTCATTTAGGAACGACATGAACATGCTGCGTAGGTAGCTGTTTATCAGTAAATATCTCCACTGAGATTAAGAAAAGCAGTAGCTTAATAAATTAAGTACTTCCTGGTATGGTTACTGTACTGGTAACTCCCCAAAAGAATCTGCATTGTGGTGAGGGAACAGAGAAAAAAGCTCATTTAGGACCTGCACTTATCAAGGGGGTAGGCATCTGTATATCAGGGAGTAAACCTTCTGAGAATAAAAACAGCTGGAGCTTATTAAGGAAATTACACAGGGGAAAGGATAATGTACTGGGAACTCCTCAGAAGAATCTGATTTGTGTTGAGGGGGAGAGATAAAACCTCATTTAGGAATGAAATGAACATGCTGCGGAACAAGCTGTTTATCAGTAAATATCTCCACTGAGATTAAGAAAAGCAGTAGCTTAATAAATTAAGTACTTACTGGTATGGTTATTGTACTGGTAACTCCCGAAATGAATCTGGATTTTGGTGAGGGAACAGAGAAAAAAGCCCATTTAGGACCTGCACTTACGAAGGCAGTAGGCAGTTGTATATCGGGGAGTAAACATTCTGAGAATAAAAACAGCTGGAGCTTGTTAAGGTAATTACACAGGGGAAAGGATAATGTACTGGGAATTCCTCAGAAGTATCTGATTTGTGGTGAGGGGAGAGAGATAAAAGCTCATTAAGTACGACATGAAAATGCTGCATAGGTAGCTGTTTATCAGTAAATATCTCCACTGAGATTAAGAAAAGCAGTAGCTTAATAAATTAAGTACTTCCTGGTATGGTTACTGTACTGGTAACTCCGCAAAAGGATCTGGAGTGTGGTGAGGGAACAGAGAAAAAAGCTCATTTAGGACCTGCACTTATCAAGGGGGTAGGCAGCTGGATATCAGGGAGTAAACCTTCTGACAATAAAAGCAGCTGGAGCTTATTAAGGAAATTACACAGGGGAAAGGATAATGTACTGGGAACTCCTCAGAAGAATCTGATTTGTGTTAAGGGGGAGAGATAAAACCTCATTTAGGAATGAAATGAACATGCTGCGGAACAAGCTGTTTATCAGTAAATATCTCCACTGAGATTAATAAAAGCAGTAGCTTAATAAATTAAGTACTTCCTGGTATGGTTACTGTACTGGTAACTCCCGAAAAGAATCTGGATTGTGGTGAGGGAACAGAGAAAAAAGCCCATTTAGGACCTGCACTTACGAAGGCAGTAGGCAGTTGTATATCGGGGAGTAAACATTCTGAGAATAAAAACAGCTGGAGCTTGTTAAGGTAATTACACAGGGGAAAGGATAATGTACTGGGAATTCCTCAGAAGTATCTGATTTGTGGTGAGGGGAGAGAGATAAAAGCTCATTTAGGTACGACATGAAAATGCTGCATAGGTAGCTGTTTATCAGTAAATATCTCCACTGAGATTAAAAAAAGCAGTAGCTTAATAAATTAAGTACTTCCTGGTATGGTTACTGTACTGGTAACTCCGCAAAAGGATCTGGAGTTTGGTGAGGGAACAGAGAAAAAAGCTCATTTAGGACCTGCACTTACGAAGGTGGTAGGCAGCTGGATATCAGGGAGTAAACCTTCTGAGAATAAAAACAGCTGGAGCTTGTTAAGGTAATTACACAGGGGAAAGGAAAATGTACTGGGAAATCCTCAGAAGAATCTGATTTGTGGTGAGGGGAGAGAGATAAAAGATCATTTAGGAACGACATGAACATGCTGCATACGTAGCTGTTTATCAGTAAATATCTCCCCTGAGATTAAGAAAAGCAGTAGCTTAATAAATTAAGTACTTCCTGGTATGGATACTGTACTGGTAACACCCCAAAAGAATCTGCATTGTGATGAGGGAACAGAGAAATAAGCAAATTTAGGGACGACATGAACATGCTGCGTAGGTAGCTGTTTATCAGTAAATATCTCCACTGAGATTAAGAAAAGCAGTAGCTTAATAAATTAAGTACTTCCTGGTATGGTTACTGTACTGGTAACTCCCCAAAAGAATCTGGATTGTGGTGAGGGAACAGAGAAAAAAGCTCATTTAGGACCTGCACTTACGAAGGTTGTAGGCAGCTGTATATCAGGGAGTATCCCTTCTGAGAATAAAAATGCTGGAGATTCCTAAGGTAATTACACAGGGGAAAGGATAATGTACTGGGAACTCCTCAGAAGAATCTGATTTGTGGTGAGGGGAGAGAGATAAAAGCTCATTAGGAACGACATGAAAATACTGCATAGTTAGCTGTTTATCAATAAATATCTCAACTGAGATTAAGAAAAGCAGTAGGTCAATAAATTAAGTACTACCTGGTAAGGTAACTGTACTGGTAACTCCCCAAAAGAATCTGGATTGTGGTGAGGGAACAGAGAAAAAAGCTCATTTAAGACCTGCACTTACGAAGGGGGTAGGCAGCTGTATATCAAGGAGTATCCCTTCTGAGAATAAAAACAACTGGAGCTTGTTAAGGTAATAACACAGGGGAAACCATAATGTATTGGGAACTCCTCAGAAGAATCTGATTTGTGGTGAGGGGAGAGAGATAAAAGATCATTTAGGAACGACTTGAAAATGCTGCATAGGTAGCTGTTTATCAGTAAATATCTCCAATGAGATTAAGAAAAGCAGTAGCTTAATAAATTAAATACTTCCTGGTATGGTTACTATACTGGTAACGCCCAAAAAAAGAATCTGGATTGTGGTTAGGGAACAGAGAAAAAAGCTCATTTAGGACCTGCACTTATCAAGGGGGTAGGCAGCTGGATATCAGGGAGTAAACCTTCTTACAATAAAAGCAGCTGGAGCTTATTAAGGAAATTACACAGGGGAAAGGATAATGTACTGGGAACTCCTCAGAAGAATCTGATTTGTGTTAAGGGGGAGAGATAAAACCTCATTTAGGAATGAAATGAACATGCTGCGGAACAAGCTGTTTATCAGTAAATATCTCCACTGAGATTAATAAAAGCAGTAGCTTAATAAATTAAGTACTTCCTGGTATGGTTACTGTACTGGTAACTCCCGAAAAGAATCTGGATTGTGGTGAGGGAACAGAGAAAAAAGCCCATTTAGGACCTGCACTTACGAAGGCAGTAGGCAGTTGTATATCGGGGAGTAAACATTCTGAGAATAAAAACAGCTGGAGCTTGTTAAGGTAATTACACAGGGGAAAGGATAATGTACTGGGAATTCCTCAGAAGTATCTGATTTGTGGTGAGGGGAGAGAGATAAAAGCTCATTTAGGTACGACATGAAAATGCTGCATAGGTAGCTGTTTATCAGTAAATATCTCCACTGAGATTAAAAAAAGCAGTAGCTTAATAAATTAAGTACTTCCTGGTATGGTTACTGTACTGGTAACTCCGCAAAAGGATCTGGAGTTTGGTGAGGGAACAGAGAAAAAAGCTCATTTAGGACCTGCACTTACGAAGGTGGTAGGCAGCTGGATATCAGGGAGTAAACCTTCTGAGAATAAAAACAGCTGGAGCTTGTTAAGGTAATTACACAGGGGAAAGGAAAATGTACTGGGAAATCCTCAGAAGAATCTGATTTGTGGTGAGGGGAGAGAGATAAAAGATCATTTAGGAACGACATGAACATGCTGCATACGTAGCTGTTTATCAGTAAATATCTCCACTGAGATTAAGAAAAGCAGTAGCTTAATAAATTAAGTACTTCCTGGTATGGATACTGTACTGGTAACACCCCAAAAGAATCTGCATTGTGATGAGGGAACAGAGAAATAAGCAAATTTAGGGACGACATGAACATGCTGCGTAGGTAGCTGTTTATCAGTAAATATCTCCACTGAGATTAAGAAAAGCAGTAGCTTAATAAATTAAGTACTTCCTTGTATGGTTACTGTACTGGTAACTCCCCAAAAGAATCTGGATTGTGGTGAGGGAACAGAGAAAAAAGCTCATTTAGGACCTGCACTTACGAAGGTTGTAGGCAGCTGTATATCAGGGAGTATCCCTTCTGAGAATAAAAATGCTGGAGATTCCTAAGGTAATTACACAGGGGAAAGGATAATGTACTGGGAACTCCTCAGAAGAATCTGATTTGTGGTGAGGGGAGAGAGATAAAAGCTCATTAGGAACGACATGAAAATACTGCATAGTTAGCTGTTTATCAATAAATATCTCAACTGAGATTAAGAAAAGCAGTAGGTCAATAAATTAAGTACTACCTGGTAAGGTAACTGTACTGGTAACTCCCCAAAAGAATCTGGATTGTGGTGAGGGAACAGAGAAAAAAGCTCATTTAAGACCTGCACTTACGAAGGGGGTAGGCAGCTGTATATCAAGGAGTATCCCTTCTGAGAATAAAAACAACTGGAGCTTGTTAAGGTAATAACACAGGGGAAACCATAATGTATTGGGAACTCCTCAGAAGAATCTGATTTGTGGTGAGGGGAGAGAGATAAAAGATCATTTAGGAACGACTTGAAAATGCTGCATAGGTAGCTGTTTATCAGTAAATATCTCCAATGAGATTAAGAAAAGCAGTAGCTTAATAAATTAAATACTTCCTGGTATGGTTACTATACTGGTAACGCCCAAAAAAAGAATCTGGATTGTGGTTAGGGAACAGAGAAAAAAGCTCATTTAGGACCTGCACTTACGAAGGGGGTAGGCAGCTGTATATCAGGGAGTAAACCTTCTGAGAATAAAAAGAGCTGGAGCTTAGCATAGAGAAAGGCCGTTGATTTTTGAAGGTTTATTTTATATCCTGCAACTTTGCCAAAGTTTTGTATCAGCTCTAGTAGCTTGGGTGTAGAGTCTATGGGATTCTTTAGGTATAGGATCATGTCATCTGCGAAGAGAGAAAGTTTAACTTCATCTTTTCCTATTTGGATCCCCTTTATATTCTCTTCTTGCCTAATTGCTCTGGCTAGTAATTCTAGTACTATGTTGAAGAGCAGGGGAGAGATTGGACATCCCTTCCTTGTTCCTGATTTTAAAGGGAATGGCTTTAGTTTTTCACCATTTAGAGTTATGCTTGCTGTTGGTTTGTCATAAACTGCCTTGATTATATTCAGGAATGTTCCCTGGAATCCCAGTTTTTCCAGGGCTTTTAGCATAAATTGGTGCTGGATTTTATCGCACGCTTTTTCCGCATCCAGCGATAAAACCATGTGGTTCTTTACCTTGCTCCGGTTGATGTGGTGGATTACATTAATTGAATTGCGTATATTAAACCAGCTTTGCATCCCTGGGATGAATCCAGTTTGATCGTGGTGTATGATTTTTTTGATGACCTGTTGAAGTCGATTGGCCAGAATTTTGTTGAGAATTTTTGCATCTATGTTCATCAGGGATATTGGTCTATAGTCCTCTTTCCATGATGAGTCTCTGCCTGGTTTTGGGATGAAGGTTATACTGGCTTCATAAAATGAGTCTGGCAGTGAACGTTCTCTTTCAATTTCATTGAAGAGTTTGAGAAATATTGGAGTGAGTTCTGTTTTGAAGTCCTTGTAGAATTCTGCGGTGAATCCGTCTGGACCTGGGCTTTTCTTGGATGGGAGATCATTTATTGCTGTGTCTATTTCAATACTGGATATGGGTCTGTTTAGAAGGTTTAAGTCTTCATAGTTGAGTTTGGGAGTATCAATTTTTCTAGGAAATCATCCATTTCTTCCAAGTTCTCGAATTTGTTGGCATAAAGGTTTGCAAAATAGTCCCTTATTATTTTCTGAATTTCGGTTATTTCTGTGGTGATGTTACCTGTTTCATCTCTTATCTTGTTTATTTGAGTGTGCTGCCTTCGTTCTTTCGTCAGGTTTGCCAGGGGTCTGTCTATCTTGTTGATTTTTTCAAAGAACCAACTCTTTGTTTTGTTGATTCTTTCGATGGTTTTTTTCGTCTCTAATTGATTTAATTCTGATTTGATTTTAATTATTTGCTTCCGTCTATAGACTTGGGGTTTGGCTTGCTGTTCTCTCTCCAGAAAATTAAGGTGCTTCCTTAAATTACTGAGTTGCTGTTTCTCCAGTTTGTTGATGTATGTACTCAGAGATATAAATTTTACTCTGAGTACTGCCTTTGCTGTGTCCCAAAGGAGCTGGTGCTTTGTGCCCTCAACTTGGTTGAAGTCCATAAACATTTGAATTTCTGTTTTAATTTCTTCAATGATCCACTGATGGTTCAGCAGTGTGTTCTTTAGTCTCCATGAATTGTGGGATTTTCTGTGGTGGCTGAATGAGTTGAGCTCTAATTTTATTCCATTGTGGTCTGAAAGAATGCAGGGAATGATTTTGAGACCGAGGCTGAAGTCAGGAAAGCAACTCCTTTTGCAATAGCCCCCCAAAACATAAAATACCTAGGAATAACCTTAACCAAAGAAGTGAAAGACCTCTTTGAAGAGAACTTTAAAAGCTTGAAAAATGAAATTAAGTCAGAATTAAGAAAATGGAAAAACCTCCCATGCTCCTGGATTGGGAGGATTAATGTAATCAAAATGGCAATATTGCCAAAGGCTATCTACAAATTCAATGCAATACCCATTAATATCCCAACACCATTCTTTAATGAAATAGAGGAAGCAATCCAGAAATTCATATGGAACAATAAAAGACCTAGAATAGCAAAAACACTCCTAAGCAGAAAGAACAGTGCTGGAGGAATTTCAATACCCAACTTCAAGCTGTATTATAGAGCTATAGTAATAAAAACAGCTTGGTATTGGCACCGGAACAGGCCTGAAGACCAATGGAACAGAATTGAAGACCCAGAATTAAACCCACAGAACTATGCCTACTTAATCTTTGATAAAGGAGCTAAAACAATAGTATGGAAGAAAGATAGCCTCTTTAACAAGTGGTGCTGGCAAAACTGGCTCAACACATGCAACAAACTAAAACTAGATCCTTATATATCACCCTGCACCAAAATCAATTCCAAATGGATTAAAGACCTTGAAATCAAAACAGGCACCCTGAAGACACTAAAGGAAGGAGTAGGAGAAACACTTGGGCTCCTTGGCACTGGACAGAACTTCCTTAACAAAGACCCTGAAAGGCTACAAATCAAAGAAAGGTTGGACAAATGGGACTGCATCAAACTCCAGAGCTTCTGCACGGCAAAGGACATAGCTCTCAAGATAAACAGAAAGCCCACAGACTGGGAGAAGATCTTTACCGGACATTCAACAGACAAAGGCCTCATCTCTAAAATATATGCAGAACTAAAAAAATTACCTTCTTCCAAAACAAAACTGCAAAGAACCAATAGCCCCCTCATCAAGTGGGCTAAAGACTTACAAAGAAACTTCTCTGATGAGGAAATGAGAATGGCCAATAGACATATGAAAAAATGCTCTACATCACTGGCCATAAAGGAAATGCAAATCAAAACAACATTGAGATTCCATCTCACCCCAGCAAGAATGTCATATATCAAGAAAACTAATAATAACAATTGTTGGAGGGGATGTGGCCAAAAGGGAACCCTACTTCATTGTTGGTGGGAATGTAAACTGGTTCAGCCACTCTGGCAAGCAGTATGGACATTCCTCAGAAGGCTCAATATAGAACTACCCTATGACCCAGCAGCCCCACTGTTGGGTATCTATCCAAAAGCCCACAAACAAAATCACAGTAATGCCACCAGCACAACAATGTTCATCGCAGCACAATTTGTCATAGCGAGAAGCTGGAACCAACCCAGATGCCCCTCCGTAGATGAATGGATCAGGAAAATGTGGTACATTTACACAATGGAATTTTATGCCTCTATCAGAAAGAATGACATTGTTCCATTTGTAAGGAAATGGAAGGACTTGGAAATAGTTATACTAAGTGAAGTGAGCCAGACCCAAAGAAACATGGACTCTATGGCCTCCCTTATTGGGAATAATTAGTACAGGTTTAGGCAAGCCATAGCAGAGCATCACAAGGCCCAATAGCTATACCCTTAGAAACACATAAGATGATGCTAAATGAAATGAACTCCATGATATGGAAACAAGTGATATATCACAGTTATAACTACTTTCAACGTCTTATGTGTATGTGTAGTTTCTATTATTGATGATGTTTTGTATCACCTTCCTATGTTTGCACCTACACTATCTCTGTAATCTTATCTGAGTATATTGGAAACCGTGTTTACTGGTATTGGAAGTAGGAAATTCAAAGGGAATACCAAATTCGAGAGACACAGGGTAAAAAAAGAGAAATAACTACAAAAGCAATACTTGCAAAACTGTTTGGTGTAAGTGAACTGAACAACTGGGAGAGGGGAGGGAAAGGGGAGGAGGGAGGGGGGCATGAGGGACAAGGCAACAAACAGTAAAAGAAATGTATCCAATGCCCAACGTATGATACTGTAACCTCTCTGTACGTCAGTTTGATAATAAAAATTTGAGAAACAAAAAAGAAAAAAAAAAGAAAAAAAAAAAAAGAAATAATATGGTCAACAGAAATCTAAGTATTATTTGAATAGATGGCCAGTCATAAACAAGTAGAAATAGTAGAAAATGATGAATAAGTTATAGGAACTCAACATTGATTAAGAAGCTATATTTGCTGCTCACATAAGAAGTATAAAAATATAAGATAATATTTAAAATAGTTACCTGTACACAAATAAATAATGTGTAATGTGTACTCTTACAAATAAAAATATCATCAATATTATCAAAAAAAAAAAAAAAAAACACCTGCTCTTACGAACGGGGTAGGCAGCTGTATATCAGGGAGTATCCCTTCTGAGAATAAAAGAGCTGGAGCTTGTTAAGGTAATTACACAGCAGAAAGGATAATGTACTGGGAACTCCTCAGAAGAATCTGATTTGTGGTGAGGGGAGAGATACAAGCTCATTTAGGAACGACAAGAACATGCTGCGTAGGTAGCTCTTTACCAGTAAATATCTCCACTGAGATTAAGAAAAGCAATAGCTTAATAAATTAATTACTTCCCGGTATGGTGACTGTACTATTAACACCCGTAAAGAATCTGGATTTTGGTGAGGGAACAGAGAAAAAAGCTCATTTAGGACCTGCACTTACGAAGGGGTTAGTCACCTGTATATCAGGGAGTATCCCTTCTGAGAATAAAAACAGCTGGAGCTTGTTAAGGTAATTACACAGGAAAAGGATAATGTACTGGGAACTCCTCAGAAGAATCTGATTTGTGGTGAGGGGAGAGAGATAAAAGCTCATTTAGGAACGACATGAACATGCCGCGTAGGTAGCTGTTTATCAGTAAATATCTCCACTGAGATTAAGAAAAGCAGTAGCTTAATAAATTAAGTACTTCCTGGTATGGTTACTGTACTGGTAACTCCCCAAAAGAATCTGGATTGTGGTGAGGGAACAGAGAAAAAAGCTCATTTAGGACCTGCACTTACGAAGGGGGTACGGAGCTGTATATCAGGGAGTATCCCTTCTGAGAATAAAAACACCAGGAGCTTGTAAAGGTAATTACACAGGGGAAAGGATAATGTACTGGGAACTCCTCAGAAGAATCTGATTTGTGGTGAGGGGAGAGACATAAAAGCTCATTTATGAACGACATGAACATGCTGCGTAGGTAGCTGTTTATCAGTAAATATCTCCACTGAGATTAAGAAAAGCAGTAGCTTAATAAATTAAGGACTTCCTGGTATGCTTACTGTACTGGTAACTCCCCAAAAGAATCTGGATTGTGGTGAGGGAACAGAGAAAAAAGCTCATTTAGGACCTGCACTTACGAAGTGGGTAGGGAGCTGTATATCAGGGAGTATCCCCGCTGAGTATAAAAACAGCTGGAGCTTGTTAAGGTAATTACACAGGGGAAAGGATAATGTACTGGGAAGTCCTCAGAAGAATCTGATTTGTGGTGAGGGGAGAGAGATAAAAGCTCATTTAGTAACGACATGAACATGCTGCATTGGTAGCTGCTTATCAGTAAATATCTCCACTGAGATTAAGAAAAGCAGTATCTTAATAAATTAAGTACTTCCTGATATGGTTACTGTACTGGTAACTCCCGAAAAGAATCTGGATTGTGGTGAGGGAACAGAGAAAAAAGCTCATTTAGGACCTGCACTTACGAAAGGGGTAGGCAGCTGTATATCAGGGAGTAAACCTTCTGAGAATAAAAACAGCTGGAGCTTGTTAAGGTAATTACAAAGGGGAAAGGATAATGTACTGGGAACTCCTCAGAAGAATCTGATTTGTGGTGAGGGGAGAGAGATAAAAGCTCATTTAGGAACGACATGAACATGCTGCGTACGTAGCTGTTTATCAGTAAATATCTCCACTGAGATTAAGAAAAGCAGTAGCTTAATAAATTAAGTACTTCCTGGTATGGTTACTGTACTGGTAACTCCCCAAAAGAATCTGGATTGTGGTGAGGGAACAGAGAAAAAAGCTCATTTAGGACCTGCACTTACGAAGGGGGTAGGCAGCTGTATATCAGAGAGTAAACCTTCTAGGAATAAAAACAGCTGGAGCTTGGTAAGGTAATTACACAGGGGAAAGGATAATGTACTGGGAACTCCTCAGAAGAATTTGATTTGTGGTGAGGGGAGAGAGATAAAAGCTCATTTAGGAACGACATGAACATGCTGCGTAGGTAGCTGTTTATCAGTAAATATCTCCACTGAGATTAAGAAAAGCAGTAGCTTAATAAATTAACTACTTACTGGTATGGTTACTCTACTGGTAACTCCCCAAAAGAATCTGGATTGTGGTGAGGGAACAGAGAAAAAAGCTCCTTTAGGACCTGCACTTACGAAAGGGGTAGGCAGCTGTATATCAGGGAGTAAAACTTCTGAGAATAAAAACAGCTGGAGCTTGTTAAGGTAATTACACAGTTGATAGGATAATGTACTGGGAAGTCCTCAGAAGAATCTGATTTGTGGTGAGGGGAGAGAGATAAAAACTCATTTAGGAACGACATGAACATGCTGCCTAGGTAGCTTTTTATCAGTAAATATCTCCACTGAGATTAAGAAAAGCAGTAGCTTAATAAATTAAGTACTTCCTGGTATGGTTACTGTACTGGTAACTCCCCAAAAGAATCTGGATTGTGGTGAGGGAACAGAGAAAAAAGCTCATTTAGGACCTGCACTTACGAAGGGGGTAGGCACTGTATATCAGGGAGTAAACCTTCTGAGAATAAAAACAGCTGGAGCTTGTTAAGGTAATTACACAGGCTAAAGGATAATGTACTGGGAACTCCTCAGAAGAATCTGATTTGTGGTGAGGGGAGAGAGATAAATGCTCATTTAGGAACGCCATGAACATGCTGCGTAGGTAGCTGTTCATCAGTAAATATATCAACTGAGATTAAGAAAAGCAGGAGCTTAATAAATTAAGTACTTCCTGGTATGGTTTCTATACTGGTAACTCCCCAAAAGAATCTGGATTGTGGTGAGGGAACAGAGAAATAAGCTCATTTAAGACCTGCAATTAAGAAGGTGGAAGGCAGCTGTATATCAGGGAGTAAACCTTGTGAGAATAAAAACAGCTGGAGCTTGTTAAGGTAAATACACAGGGGAAAGCATAATCTACTGGGAACTCCTCAGAAGAATCTGATTTGTGGTGAGGGGAGAGATATAAAAGCTCATTTAGGAACGACATGAACATGCTGCGTAGGTAGCTGTTTATCAGTAAATATCTCCACTGAGACTAAGAAAACCAGTAGCTTAATAAATTAAGTATTTCCTGGTATGGTTACTGTACAGATAACTCCCCAAAGTATCTGGATTGTGGTGAGGGAACAGAGAAAAAAGCTCATATAGGACCTGCACTTACGAACGGGGTAGGCAGATGTATATCAGGGAGTATCCCTTCTGAGAATAAAAACACCTGGAGCTTGTTAAGGTAATTACACAGGGGAAAGGATAATTTACTGGGAACTCCTCAGAAGAATCTGATTTGTGGTGAGGGGGAAAGATAAAAGCTCATTTAGGAACGACATGAACATGCTGCATAAGTAGCTGTTTATCAGTACATATCTCAACTGAGATTAAGAAAAGCAGTAGCTTAATAAATTAAGTACTTCCTGGTATGGTTACTGTACTGGTAACTCCCCAAAAGAATCTGGATTGTGGTGAGGGAACAGAGAAAAAAGCTCATTTAGGACCTGCACTTACGAAGGGGTTAGGCAGCTGTAAATCAGGGAGTAAACCTTCTGAGAATAAAAACAGCTGGAGCTTGTTAAGGCACTTACACAGGGGAAAGGATAATGTACTGGGAACTCCTCAGAAGAATCTGATTTGTGGTGAGGGGAGAGAGATAAAAGCTCATGTAGGAACGACATGAACATGCTGCGTAGTTAGCTGTTTATCAGTAAATATCTCCACTGAGATTAAGCAAAGCAGTAGCTTAATACATTAAGTACTTCCTGGTATGGTTACTGTACTGGTAACTCCCCAAAAGAATCTGGATTGTGGTGAGGGAACAGAGAAAAAGCTCATTTAGGACCTGCACTTACGAAGGGGGTAGGCAGCTGTATATCAGGGTGTATCCCTTCTGAGAATAAAAACAGCTGGAGCTTCTTAAGGTAATTACACAGGGGAAAGGATAATGTACTGGGAACTCCTCAGAAGAATCTTATTTGTGGTGAGGGGAGAGAGATAAAAGCTCATTTAGGAACGATATGAAAATGCTGTATAGGAAGCTGTTTATCAGTAAATATCACCACTGAGATTAAGAAAAGCAGTAGCTTAATAAATTAAGTACTTCCTTGTATGGTTACTGTACTGGTAACTCCCCAAAAGATTCTGGATTGTGGTTAGGGAACAGCGAAAAAAGCTCATTTAGGAACTGCACTTACGAAGGGGGTAGGCAGCTGTATATCAGGGAGTATCCCTTCTGAGAATAAAAACAGCTGGAGCTTGTTAAGGTAATTACACAGGCTAAAGGATAATGTACTGGGAACTCCTCAGAAGAATCTGATTTGTGGTGAGGGGAGAGAGATAAAAGCTCATTTAGGAACGCCATGAACATGCTGCGTAGGTAGCTGTTTATCAGAAATATATCAACTGAGATTAAGAAAAGCAGGAGCTTAATAAATTAAGTACTTCCTGGTATGGTTTCTATACTGGTAACTCCTCAAAAGAATCTGGATTGTGGTGAGGGAACAGAGAAATAAGCTCATTTAAGACCTGCAATTAAGAAGGTGGAAGGCAGCTGTATATCAGGGAGTAAACCTTGTGAGAATAAAAACAGCTGGAGCTTGTTAAGGTAAATACACAGGGGAAAGCATAATCTACTGGGAACTCCTCAGAAGAATCTGATTTGTGGTGAGGGGAGAGAGATAAAAGCTCATTTAGGAACGACATGAACATGCGGCGTAGGTAGCTGTTTATCAGTAAATATCTCCACTGAGACTAAGAAAACCAGTAGCTTAATGAATTAAGTATTTCCTGGTATGGTTACTGTACAGATAACTCCCCAAAGAATCTGGATTGTGGTGAGGGAACAGAGAAAATAGCTCATATAGGACCTGCACTTACGAACGGGGTAGGCAGCTGTATATCAGGGAGTAAACCTTCTGAGAATAAAAACAGCTGGAGCTTGTTAAGGTAATTTCACAGGGGAAAGGATAATGTACTGGGATCTCCTCAGAAGATTCTGATTTGTGGTGAGCGTAGAGAGATAAAAGCTCATTTAGGAACGACATGAAAATGCTGCACAGGTACCAGTTTATCAGTAAATATCTCCACTGAGATTAAGAAAAGCAGTAGCTTAACAAATGAAGTACTTCCTGGTATGGTTACTGTACTGGTAACTCCCCAAAAGAATCTGGATTGTGGTTTGGGAACATAGAAAAAAGCTCATTTAGGACCTGCACTTACGAAGGGGTTAGGGAGCTGTATATCAGGGAGTAAACCTTCTGAGAATAAAAACAGCTGGAGCTTGTTAAGGTAATTACACAGGGGAAAGGATAATGTACTGGGAACTCCTCAGAAGAATCTGATTTGTGGTGAGGGGAGAGAGATAAAAGCTCATTTAGGAACGACATGAACGTGCTGCGTAGGTAGCGGTTTATCAGTAAATATCTCCACTGAGATTAAGAAAAGCAGTAGCTTAATAAATTAAGTACATCCTGGTATGGATACTGTACTGGTAACTCCTCAAAAGAATCTGGATTGTGGTGAGGGAACAGAGAAAAAAGCTCATTTAGGACCTTCACTTACGAAGGGGGTAGGCAGCTGTATATCAGGGAGTATCCCTTCTGACAATAAAAACAGCTGCAGCTTGTTAAGGTAATTACACAGAGAAAAGGATAATGTACTGGGAACTCCTCAGAAGGATCTGATTTGTGGTGAGGGGAGAGAGATAAAAGCTCATTTAGGAACGTGATGAACATGCTGCATAGGTAGCTCTTTATCAGTAAATATCTCCACTGAGATTAAGAAAAGCAGTAGCTTAATAAATTAAGTACTTCCTGGTATGGTAAAAGTACTGGTAACTCCCCGAAAGAATCTGGATTGTGGTGAGGGAACAGAGAAAAAAGCTCATTTAGGACCTGCACTTACGAAGGGGGTAGGCAGCTGTATATCAGGGAGTAAACCTTCTGAGAATAAAAACAGCTGGAGCTTGTTAAGGTAATTTCACAGGGGAAAGGATAATGTACTGTGAACTCCTCAGAAGAATCTGATTTGTGGTGAGTGGGAGAGAGATAAAAGCTCATTTAGGAACGACATGAACATGCTGCATAGGTAGCTTTTTATCAGTAAATATCTCCACTGAGATTAAGAAAAGCAGTAGCTTAACAAATGAAGTACTTCCTGGTATGGTTAGTGTACTGGTAACTCCCCAAAAGAATCTGGACTGTGGTGAGGGAACAGAGAAAAAAGCTCATTTGGTACCTGCACTTACCAAGGGGGTAGGCAGCTGTATATCAGGGAGTAAACCTTCTGAGAATAAAAACAGCTGGAGGTTGTTAAGGTAATTACACAGGGGAAAGGATAATGTACTGGGATCTCCTCAGAAGAATCTGATTGTGGTGAGGGGAGAGAGATAAAAGCTCATTTAGGAACGACATGAACATGCTGCGTAGGTAGCTGTTTATCAGTAAATATCTCCACTGAGATTAAGAAAAGCTGTAGCTTAATAAATTAAGTACTTCCTAGTATGGTTACTGTACTGGTAACTCCCCAAAAGATCTGGATTGTGGTGAGGGAACAGAGAAAAAAGCTCATATAGGACCTGCACTTACGAACGGGGTAGGCAGCTGTATATCAGGGAGTAAACCTTCTGAGAATAAAAACAGCTGGAGCTTGTTAAGGTAATTTCACAGGGGAAAGGATAATGTACTGGGATCTCCTCAGAAGATTCTGATTTGTGGTGAGCGTAGAGAGATAAAAGCTCATTTAGGAACGACATGAAAATGCTGCACAGGTACCAGTTTATCAGTAAATATCTCCACTGAGATTAAGAAAAGCAGTAGCTTAACAAATGAAGTACTTCCTGGTATGGTTACTGTACTGGTAACTCCCCAAAAGAATCTGGATTGTGGTTTGGGAACATAGAAAAAAGCTCATTTAGGACCTGCACTTACGAAGGGGTTAGGGAGCTGTATATCAGGGAGTAAACCTTCTGAGAATAAAAACAGCTGGAGCTTGTTAAGGTAATTACACAGGGGAAAGGATAATGTACTGGGAACTCCTCAGAAGAATCTGATTTGTGGTGAGGGGAGAGAGATAAAAGCTCATTTAGGAACGACATGAACGTGCTGCGTAGGTAGCGGTTTATCAGTAAATATCTCCACTGAGATTAAGAAAAGCAGTAGCTTAATAAATTAAGTACATCCTGGTATGGATACTGTACTGGTAACTCCTCAAAAGAATCTGGATTGTGGTGAGGGAAGAGAGAAAAAAGCTCATTTAGGACCTTCACTTACGAAGGGGGTAGGCAGCTGTATATCAGGGAGTATCCCTTCTGACAATAAAAACAGCTGCAGCTTGTTAAGGTAATTACACAGAGAAAAGGATAATGTACTGGGAACTCCTCAGAAGAATCTGATTTGTGGTGAGGGGAAAGAGATAAAAGCTCATTTAGGAACGTGATGAACATGCTGCATAGGTAGCTCTTTATCAGTAAATATCTCCACTGAGATTAAGAAAAGCAGTAGCTTAATAAATTAAGTACTTCCTGGTATGGTAAAAGTACTGGTAACTCCCCAAAAGAATCTGGATTGTGGTGAGGGAACAGAGAAAAAAGCTCATTTAGGACCTGCACTTACGAAGGGGGTAGGCAGCTGTATATCAGGGAGTAAACCTTCTAAGAATAAAAACAGCTGGAGCTTGTTAAGGTAATTTCACAGGGGAAAGGATAATGTACTGTGAACTCCTCAGAAGAATCTGATTTGTGGTGAGTGGGAGAGAGATAAAAGCTCATTTAGGAACGACATGAACATGCTGCATAGGTAGCTTTTTATCAGTAAATATCTCCACTGAGATTAAGAAAAGCAGTAGCTTAATAAATTATGTACTTCCTGGTATGGTTAGTGTACTGGTAACTCCCCAAAAGAATCTGGATTGTGGTGAGGGAACAGAGAAAAAAGCTCATTTGGTACCTGCACTTACCAAGGGGGTAGGCAGCTGTATATCAGGGAGTAAACCTTCTGAGAATAAAACCAGCTGGAGGTTGTTAAGGTAATTACACAGGGGAAAGGATAATGTACTGGGATCTCCTCAGAAGAATCTGATTGTGGTGAGGGGAGAGAGATAAAAGCTCATTTAGGAACGACATGAACATGCTGCGTAGGTAGCTGTTTATCAGTAAATATCTCCACTGAGATTAAGAAAAGCAGTAGCTTAATAAATTAAGTACTTCCTAGTATGGTTACTGTACTGGTAACTCCCCAAAAGATCTGGATTGTGGTGAGGGAACAGAGAAAAAGCTCATTTGGGACCTGCACATACGAAGAGGATAGGCACCTCTATATCAGGGAGTATCTCTTCTGAGAATAAAACCAGCTGGAGCTTGTTAAGGTAATTACACAGGGAAAGGATAATGTACTGGGAACTCCTCAGAAGAATCTGATTCGTGGTGAGGGGAGAGAGATAAAAGCTCATTTAGGAAAGACATGAACATGCTTCGTAGGTAGCTGTTTATCAGTAAATATCTCCACTGAGATTAAGAAAAGCAGTAGCTTAATAAATTAAGTACTTCCTGGTATGGTTACTGTACTGGTAACTCCTCAAAAGAATCTGGATTGTGGTGAGAGAACAGAGAAAAAAGCTCATTTAAGACCTGGATTTACGAAGGGGGTAGGCAGCTGTATATCAGGGAGTAAAACTTCTGAGAATAAAAACAGCTGGAGCTTGTTAAGGTAATTACACAGGGGAAAGGATAATGTACTGGGAACTCCTCAGATAAATCTGATTTTTGGTGAGGGGAGAGAGATAAACGCTCATTTAGGAACGACATGAACATGCTGCATAGGTAGCTGTTTATCAGTAAATATCTCCATTGAGATTAAGAAAAGCAGGCGCTTAATAAATTAAGTACTTCCTGGTATCTCTACTGTACTGGTAACTCCCCAAAAGAATCTGGATTGTGGTGAGGGAACAGAGAAAAAAGCTCATTTACAACCTGCACTTACGAAGGTGGTAGGCAGCTGTATATCAGGGAGTAACCCTTCTGAGAATAAAAACAGCTGGAGCTTGTTAAGGTAATTACACAGGGGAAAGGATAATGTACTGGGATCTCCTCATAATAATCTGATTTGTGGTGAGGGGAGAGTGATAAAAGCTCATTTAGGAACGACATGAAAATGATGCATATGTAGCTGTTTATCAGTAAATATCTCCACTAAGATTAAGAAAAGCAGTAGCTTAATAAATTAAGTACTTCCTGGTATGATTACTGTACTGGTAACTTCCTAAAATAAACTGAATTGTGGTGAGGGAACAGAGAAAAAAGCTCATTTAGAACCTGCACTTACGAAGGGGGTAGGCAGCTATATATCAGGGAGTAAACCTTCTGAGAATAAAAACAGCTGGAGCTTGTTAAGGTAATTACACAGGGGAAAGGATAATGTACTGCTAACTCCTAAGAAGAATCTCATTTGTGGTGAGGGGAGAGAGATAAAAGCTCATTTAAGAACGACATGAACATGCTGCGTAGGTAGTAGTTTTTCAGTAAATATCTCCACTGAGATTAAGAAAAGCAGTAGCTTAATAAATTACGTACTTCCTGGTATGGTTACTGCACTGGTAATTCCAAAAAAAAACTGTATTGTGGTGAGGGAACAGAGAAAAAAGCTCATTTAGGACCTGCACTTAGGAGGGGGGTAGGCAGCTGTATATCAGGGAGTAAACCTTCTGAAAATAAAAACAGCTGGAGCTTGTTAAGTTAATTACACAGTGAAAGGATAATGTACTGGGAACTCCTCAGAAGAATCTGATTTGTGGTGAGGGGAGAGAGATAAAAGCTCATTTAGGAACGACATGAAAATGATGCATATGTAGCTGTTTATCAGCAAATATCTCCACTGAGATTAAGAAAAGCAGTAGCTTAATAAATTAAGTACTTCCTGGTATGGTTACTGTACTGGTAACTCCCCAAAACAATCTGGATTGTGGTGAGGGAACAGAGAAAAAGCTCATTTAGGACCTGAACTTACGAAGGGGGTAGGCAGCTGTACATCACGGAGTATCCCTTCTGAGAATAAAAACAGCTGGAGCTTGTTAAGGTAATTAAACACGGGAACGGATAATGTACTGAGAACTCCTCAGAAGAATCTGATTTGTTTGTGAGGGGAGAGAGATAAATGCTCATTTAGGGAAAAAATGAAAATGCTGCAAAGGTAGCTATTTTTCAGTAAATATCTCCACTGAGTTTAAGAAAAGCAGTAGCATAATAAATTAAGTACTTCCTGGTATGGTTACTGTACTGGTTGGTAACTCCCCAAAAGAATCTGGATTGTGGTGAGGGAACAGAGAAAAAAGCTCATTTAGGACCTGAACTTACGAAGGGGGAAGGCCGCTGTATATTCAGGGAGTAAAACTTGTGAGAATAAAAACGGCTGGAGCTTTTTAAGGTAATTACACAGTTGAAAGGATAATGTACCGGGAACTCCTCAGAAGAATCTGATTTGTGATGAGGGGAGAGAGATAAAGCTCATTTAGGAACGACATGAAAATGCTGCATAGGTAGCTGTTTATCAGTAAATATCTCCACTGAGATTAAGAAAAGCAGTAGCTTAATAAATTAAGTACTTCCTGGTATGGTTACTCTACTGGTAACTCCCCAAAAGAATCTAGATTGTTGTGAGGGAACAGAGAAAAAAGCTCATTTAGGACCTGCACTTACGAAGGGGGTAGGCAGCTGTATATTAGGGAGTAAACCTTCTGAGAATGAAAACAGCTGGAGCTTGTTAAGGTAATTACACAGGGGAAAGGATAATGTACTGGGAACTCCTCAGAAGCATCTGATTTGTGTTAAGGGGAGAGAGATAAAAGCTCATTTAGGAACGACATAAAAATGCTGCATAGGTAGCTGTTTATCGGTAAATATGTCCACTGAGATTAAGAAAAGCAGTAGCTTAATAAATTAAGTACTTCCTGGTATGGTTACTGTACTGGTAACTCCCCAAAAGAATCTGGATTGTGGTGAGGGAACAGAGAAAAAAGCTCATTTAGGACCTGCACGTACAAAGGGGGTAGGCAGCTGTATATCAGGGAGTAAACCTTCTGAGAATAAAAACAGCCTGAGCTTGTTAAGGTAATTACACATTGGAAAGGATAATGTACTGGGAACTCTTCAGAAGAATCTGATTTGTGGTGAGGGGAGAGACATAAAAGCTCATTTAGGAACGACATGAACATGCTGCATAGGTAGCTATTTATCAGTAAATAAATCCACTGAGATTAAGAAAAGCAGTAGCGTAATAAATTAAGTACTTCCTGGTATGGGTACTGTACTGGTAACTCCCCAAAAGAATCTGTATTGTGGTGAGGGAACAGAGGAAAAAGCTCGTTTTGGACCTGCAGTTACGAAGGGGGTAGGCAGCTGTATATCAGGGAATACACCTTCCTAGAATAAAAACAGCTGGAGCTTGTTAAGGTAATTACACAGGGGAAAGGATAATGTACTGGGAACTCCTCAGAAGAATCTGATTGGTGGTGAGGGGAGAGAGATAAAAGATCATTTAGGAACGACATGAACATGCATCATAGGTACCTGTTTATCAGTAAATATCTCCACTGAGATTAAGAAAATCAGTAGCTTAATAAATTAAGTACTTCCTGGTATGGTTACTGTACTGGTAACTCAACAAAAGAATCTGGATTTTGGTGAGGGAACAGAGAAAAAAGCTCATTTAGGACCTGCACTTACCAAGGGGGTAGGCAGCTGTATTTCAAGGTGTAAACCTTCTGAGAATAAAACAGCTGGACCTTGTTAAGGTAATTACACAGTGGAAAGGATACTGTACTGGGAACTCCTCAGAAGAATCTGATTTGTGGTGAGGGGAGAGAGATAAAAGCTCCTTTAGGAATGACGTGAACATGCTGCATAGGTAGCAGTTTTTCAGTATATATCTCCAATGAGATTAAGAAAAGCAGTAGCTTAATAAATTAAGTACTTCCTGGTATGGTTACTGTACTGGTAACTCCCCAAAAG
This sequence comes from Perognathus longimembris pacificus, assembly GCF_023159225.1. Taxonomy (NCBI): domain Eukaryota; kingdom Metazoa; phylum Chordata; class Mammalia; order Rodentia; family Heteromyidae; genus Perognathus; species Perognathus longimembris. Next base: position 33,035,709 of record NC_063168.1, read on the forward strand.
AATCTGGATTGTGGTGAGGGAACAGAGAAAATAGCTCATTTAGGACCTGCACTTACGAAGGGGGTAGGCAGCTGTATATCAGGGAGTAAACCTTCTGAGAATAAAAACAGCTGGAGCTTTTCAAGGTAATTACACAGGGGAAAAGATAATGTACGGGGAACTCCTCAGAAGAATCTGATTTGTGGTGAGGGGAGAGAGTTAAAAGCTCATTTTTGAACGACATGAACATGCTGCATAGGTGGCTGTTTATCAGTAAATATCTCCACTAAGATTAAGAAAAGCAGTAGCTTAATAAACTAAGTACTTCCTGGTATGGTTACTGTACTGGTAACTCCCCAAAAGAATCTGGATTGTGGTGAGGGAACAGAGAAAAAAGCTCATTTAGGACCTTCACTTACAAAGGGGGTAGGCAGCTGTATATCATAGAGTAAACCTTCTGAGAATAAAAACAGCTGGAGCTTGTTAAGGTAATTACACAGGGGAAAGGATAATGTACTGGGAACTCATCAGAAGAATCTGATTTGTGGTGAGGGGAGAGAGATAAAAGCTCATTCAGGAACGACATGAACATGCTGCGTAGGCAGCTGTTTATCAGCAAATATCTCCACTGAGATTAAGAACAGCAGTAGCTTAAAAAATTAAGTACTTCCTGGTATGGTTCCTGTACTGGTAACTCCCCAAAAGAATCTGAATTGTGGTGAGTGAAGAGAGAAAAAAGCTCATTTAGGACCTTTACTTACGAAGGGGGTAGGCAGCAATATATCAGGGAGTAAACTTTCTGAGAATAAAAACAGCTGGAGCTTGTTAAGGTAATTACACAGGGGAAAGGATAATGTACTGGGAACTCCTCAGAAGAATTTGACTGGTGGTGAGGGGAGAGAAATAAAAGCTCATTTAGCAACGACATGAACATGCTGCATATGTAGCTGTTTATCAGTAAATATCACCACTGAGATCAAGAAAAGCAGTAGCTTTATAAATTAAGTACATCCTGTTATGGTTATTGTACTGGTAACTCCAGAAAAGAATCTGGATTATGATGAGGGAACAGAGAAAAAAGCTCATTTAGGACCTGCACTTACGAAGGGGGTAGGCAGCTGTATATCAGGGAGTAAACCTTCTGAGAATAAAAAAAGCTGGAGCTTGTTAAGGTAATTACACAGGGAAAAGGATAATGTACTGGGAACTCCTCAGAAGAATCTGATTTGTTGTGAGGGGAGACAGATATAAGCTCATTTAGGAACGACATGAAAATGCTGCATAGGTAGCTGTTTATCAGTAAATATCTCCACTGAGATTAAGAAAAGCAGTAGATTAATAAATTAAGTATTTCCTGGTATGGTTACTGTACTGGTAACTCCCCGAAAGAATCTGGATTGTGGTGAGGGAACAGAGAAAAAAGCTCATTTAGGACCTGCACTTACGAAGGGGGTAGGCAGCTGTATATCAGGGAGTAAACCTTCTGAGAATAAAAAGAGCTGGAGATTGTTAAGGTAATTACACAGGGGAAAGGATAATGTACTGGGAACTCCTCAGAAGAATCTGATTTGTGGTGAGGGGAGAGAGATAAAAGCTCATTTAGGAACGACATGAACATGCTGCGTAGGTAGCTGTTTATCAGTAAATATCTCCACTGAGATTAAGAAAAGCAGTAGCTTAATAAATTAAGTACTTCCTGGTATAATTACTGTACTGGTAACTAACCAAAAGAATCTGGATTGTGCTGAGGGAACAGAGAAAAAAGCTCATTTAGGAAATGCACTTACGAAGGGGTTAGGCAGCTGTATATCAGGGAGTAAACCTTCTGAGAATAAAAACAGCTGGATCTTGTTAAGGTAATTACATAGGGGAAAGGATAATGTACTGGGAACTCCTCAGAAGAATCTGATTTGTGGTGAGGGGAGAGAGATAAAAGCTCATTTAGGAACGACATGAACATGCTGCGTAGGTAGCTGTTTATCAGTAAATATCTCCACTGAGATTAAGACAAGCAGTAGCTTAATTAATTAAGTACTTCCAGGTATGGTTACTGTACTGGTAACTCCCCAAAAGAATCTGGATTTTGTTGAGGGAACAGAGAAAAAAGCTCATTTAGGACCTGCACTTACGAAGGGGGTTGGCAGCTGTATATCAGGGAGTATCCATTCTGAGAATAAAAACACCTGGAGCTTGTTAAGGTAATTACACAGGGGAAAGGATAATGTACTGGGAACTCCTCAGAAGAATCTGATTTGTGGTGAGGGGAGAGCGAAAAAGGCTCATTTAGGAACGACATGAAAATGCTGCATAGGTAGCTGTTTATCAGTAAATATCTCAACTGAGTTTAAGGAAAGCAGTAGCTTAATAAATTAATTACTTCTTGGTATGGTTACTGTACTGGTAACTCCCCAAAAGAATCTGGATTGTAGTGAGGGATCAGAGAAAAAAGCTCATTTAGGACCTTCACTTACGAAGGGGGTAGGCAGCTGTTTATCAGGGAGTATCCCTTCTGAGAATAAAAACAGCTGGAGCTTGTTAAGGTAATTACACAGGGGAAAGGATAATGTACTGGGAACTCCTCAGAATAATCTGATTTGTGGTGAGGGGAGAGAGATAAAAGCTCATTTAGGAACGACATGAACATGCTGCATTGGTAGCTGTTTATCAGTAAATATCTCCACTGAGATTAAGAAAATCAGTAGTTAATAAATTAAGTACTTCCTGGTATGGTCACTGTACTGGTAATATCCCAAAAGAATCTGGACTGTGGTGAGGGAACAGAGAAAAAAGCTCATTAACGACCTGCACTTACGAAGGGGGTAGGCCGCTGTATATCAGGGAGTAAACCTTCTCTGAATAAAAACAGCTGGAGCTTGTTAAGGTAATTACACCGGGGAAAGGATAATGTACTGGGAACTCCTCAGAAGAATGTGATTTGTGGTGAGGGGAGAGAGATAAAAGCTCATTTAGGAACGACATGAACATGCTGCATAGGTAGCTGTTTATCAGTACATATCTCCACTGAGATTAAGAAAAGCAGTAGCTTAATGAATTAAGTACTTCCTGGTATGGTTACTGTACTGGTAACTCCCCAAAAGAATCTGGATTGTTGTTGGGGTCCATCTTCCCCCCTAGATGGAAGGGGCCTGATGCACCTCCCCCAGCTGGGGAATGCGGTCTTTCCATCCTCTATACATTGGAATCTGGAGAAACCGGTCCGATAAGAGACCCCCGACTTAGCTGGCAGCCAGCCTGGCGCCTACCAACCCCGCCCTGGTTTGGCGCCCTCAGAGTGACATAGCCCCTTGGAGGTCAAGTGACCAGCCCCTTGTAGGTCACCTGACAGCTCGTGGCCTATGGGAATCCTGGCCAACCCCCTTTCCCCGTTCATCTACCCTTGCCCCTCTCTCAATAAAGTTAGTTCGCTCTCAGAAGCTGACCCGTGGTCTATGTCCGTGGCTCTCAGAGTAGGATAGCGGTCACATTGCCACGCGGGTCGCGCGCCCGCCAGGACGGAGACATCCCCACGTCTCACCCCGACAAACCTGCAGGCCGAGGGTTGGGGGAGAAGGCGATGCAAGGATAATAAGAGAGAAAATAAGCATTTGAGCCGGAGCAGAGAAAGCAGTCCCCACAGAGTGGCGCCCCACGTGGTTTGCACGAATCCACGCAAGAAAGCCCGGCTCCCGACCGGCCCTGACGGAAACAGGTTGGAAATCCTGAGACGCGCGATCCTCCCACCCCAGGTAAGAGGATGGGACAAGTCCAGAGTCGGCGAAACAATTCGCCCCTTAAGATCCTAAAGTTCACCCTCCAAAACGCGGGGATTAATATCTCAGAGCCCTGTGCTACACGAATTTGGAAGGAATTGACCCACAGGGTCCCGTGGCTAACTGGAGCCAACCCACTCTCGTGGGAAATTTGGGACCGACTAGAGCGGGAATTACAAACAGCACAATGGGGAAACTCCCACTGCGAGCCATTAAGACTCTCAAGGCTTGCCTCTCTTGGGACCCGGGCGGGGAGTCCCTGGATTCAGGAGAAGGATGGCCAGAGGGAATTTTGATCTGGAGGGGGCCCCATGCCCTACTCCGCGAGAAGCTCTGGGACGAAAGCTCGTTAGGTACCCAGGAATCCAAAGCCACGGCTGGCAGGAGATGAGCAGAGCAGCCGCAGGCTTGCTACCCCTCCCCCATGTGAGACTCAGCTTGACTATACATATGCAGATTTCAGCAGCTGCTTTTCAGCGGCGGCGGCGGCCCCGCAGCGAAAAAAAAAAAAAACTGGCCTGGCCACTTTAAATTCAGAGGCCTTGAAACTACAGATTTTCATGAGTCCAGGAGGATGGTTCTTGAGAGAGGTAGGCCAAACGCGTCCTGGACAAAACATCTGCTTTACAGCCTGACTTTCAGATTTCCCACCAACCAAGGCAATAAACAGCCTAAAGCCCCTTGCTGGGCAGTCCCTATTGCCAGAGACAGTAATCATGATATTTGGAAAAAAGTTCCGATTCTTAATTAATACAGGAGCAGATCGGACTATATGCATTTAATTGGACAACATTATTATTGGATCAGTAGATGCCCAAGTACTAGACTTGACCTATAGCAAGGCCCAAACACTCCCCCATGGAGGAGGGCTGCGTATAGCCAGTGACAAGGTTCAGAAAGTATACCCCTTCAAGATTTTGGGGGCAGAGCTTAAACTAGACTCTGTATGCCCACTCAAGCCCCAGTTATCCTTCCAGGCAACTTATACCCTGGTGGAGATGCAAAGACTGTTAGGTGAAATTAATTGGCTAAGATCCTGGCTTCAACTGCCTACAGAGGAGCTGTTACCGCTCCATGACTCTTTGAAGGGCAAAGCGCCCACTGATGTTATTACAATAACTCCATCACTCCAATCAGCCTTCCAGAAAATCCAATTGGCCTTAAATAAGGCACAGCTGGCACGCTACAAGCCTAAGTGCCCACTTTGCCTTTGGATCCTCCCCGGATCCGAACTCTCTTCAGCTGCAATTACGCAATCAGGCGAGCCCCTTCAGTGGGTGCACGCATCAGTGGGAGGAGCTCCCAGAGTTTATTCCCAGATGGACCAGCTAGCTGACTTGGTAATTAAGGGCAGGGATACTTCCCTGAGACATTATGGAAGAGATCCTGACGTGCTAACTATTCCCTACCGGTTGTCAGATTTTAAATGGGTCAGGAGAAATAATTCACGTGTGTCTAGTGCCCTGGAGGGCTTTATGGGCAAGATAGATTGCCACTATGGCACTTCAAGATGGGTGACCTCATTTTCCAGGCTACAATGGACACCCCCTGTGCTTTTCTCTACCACGCCTCTTGTCAAGGCTGCCAATGTCTTTACAGATGGTGGGCGAGCCGGCTCTACCGTAGTGGTGCGCTCCGCCTCGCCCCCTGCCGGTGGGAAAGATAACACCCATTACTTTGAAGCCGTCACTGGCTCTGCACAGTTTAAAGAGCTGTACGCAGTCGCCTTGGCACTGACCCATGTTAAACAGCCAATGAACTTGTTCTCTGATAGTCTATATGTGGTTAATTTGCTACCCAACCTGGTATGTTCACATATCAAGTTGGATGGAAACCCAATCACTCCTCTGATGATCCAAGTCAGGTCTCTGTTAAAAGAGCGGAGTGAGCCTATCTTTTTACAGCACCTTCGTGGACACCAAGGACTGCCTGGGGACCTGGCACAAGGTAATCGTAGGGCCGACCAGCTGGCCACTAATGGAACCATCATAGCGCTAGCCATTGTACAACCTCAAAACCTCCAAATGGCCAAAGGGCTTCATGAGCGTACTCACTTAAATTGGAGAGGGTTACATCAGAGATTTCCTTCAATTCCTATAAAAGACTTAAAAAAGATTATAAGGACTTGCAAATCATGTATGCCTTTCGTGCAAGTCCCTCCCTTACAATCTCCAGGTGTAAATTCAAGAGGTTTAAGACCCAATTTAATTTGGCAGACTGATGTGACCCATTACGCCCCCTTTGGAAGGCTAAAATATATATTTATGTCCATTGACACATGCTCTGGTGCATGTTGGGCCTCTCTGCATACCGGTGAAAGAGCACGGCATGCTGAAAGCCACTTCTTACAATGTTTTGCTATCCTAGGACTGCCTTTACAGGTTAAAACAGATAATGGACCTTGTTTCACCAGTAAGCCTTTACGGGCATTTTTCCAAATGTGGAATATTAAACATACCACTGGAATACCTTATAACCCAAAGGGTCAAGCCATAATTGAGAGGCATAATAGGACCCTGAAGGATCAATTATTAAAACAAAAAGGGGGGGGGAAGCCCCCAGGACCAGCTGAGGACAGCGATGTTTACATTGAATATTTTAAATTTCTCTAAGGACCAACCTCTGTCGGCTTTCCAGAGACACTGGTCAAGCCAAACACCCTACTTAAAAGTGGAGGCCCGGTGGAAGGATTCTCTGACAGGGGCGTGGCGTGGACCCGACCCAATTATCAGCGCAGGAAGGGGATTCGCCTGCGTCTTCCCTAATAGGGAACCGAATCCAATCTGGATACCAGCTAGAGATGTAAAATATTGTCCAACAGAATGACCACCCAAGGGCACCTGCCCTTGAGGGATGTCTCCCCTTGTTTCCTCTCAGGAAAGCAAAGACCGAGGTGGAATTTTCTAAGGAGAAACTGGAAAGCCTGCCTGCACCAGCGATGGACCTGGACCCAGTGTCGGCCCTGTTTCTTCCCTGGACCCTGCCTGACGCCCTTTGGAGTAACGTTTGCTGTGGCAGCGTGGCCCACAGCCTTGCACAGGACCAAAGGGAAATTTTGCACGGTTGTCCCTCTCTTTCGCTCCCCCCTTTGCTGCTTATCTTAGGGGTCCCCATTGGAGGGAAATAGGAGCTAAAGGACTTGGACACTTTAATGTTTTATTATAAATGTTTATAATAAGTAAGGTATTGGCACCTTGCTGTAATGTTTAGTGTGAAGTGTTTACTAACCTCAGTTGTTAAGTTACCAGCATCCTGGCCGCCACATCACCAGGACCTGAACCTGCCCCTCTACCTCACCATCGAGGGAAGGAAGAGCCATCTGCGCTACCTTGAGCGACACCAGACCAGACCAGAATTCCTGTTTCCCGTGGACTGACCCCAATAAGAGACCCTCCATTGCCTTGTGCCTTGTTGTAATTACTCATATGTTACAGTTGCTCATGTTTGCATTTGCCTTGTATTACGATTGCTTATGCTCATGTCTGCTTTATGCTCCCATTTACCTTATGTTTACATTGAGTCTCTTGTTGTAAGCGATGGACCAGAGCTGTCTAGGTACCAAGTGGCCATTGGCCTTTTAGCCATATAAGAACCCCAAGAGGCTCGTCACTCAAACCCTAGGACCGGCTGCCCAGTAAGGTCCGCCGGCACCGGAAAAAATTATCAGGCTCTCTTTCGAGTGCCAATCCCACTCTCCCCAAGGCCTCTCATCGGGCCCGCCAGCCCGGCAGGAAGGTCAGCCTGAAGAGCTAGGGCGTTAGCCCAAGACGGGTAAGACTCCCCTTGGGGGGGGGGGCAACCTAAGACATGGCGCGCTCTCGAGTAGGGCGCCTCCTGCTGTTCGAAAAAAAAAATATAAAAGAGGCATATGTTGGGGTCCATCTTCCCCCCCTAGATGGAAGGGGCCTGATGCACCTCCCCCAGCTGGGGAATGCGGCCTTTCCATCCTCTATACATTGGAATCCGGAGAAACCGGTCCGATAAGAGACCCCCGACTTAGCCAGCAGCCAGCCTGGCACCTACCAGCCCCGCCCTGGTTTGGCGCACTCAGAGTGATGTAGCCCCTTGCAGGTCAAGTGACCAGCCCCTTGGAGGTCACCTGACAGCTCGTGGCCTATGGAAATCCTGGCCAACCTCCTTCCCCGGATCATCTACCCTTGTCCCTCTCTCAATAAAGTTAGTTCGCTCTCAGAAGCTGACCCGTGGTCTATGTCCGTGGCTCCCAGAGTAGGATAGCGGTCACATTGCCACGCGGGTCGCGCGCAGCCAGGACGGAGACACCCCCACGTCTCACCCCGACAGACCTGCAGGCAGAGGGTGGGGGGAGAAGACGATGCGAGGGTAATAAGAGAGAAAAGAAGCATTTGAGCCGGAGCAGAGAAAGCAGTCCCCACAATTTACTGATAAACAGCTACCTACGCAGCATGTTCATGTCGTTCCTAAATTATCTTTTATCTCTCTCCACTCACCACAAAGCAGATTCTTCTGAGGAGTTCCCAGTACATTATCCTTTCCCTTGTGTAATTACATTAACAAGCTGGAGCTGTTTTTATTCTCACAAGGGATACTCCCTGATATACAGCTGCCTACACCCTTCGTAAGTGCAGGTCCTAAATGAGCTTTTTTCTCTGTTCCCTCACCACAATCCAGATTCTTTTGGGGAGTTACCAGTACAGTAACCATAAAAGGAAGTACTTAATTTATTAAGCTACTGCTTTTCTTAATCTCAGTGGAGATATTTACTGATAAACAGCTCCCTACGCAGCATGTTCATGCCGTTCCTAAATGAGCTGTTATCTCAATCCCCTCACCACAAATCAGATTCTTCTGAGGAGTACCCAGTTCATTATCCTTTCCCCTGTGTAATTACCTTAAAAAGCTCCAGCTGTTTTTATTCTCAGAAGGTTTACTCCCTGATATACAGCTGCCTACCCCCTTCGTAAGTGCAGGTCCTAAATGAGCTTTTTTCTCTGTTCCCTCACCACAATCCAGATTCTGGAAAGCCTGCCTGCACCAGCGATGGACCTGGACCCAGTATCGGCCCTGTTTCTTCCCTGGACCCTGCCTGACGCCCTTTGGAGTAACGTTTGCTGTGGCAGCGTGGCCCACAGCCTTGCACAAGGACCAAAGGGAAATTTTGCACGGTTGTCCTCCTCTTTCGCTCCCCCCTTTGCTGCTTATCTTGGGGGTCCCCATTGGAGGGAAATAGGAGCTAAAGGACTTGGACACTTTAATGTTTTATTATAAATGTTTATAATAAGTAAGGTATTGGCACCTTGCTGCAATGTTTACTGTGAAGTGTTTTACTAACATCAGTTGTTAAGTTACCAGCATCCTGGCTGCCACATCACCAGGACCTGAACCTGCCCCTCTACCTCACCAGCGGGGGAAGGAAGAGCCACCTGTGCTACCTCGAGCGACACCAGACTGGACCAGAATTCCTGTTTCCCGTGGACTGACCCCGATAAGAGACCCTCCATTGCCTTGTGCCTTGTTGTAATTACTCATGTGTTACAATTGCTCATGTGTTACAGTTGCTCATGTTTGCATTTGCCTTGTATTACGATTGCTTATGTTCATGTCTACTTTATGCTCCCATTTACCTTATGTTTACATTGAGTCTCTTGTTGTAAGCGATGGGCCAGAGCTGTCTAGGTACCAAGTGGCCTTTAGCCTTTTAACCATATAAGAACCCCAAGAGGCTCGTCACTGAAACCCTAGGACCGGCTGCTCAGTAAGGTCCGCCGGCACCGGAAAAAATTATCAGGCTCTCTTTGGAGTGCCAATTCTACTCTCCCCAAGGCCTCTCATCGGGCCCGCCAGCCCGGCAGGAAGGTCAGCCTGAAGAGCTAGGGCGTTAGCCCGAGACGGGTAAGACTCCCCTTGGGGGGGGCAACCTAAGACATGGCGCGCTCTCGAGTAGGGCGCCTCCTGCTGTTCGAAAAAAAAATATAAAAGAGGCAGATGTTGGGGTCCATCTTCCCCCCTAGATGGAAGGGGCCTGATGCACCTCCCCCAGCTGGGGAATGCGGCCTTTCCATCCTCTATACATTGGAATCTGGAGAAACCGGTCCGATAAGAGACCCCCGACTTAGCTGGCAGCCAGCCTGGCGCCTACCAGCCCCGCCCTGGTTTGGCGCACTCAGAGTGACATAGCCCCTTGTAGGTCAAGTTACCAGCCCCTTGTAGGTCACCTGACAGCTCGTGGCCTATGGGAATCCTGGCCAACCCCATTTCCCCGGATCATCTACCCTTGCCCCTCTCTCAATAAAGTTAGTTCGCTCTCAGAAGCTGACCCATGGTCTATGTCCGTGGCTCTCAGAGTAGGATAGCGGTCACATTGCCACGCGGGTCGCGCGCCAGCCAGGACGGAGACATCCCCACGTCTCACCCCGACAAACCTGCAGGCCGAGGGTTGGGGGAGAAGGCGATGCGAGGATAATAAGAGAGAAAATAAGCATTTGAGCAGGAGCAGAGAAAGCAGTCCCAACAGATTGTGGTGAGGGAACAGAGAAAAAATCTCATTTAGGACCTGCACTTACGAAGGGGGTAGGCAGCTGTATATCGGGGAGTAAACCTTCTGAGAATAAAAACAGCTGGAGCTTGTTAAGGTAATTACACAGGGGAAAGGATAATGTACTGGGAACTCCTCAGAAGAATCTGATTTGTGGTGAGGGGAGAGAGACAAAAGCTCATTTACGAACGACATGAACATGCTGCGTAGGTAGCTGTTTATCAGTAAATATCTCCACTGAGATTAAGAAAAGCAGTAGCTTAATAAATTAAGTACTTCCTGGTATGGTTACTGTACTGGTAACTCCCCAAAAGAATCTGGATTGTGGTGAGGAAACAGAGAAAAAAGCTCATGTAGGACCTGCACTTACGAAGGGGTTAGGCAACTGTATATCAGGGAGTAAACCTTCTGAGAATAAAAACAGCTGGAGCTTGTTAAGGTAATTACACAGGGGAAATGATAATGTACTGGGAATTCCTCCGAAGAATCTGATTTGTGGTGAGGGGAGAGAGATAAAAGCTCATTTAGGAACGACATGAACATGCTGCGTACGTAGCTGTTTATCAGTAAATATCTCCACTGAGATTAAGAAAAGCAGTAGCTTAATAAATTAAGTACTTCCTGGTATGGTTACTGTACTTGTAACTCCCCCAAAGAATCTTTATTGTGGGCAGGGAACAGAGAAAAAAGCTCAGTTAGGACCTTCACTTACGAACGGGGTGGGCAGGTGTATATCAGGGAGTATCCCTTCTGAAAACAAAAACAGCTGGAGCTTGTTAAGGTAATTACACATTGGAAAGGATAATGTACTGGGAACTCCTGAGAAGAATCTGATTTGTGGTTAGGGGAGAGAGAAAAAAGCTCATTTAGGAATGACATGAACATGCTGCGTAGGTAGCTGTTTATCAGTAAATATCTCCACTGAGATTAAGAAAAGCAGAAGCTTAATAAATTAAGTACTTCATGGTATGGTTACTGTACTGGTAACTCCCCAAAGGAATCTGGATTTTGGTGAGGGAACAGAGAAAAAAGCTCATTTAGGACCTGCACTTACGAAGGGGGTAAGCAGCTATATATCAGGGAGTAAACCTTCTGAGAATAAAAACAGCTGGAGCTTGTTGAGGTAATTACACAGGGGAAAGGATAATGTACTGGGAACTCCTCGGAAGAATCTGATTTGTGGTGAGGGGAGAGAGATAAAAGCTTATTTAGGAACGACATGAACATGCTGCGTAGGTAGCTGTTTATCAGTAAATATCTCCACTGAGATTAAGAAAAGCAGTAGCTTAATAAACTAAGGACTTCCTGGTATGGTTACTGTACTGGTAACTCCCCAAAAGAATCTGGATTGTGGTGAGGGAACAGAAAAAAAGCTCATTTAGGACCTGCACTTACGAAGGGGTTAGGCAGCTGTATATCAGGGAGTAAACCTTCTGGGAATAAAAACACCTGGACCTTGTTAAGATTATAACACAGGGGAAAGGAATATGTACTGGGAATTCCTCAGAAGAATCTGATTTGTGGTGAGGGGAGAGACATAAAAGCTCATTTAAGAACGACATGAACATGCTGAGTAGGTAGCTGTTTGTAGGTAAATATCTCCACTGAGATTAAGAAAAGCAGTATCTTAATAAATTAAGTACTTCCTGGTATGGTTACTGTACTGGTAACTCCCCAAAAGAATCTGGATTGTGGTGAGGGAACAGAGAAAAAGGTTCATTTATGACGTGCACTTACGAAGGGGGTAGGCAGCTTTATATCAGGGAGTAAACCTTCAAGAATAAAAACAGCTGGAGCTTGTTAAGGTAATTACAAAGGGGAAAGGATAATATACTGGGAACTCCTCAGAAGAATCTGATTTGTGGTGAGGGGAGAGAGATAAAAGCTCATTTAGGAACGACAAGAACATGCTGCGTAGGTAGCTTTTTATCAATAAATATCTCCACTGAGATTAAGGAAAGCAGTAGCTTAATAAATGAAGTACATCCTGGTATGGTTACTGTACTGGGAACTCCTCAGAAGAATCTGATTTGTGGTGAGGGGAGAGAGATAAAAGCTCATTTCGGAACGACATGAACATGGTGAATAGGTAGCTGTTTATAGGTAAATATCTCCACTGAGATTAAGAAAAGCAGTAGCTTAATAAATGAAGTACATCCTGGTATGGTTACTGAACTGGTAACTCCCCCAAAGAATCTGGTTTGTGGTGAGGGAACAGAGAAAAAAGCTCATTTAAGACCTGCACTTTCGAAGGGGGTAGGCAGCTGAATATCAGGGAGTATGCCTTCTGAGAATAAAACCAGCTAGAGCTTCTTAAGGTAATTACACAGGGGAAAGGATAATGTACTGGGAACTCCTGAGAAGAATCTGATTGGTGGTGAGGGGAGAGAGATAAAAGCTCAATTAGGAAGGACATGAACATGCTGCGTAGTTAGCTGTTTATCAGTAAATATCTCCACTGTGATTAAGAAAATCAGTAGCTTAATAAATTAAATACTTTCTGGTATGGTTACTGTACTTGTAACTCTCCAAAAGAATCTGGATTGTGGTGAGGGAACAGAGAATAAAGCTCATTTATGACCAGCACTTACGACGAGGGGAGGCAGCTGTATATCAGGGAGTAAACCTTCTGAGAATAAAAACAGCTGGAGCTTGATAAGGTAATTACACAGGGGAAAGGATAATGTACTGGGAACTCCTCAGAAGAATCTGATTTGTGGTGAGGGGAGAGAGATAAAAGCTCATTTAGGAACGACATGAACATGCTGCATAGGTAGCTGTTTATCCGTAAATATCTCCACTGAGATTAAGAAAAGCAGTAGCTTAATAAATCAAGTACATCCTGGTATGGTTACGGTACTGGTAACTCCTCAAAAGAATGTGGATTGTGGTGAGGGAACAGAGAAAAAAGCTCATTTAGGACCTGCACTTACGAAGGGGGTAGGCAGCTGTATATCAGGGAGTATCGCTTGTGAGAATAAAAACAGCTGGAGCTTGTTAAGGTAATTACACAGGGTAAAGGATAATGTACTGGGAACTCCTCAGAAGAATCTGATTTGTGGTGAGGGGAGAGAGATAAAAGCTCATTTAGGAACGACATGAACATGCTGCATACGTAGCTGTTTATCAGTATATATCTCCACTGAGATTAAGAAAAGGAGTAGCTTAATAAATTAAGTACTTCCTGGTATGGATACTGTACTGAAAAGTCCCCAAAAGAATCTGGATTGTGGTGAGGGAACAGAGAAAAAAGCTCATTTAGGAACGACATGAACATGCTGTGTAGGTAGCTTTTTATCAGTAAATATCTCCACTGAGATTAAGAAAAGCAGTATCTTAATAAATTAAGTACTTCCTGGTATGCTTACTGTACTGGTAACTCCCCAAAAGAATCTGGATTCTGGTGAGGGAACAGAGAAAAAAGCTCATTTAGGACCTGCACTTACGAAGGGGGTAGGCAGCTGTATATCAAGGAGTAAACCTTCTGAGAATAAAAACAGCTGGAGTTTGTTAAGGTAATTACACTGGGGAAAGGATAATGTACTGGGAACTCCTCAGAAGAATCTGATTTGTGGTGAGGGGCGAGAGATAAAAGCTCATTTAGGAACGACATGAACATGCTGCGTAGGTAGCTGTTTATCAGTAAATATCTCCACTGAGATTAAGAAAAGCAGTAGCTTAATAAATTAAGTACTTCCTGGTATGGATACTGTACTGGTAACTCCCCCCAAAAAATTGGATTGTGGTGAGGGAACAGAGAAAAAAGCTCATTTAGGACCTGCACTTACGAAGGGGGTAGGCAGCTCTAAATCAGGGAGTAAACCTTCTGAGAATAAAAACAGCTGGAGCTTGTTAAGGTAATTACACAGTGGAAAGGATATTGTACTGGGAACTCCTCAGAAGAATCTGATTTGTGGTGAGGGGAGAGAGATAAAATCTCATTTAGGAACGACATGAACTTGCTGCGTAGGTAGATGTTTATCAGTAAATATCTCCACTGAGATTAAGAAAAGCAGTAGCTTAATAAATTAAATACTTCCTGGTATGGGTACTGTACTGGTAACTCCACAAAGAATCTGGATTGTGGTGAGGTAACAGAGAAAAAAGCTCATTTAGGAACTGCACTTACGAAGGGGGTAGGCAGCTGTATATCAGGGAGAAAACCTTCTGAGAATAAAAACAGATGGAGTTTGTTAAGGTAATTACACAGAGGAAAGGATAATGTACTGGGAACTCCTCAGAAGAATCTGATTTGTGGTGAGGGGAGAGAGATAAAAGCTCATTTACGAACGACATGAACATGCTGCGTAGGTAGCTGTTTATCAGTAAATATCTCCACTGAGATTAAGAAAAGCAGTAGCTTAATAAATTAAGTACTTCCTGGTATGGGTACTGTACTGGTAACTCCACAAAGAATCCGGATTGTGGTGAGGTAACAGAGAAAAAAGCTCATTTAGGACCTGCACTTACGAAGGGGTACGCAGCTGTATATCAGGGAGTAAACCTTCTGAGAATAGAAACAGCTGGATCTTTTTAAGGTAATTACACAGGGGATAGGATAATGTACTGGGAACTCCTCAGCAGAATCTGATTTGTGGTGAGGGGAGAGAGATAAAAGCTCATTTAGGAACGACATGAACATGCTGCATACGTAGCTGTTTATCAGTAAATATCTCCAATGAGATTAAGAAAAGCAGTAGCTTAATAAATTAAGTATTTCCTGGTATGGTTACTGTACTGGTAACTCCCCAAAAGAATCTGGATTGTGGTGAGGGAACAGAGAAAAAAGCTCATTTAGGACCTGCACTTACGAAGGGGGTAGGCAGCTCTATATCAGGGAGTAAACCTTCTGAGAATAAAAACAGTTGGAGCTTCTTAAGGTAATTACACAGTGGAAAGGATAATGTACTGGGAACTCCTCAGAAGAATCTGATTTGTGGTGAGGGGAGAGAGATAAAAGCTCATTTAGGAACGTCATGAACATGCTGCGTAGGTAGCTGTTTATCAGTAAATATCTCCACTGAGATTAAGAAAAGCAGTAGCTTAATAAATTAAGTACTTCCTGGTATGGTTACTGTACTGGTAACTCCCCAAAAGAATCTGGATTGTGGTGAGGGAACAGAGAAAAAAGCTCATTTAGGACCTGCACTTACGAAGGGGGTAGGCACCTGTATATCAGGGAGTAAACCTTCTGAGAATAAAAACAGCTGGAGCTTGTTAAGGTAATTACACAGGGGAAAGGATAATGTACTGGGATCTCCTCAGAAGAATCTGATTTGTGGTGAGGGGAGAGAGATAAAAGCTCATTTAGGAACGACATGAACATGCTGCGTAGGTAGCTGTTTATGAGTAAATATCTCCACTGAGATTAAGAAAAGCAGTAGCTTAATAAATTAAGTACTTCCTGGTATGGTTACTGTACTGGTAACTCCCCAAAAGAATCTGGATTGTGGTGAGGGAACAGAGAAAAAAGCTCATTTAGGAACTGCACTTACGAAGGGGGTAGTCAGCTGTATATCAGGGAGTAAACCTTCTGAGAATAAAAACAGCTGGAGTTTGTTAAGGTAATTACACAGGGGAAAGGATAATGTACTGGGAACTCCTCAGAAGAATCTGATTTGTGGTGAGGGGAGAGAGATAAAAGCTCATTTAAGAACGACATGAACATGCTGCGTACGTAGCTGTTTATCAGTAAATATCTCCACTGAGATTAAGAAAAGCAGTAGCTTAATAAATTAATTACTTCCTGGTATGGTTACTGTACTGGTAACTCCCCAATAGAATCTGGATTGTGGTGAGGGAACAGAGACAAACGCTCATTTAGGACCTGCACTTACGAAGGGGGTAGGCAGCAGTATATCAGGGAGTAAACCTTTGAGAATAAAAACAGCTGGAGCTTGTTAAGGTAATTACACAGGGGAAAGGATAATGTACTGGGAACTCCTCAGAAGAATCTGATTTGTGGTGAGGGGAGAGAGATAAAAGCTCATTTAGGAACGACATGAACATGCTGCGTAGGTAGCTGTTTATCAGTAAATATCTCCACTGAGATTAAGAAAAGCAGTAGCTTAATAAATTAAGTACTTCCTGGTATGATTACTGTACTGGTAACTCCCCAAAAGAATCTGGATTGTGGTGAGGCAATAGAGAAAAAGCTCATTTAGGACCTGCACTTACGAAGGGGGTAGGCAGCTGTATATCAGGGAGTAAACCTTCTGAGAATAAAAACAGCTGGAGCTTGTTAAGGTAATTACACAGGGGAAAGGAAAATGTACTGGGAACTCCTCAGAAGAATCTGATTTGTGGTGAGGGGAGAGAGATAAAAGCTCATTTAGGAACGACATGAACATGCTGCGTTGGTAGCTGTTTATCAGTAAATATCTCCACTGAGATTAAGAAAAGCAGTAGCTTAATAAATTAAGTACTTCCTGGTATGGTTACTGTACTGGTAACTCCGCAAAAGAATCTGGATTGTGGTGAGGGAACAGAGAAAAAAGCTCATTTAGGACCTGCACTTACGAAGGGGTAGGCAGTTGTATATCAGGGAGTAAACCTTCTGAGAATAAAAACAGCTGGATCTTTTTAAGGTAATTACACAGGGGAAAGGATAATGTACTGGGAACTCCTCAGAAGAATCTGATTTGAGGTGAGGGGAGAGAGATAAAAGCTCATTTAGGAACGACATGAACATGCTGCGTAGGTAGCTGTTTATCAGTAAATATCTCCACTGAGATTAAGAAAAGCAGTAGCTTAATAAATTAAGTACTTCCTGGTATGGTTACTGTACTGGTAACTCCACAAAAAAATCTGGATTGTGGTGAGGGAACAGAGAAAAAAGCTCATTTAGGACCTGCACTTAAGAAGGGGGTAGGCAGCTGTATATCAGGGAGTAAACCTTCTGAGAATAAAAACAGCTGGAGCTTGTTAAGGTAATTACACAGGGGAAAGGATAATGTACTCGGAACTCCTCAGAAGAATCTGATTTGTGGTGAGGGGAGAGAGATAAAAGCTCATTTAGGAACGACATGAACATGCTGCGTAGGTAGCTGTTTATCAGTAAATATCTCCACTGAGATTAAGAAAAGCAGTAGCTTAATAAATTAAGTACTTCCTGGTATGGTTACTGTACTGGTAACTCCGCAAAAGAATCTGGATTGTGGTGAGGGAACAGAGAAAAAAGCTCATTTAGGACCTGCGCTTACGAAGGGGTAGGCAGTTGTATATCAGGGAGTAATCCTTCTGAGAATAAAAACAGCTGGATCTTTTTAAGGTAATTACACAGGGAAAGGATAATGTACTGGGAACTCCTCAGAAGAATCTGATTTGAGGTGAGGGGAGAGAGATAAAAGCTCATTTAGGAACGACATGAACATGCTGCGTAGTTAGCTGTTTATCAGTAAATATCTCCACTGAGATTAAGAAAAGCAGTAGCTTAATAAATTAAGTACTTCCTGGTATGGTTACTGTACTGGTAACTCCCCAAAAGAATCTGGATGGTGGTGAGGGAACAGAGAAAAAAGCTCATTTAGGACCTGCACTTACGAAGGGGGTAGGCAGCTGTATATCAGGGAGTAAACCTTCTGAGAATAAAAACAGCTGGAGCTTGTTAAGGTAATTACACAGGGGAAAGGATAATGTACTGGGAACTCCTCAGAAGAATCTGATTTGTGGTGAGGGGAGAGAGATAAAAGCTCATTTAGGAACGACATGAACATGCTGCGTAGGTAGTTGTTTACCAGTAAATATCTCCACTGAAATTAAGAAAAGCAGTAGCTTAATAAATTAGTACTTCCTGGTATGGTTACTGTACTGGTAACTCCCCAAAAGAATCTGGATTGTGGTGAGGGAACAGAGAATAAAGCTCATTTAGGACCTGCACTTACGAAGGGGGTAGGCAGCTGTATATCAGGGAGTAAACCTTCTGAGAATAAAAACAGCTGGAGCTTGTTAAGGTAATTACACAGGGGAAAGGATAATGTACTGGGAACTCCTCAGAAGAATCTGATTTGTGGTGAGGGGAGAGAGATAAAAGCTCATTTAGGAACGACATGAACATGCTGCTTAGGTAGCTGTTTATCAGTAAATATCTCCACTGAGATTAAGAAAAGCAGTAGCTTAATAAATTAAGTACTTCCTGGGATGGTTACTGTACTGGTAACTCCAGAAAAGAATCTGGATTGTGGTGAGGGAACAGAGAAAAAAGCTCATTTAGGACCTGCACTTACGAAGGGGGTAGGCAGCTGTATATCAGGGAGTAAACCTTCTGAGAATAAAAACAGCTGGAGCTTGTTAAGGTAATTACACAGGGGAAAGGATAATGTACTGGGAACTCCTCAGAAGCATCTGATTTCTCGTGAGGGGAGAGAGATAAAAGCTCATTTAGGAACGACATGAACATGCTGGCTACGTAGCTGTTTATCAGTAAATATCTCCACTGAGATTAAGAAAAGCAGTAGCTTAATAAATTAAGTACTTCCTGCAATGGATACTGTACTGGTAACTCCCCAAAAGAATCTGGATTTTGGTGAGGGAACAGAGAAAAAAGCTCATTTAGGACCTGCACTTATGAAGGGGGTAGGCAGCTGTATATCAGGGAGTAAACCTTCTGAGAATAAAAGCAGCTGGAGCTTGTTAAGGTAATTACAAAGGGGAAAAGATAATGTACTGGGAACTCCTCAGAAGAATCTGATTCGTGGTGAGGGGAGAGAGATAAAAGCTCATTTAGAAACCACATGAACATGCTGCGTAGGTAGCTGTTTATCAGTAAATATCTCCACTGAGATTAAGAAAAGCAGTAGCTTAATAAATTAAGTACTTCCTGGTATGGTTACTGTACTGGTAACTCCCCAAAATAATCTGGAATGTGGTGAGGGAACAGAGAAAAAAGCTCATTTAGGACCTGCACTTACGAAGGGGGTAGGCAGCAGTATATCAGGGAGTAAACCTTCTCAGAATAAAAACAGCTGGAAGTTGTTCAGGTAATTACACAGGAGAAAGGATAATGTACTGGGAACTCCTCAGAAATATCTGATTTGTGGTGAGGGGAGAGAGGTAAAAGCTCATTTAGGAAGGACATGAACATGCTGCGTAGGTAGCTGTTTATCAGTAAATATCTCCACTGAGATTAATAAAAGCAGTAGCTTAATAAATTAAGTACTTCCTGGTATGGTTACTGTACTGGTAACTCCCCAAAAGAATCTTGATTGTGGTGAGGGAACAGAGAAAAAAGCTCATTTAGGACCTGCACTTACGAAGGGGGTAGGCAGCTGTATATCAGGGAGTAAACCTTCTGAGAATAAAAACAGCTGGAGCTTGTTAAGGTAATTACACAGGGGAAAGGATAATGTACTGGGAACTCCTCAGAAGAATCTGATTTGTGACGAGGGGAGAGAGATAAAAGCTCATTTAGGAACGACGTGTACATGCTGCATACATAGCAGTTTATCAGTAAATATCTCCACTGAGATTAAGAAAAGCAGTAGCTTAATAAATTAAGTACTTCCTGGTATGGTTACTGTAATGGTAACTCCCCAAAAGAATCTGGATTGTGGTGAGGGAACAGAGAAAAAAGCTCATTTAGGACCTGCACTTACGAAGGGGGTAGGCAGCTGTATATCAGGGAGTAAACCTTCTGAGAATAAAAACAGCTGGAGCTTGTTAAGGTAATTACACAGGGGAAAGGATAATGTACTGGGAACTCCTCAGA
Source organism: Perognathus longimembris pacificus (assembly GCF_023159225.1). Taxonomy (NCBI): domain Eukaryota; kingdom Metazoa; phylum Chordata; class Mammalia; order Rodentia; family Heteromyidae; genus Perognathus; species Perognathus longimembris. Next base: position 33,055,678 of record NC_063168.1, read on the forward strand.
AGAATCTGATTTGTGGTGAGGGGAGAGAGATAAAAGCTCATTTAGGAACGACATGAACATGCTGCGTAGGTAGCTGTTTATCAGTAAATATCTCCACTGAGATTAAGAAAAGCAGTAGCTTAATAAATTAAGTCCATCCTGGTATGGTTACTGTACTGGTAACTACGCAAAAGAATCTGGATTGTGGTGAGGGAACAGAGAAAAAAGCTCATTTAGGACCTGCACTTACGAAGGGGTAGGCAGTTGTATATCAGGGAGTAATCCTTCTGAGAATAAAAACAGCTGGATCTTTTTAAGGTAATTCCACAGGGGAAAGGATAATGTACTGGGAACTCCTCAGAAGAATCTGATTTGAGGTGAGGGGAGAGAGATAAAAGCTCATTTAGGAACGACATGAACATGCTGCGTAGGTAGCTGTTTATCAGTAAATATCTCCACTGAGATTAAGAAAAGCAGTAGCTTAATAAATTAAGTACTTCCTGGTATGGTTACTGTACTGGTAACTCCCCAAAAGAATCTGGATGGTGGTGAGGGAACAGAGAAAAAAGCTCATTTAGGAACTGCACTTACGAAGGGGGTAGGCAGCTGTATATCAGGGAGAAAACCTTCTGAGAATAAAAACAGATGGAGTTTGTTAAGGTAATTACACAGAGGAAAGGATAATGTACTGGGAACTCCTCAGAAGAATCTGATTTGTGGTGAGGGGAGAGAGATAAAAGCTCATTTACGAACGACATGAACATGCTGCGTAGGTAGCTGTTTATCAGTAAATATCTCCACTGAGATTAAGAAAAGCAGTAGCTTAATAAATTAAGTACTTCCTGGTATGGGTACTGTACTGGTAACTCCACAAAGAATCCGGATTGTGGTGAGGTAACAGAGAAAAAAGCTCATTTAGGACCTGCACTTACGAAGGGGTACGCAGCTGTATATCAGGGAGTAAACCTTCTGAGAATAGAAACAGCTGGATCTTTTAAGGTAATTACACAGGGGATAGGATAATGTACTGGGAACTCCTCAGCAGAATCTGATTTGTGGTGAGGGGAGAGAGATAAAAGCTCATTTAGGAACGACATGAACATGCTGCATACGTAGCTGTTTATCAGTAAATATCTCCAATGAGATTAAGAAAAGCAGTAGCTTAATAAATTAAGTATTTCCTGGTATGGTTACTGTACTGGTAACTCCCCAAAAGAATCTGGATTGTGGTGAGGGAACAGAGAAAAAAGCTCATTTAGGACCTGCACTTACGAAGGGGGTAGGCAGCTCTATATCAGGGAGTAAACCTTCTGAGAATAAAAACAGTTGGAGCTTCTTAAGGTAATTACACAGTGGAAAGGATAATGTACTGGGAACTCCTCAGAAGAATCTGATTTGTGGTGAGGGGAGAGAGATAAAAGCTCATTTAGGAACGTCATGAACATGCTGCGTAGGTAGCTGTTTATCAGTAAATATCTCCACTGAGATTAAGAAAAGCAGTAGCTTAATAAATTAAGTACTTCCTGGTATGGTTACTGTACTGGTAACTCCCCAAAAGAATCTGGATTGTGGTGAGGGAACAGAGAAAAAAGCTCATTTAGGACCTGCACTTACGAAGGGGGTAGGCACCTGTATATCAGGGAGTAAACCTTCTGAGAATAAAACAGCTGGAGCTTGTTAAGGTAATTACACAGGGGAAAGGATAATGTACTGGGATCTCCTCAGAAGAATCTGATTTGTGGTGAGGGGAGAGAGATAAAAGCTCATTTAGGAACGACATGAACATGCTGCGTAGGTAGCTGTTTATGAGTAAATATCTCCACTGAGATTAAGAAAAGCAGTAGCTTAATAAATTAAGTACTTCCTGGTATGGTTACTGTACTGGTAACTCCCCAAAAGAATCTGGATTGTGGTGAGGGAACAGAGAAAAAAGCTCATTTAGGAACTGCACTTACGAAGGGGGTAGTCAGCTGTATATCAGGGAGTAAACCTTCTGAGAATAAAAACAGCTGGAGTTTGTTAAGGTAATTACACAGGGGGAAAGGATAATGTACTGGAACTCCTCAGAAGAATCTGATTTGTGGTGAGGGGAGAGAGATAAAAGCTCATTTAAGAACGACATGAACATGCTGCGTACGTAGCTGTTTATCAGTAAATATCTCCACTGAGATTAAGAAAAGCAGTAGCTTAATAAATTAATTACTTCCTGGTATGGTTACTGTACTGGTAACTCCCCAATAGAATCTGGATTGTGGTGAGGGAACAGAGACAAACGCTCATTTAGGACCTGCACTTACGAAGGGGGTAGGCAGCAGTATATCAGGGAGTAAACCTTTGAGAATAAAAACAGCTGGAGCTTGTTAAGGTAATTACACAGGGGAAAGGATAATGTACTGGGAACTCCTCAGAAGAATCTGATTTGTGGTGAGGGGAGAGAGATAAAAGCTCATTTAGGAACGACATGAACATGCTGCGTAGGTAGCTGTTTATCAGTAAATATCTCCACTGAGATTAAGAAAAGCAGTAGCTTAATAAATTAAGTACTTCCTGGTATGATTACTGTACTGGTAACTCCCCAAAAGAATCTGGATTGTGGTGAGGCAATAGAGAAAAAGCTCATTTAGGACCTGCACTTACGAAGGGGGTAGGCAGCTGTATATCAGGGAGTAAACCTTCTGAGAATAAAAACAGCTGGAGCTTGTTAAGGTAATTACACAGGGGAAAGGAAAATGTACTGGGAACTCCTCAGAAGAATCTGATTTGTGGTGAGGGGAGAGAGATAAAAGCTCATTTAGGAACGACATGAACATGCTGCGTTGGTAGCTGTTTATCAGTAAATATCTCCACTGAGATTAAGAAAAGCAGTAGCTTAATAAATTAAGTACTTCCTGGTATGGTTACTGTACTGGTAACTCCGCAAAAGAATCTGGATTGTGGTGAGGGAACAGAGAAAAAAGCTCATTTAGGACCTGCACTTACGAAGGGGTAGGCAGTTGTATATCAGGGAGTAAACCTTCTGAGAATAAAAACAGCTGGATCTTTTTAAGGTAATTACACAGGGGAAAGGATAATGTACTGGGAACTCCTCAGAAGAATCTGATTTGAGGTGAGGGGAGAGAGATAAAAGCTCATTTAGGAACGACATGAACATGCTGCGTAGGTAGCTGTTTATCAGTAAATATCTCCACTGAGATTAAGAAAAGCAGTAGCTTAATAAATTAAGTACTTCCTGGTATGGTTACTGTACTGGTAACTCCACAAAAAAATCTGGATTGTGGTGAGGGAACAGAGAAAAAAGCTCATTTAGGACCTGCACTTAAGAAGGGGGTAGGCAGCTGTATTCAGGGAGTAAACCTTCTGAGAATAAAAACAGCTGGAGCTTGTTAAGGTAATTACACAGGGGAAAGGATAATGTACTCGGAACTCCTCAGAAGAATCTGATTTGTGGTGAGGGGAGAGAGAAAAAGCTCATTTAGGAACGACATGAACATGCTGCGTAGGTAGCTGTTTATCAGTAAATATCTCCACTGAGATTAAGAAAAGCAGTAGCTTAATAAATTAAGTACTTCCTGGTATGGTTACTGTACTGGTAACTCCGCAAAAGAATCTGGATTGTGGTGAGGGAACAGAGAAAAAAGCTCATTTAGGACCTGCGCTTACGAAGGGGTAGGCAGTTGTATATCAGGGGAGTAATCCTTCTGAGAATAAAAACAGCTGATCTTTTTAAGGTAATTACACAGGGGAAAGGATAATGTACTGGAACTCCTCAGAAGAATCTGATTTGAGGGTGAGGGAGAGAGATAAAAGCTCATTTAGGAACGACATGAACCATGCTGCGTAGTTAGCTGTTTATCAGTAAATATCTCCACTGAGATTAAGAAAAGCAGTAGGCTTAATAAATTAAGTACTTCCTGGTATGGTTACTGTACTGGTAACTCCCCAAAAGAATCTGGATGGTGGTGAGGGAACAGAGAAAAAAGCTCATTTAGAACCTGCACTTACGAAGGGGGTAGGCAGCTGTATATCAGGGAGTAAACCTTCTGAGAATAAAAACAGCTGGAGCTTGTTAAGGTAATTACACAGGGGAAAGGATAATGTACTGGGAACTCCTCAGAAGAATCTGATTTGTGGTGAGGGGGAGAGAGATAAAAGCTCATTTAGGAACGACATGAACATGCTGCGTAGGTAGTTGTTTACCAGTAAATATCTCCACTGAAATTAAGAAAAGCAGTAGCTTAATAAATTAAGTACTTCCTGGTATGGTTACTGTACTGGTAACTCCCCAAAAGAATCTGGATTGTGGTGATGGGAACAGAGAATAAAGCTCATTTAGGACCTGCACTTACGAAGGGGGTAGGCAGCTGTATATCAGGGAGTAAACCTTCTGAGAATAAAAACAGCTGGAGCTTGTTAAGGTAATTACACAGGGGAAAGGATAATGTACTGGGAACTCCTCAGAACAATCTGATTTGTGGTAGGGGAGAGAGATAAAAGCTCATTTAGGAACGACATGAACATGCTGCTTAGGTACGTGTTTATCAGTTAAATATCTCCACTGAGATTAAGAAAAGCAGTAGCTTAATAAATTAAGTACTTCCTGGGATGGTTACTGTACTGGTAATCCAGAAAAGAATCTGGATTGTGGTGAGGGAACAGAGAAAAAAGCTCATTTAGGACCTTCACTTACGAAGGGGGTAGGCAGCTGTATATCAGGGAGTAAACCTTCTGAGAATAAAAACAGCTGGAGCTTGTTAAGGTAATTACACAGGGGAAAGGATAATGTACTGGGAACTCCTCAGAAGCATCTGATTTCTCGTGAGGGGAGAGAGATAAAGCTCATTTAGGAACGACATGAACATGCTGGCTACGTAGCTGTTTATCAGTAAATATCTCCACTGAGATTAAGAAAAGCAGTAGCTTAATAAATTAAGTACTTCCTGCAATGGATACTGTACTGGTAACTCCCCAAAAGAATCTGGATTTTGGTGAGGGAACAGAGAAAAAAGCTCATTTAGGACCTGCACTTATGAAGGGGGTAGGCAGCTGTATATCAGGGAGTAAACCTTCTGAGAATAAAAGCAGCTGGAGCTTGTTAAGGTAATTACAAAGGGAAAAGATAATGTACTGGGAACTCCTCAGAAGAATCTGATTCGTGGTGAGGGGAGAGAGATAAAAGCTCATTTAGAAACCACATGAACATGCTGCGTAGGTAGCTGTTTATCAGTAAATATCTCCACTGAGATTAAGAAAAGCAGTAGCTTAATAAATTAAGTACTTCCTGGTATGGTTACTGTACTGGTAACTCCCCAAAATAATCTGGAATGTGGTGAGGGAACAGAGAAAAAAAGCTCATTTAGGACCTGCACTTACGAAGGGGGTAGGCAGCAGTATATCAGGGAGTAAACCTTCTCAGAATAAAAACAGCTGGAAGTTGTTCAGGTAATTACACAGGAGAAAGGATAATGTACTGGGAACTCCTCAGAAATATCTGATTTGTGGTGAGGGGAGAGAGGTAAAAGCTCATTTAGGAAGGACATGAACATGCTGCGTAGTAGCTGTTTATCAGTAAATATCTCCACTGAGATTAATAAAAGCAGTAGCTTAATAAATTAAGTACTTCCTGGTATGGTTACTGTACTGGTAACTCCCCAAAAGAATCTTGATTGTGGTGAGGGAACAGAGAAAAAAGCTCATTTAGGACCTGCACTTACGAAGGGGGTAGGCAGCTGTATATCAGGGAGTAAAACCTTCTGAGAATAAAAACAGCTGGAGCTTGTTAAGGTAATTACACAGGGGGAAAGGATAATGTACTGGGAACTCCTCAGAAGAATCTGATTTGTGACGAGGGGAGAGAGATAAAAGCTCATTTAGGAACGACGTGTACATGCTGCATACATAGCAGTTTATCAGTAAATATCTCCACTGAGATTAAGAAAAGCAGTAGCTTAATAAATTAAGTACTTCCTGGTATGGTTACTGTAATGGTAACTCCCCAAAAGAATCTGGATTGTGGTGAGGGAACAGAGAAAAAAGCTCATTTAGGACCTGCACTTACGAAGGGGGTAGGCAGCTGTATATCAGGGAGTAAACCTTCTGAGAATAAAAACAGCTGGAGCTTGTTAAGGTAATTACACAGGGGAAAGGATAATGTACTGGGAACTCCTCAGAAGAATCTGATTTGTGGTGAGGGGAGAGAGATAAAAGCTCATTAGGAACGACATGAACATGCTGCGTAGGTAGCTGTTTATCAGTAAATATCTCCACTGAGATTAAGAAAGCAGTAGCTTAATAAATTAAGTCCATCCTGGTATGGTTACTGTACTGGTAACTACGCAAAAGAATCTGGATTGTGGTGAGGGAACAGAGAAAAAAGCTCATTTAAGGACCTGCACTTACGAAGGGGTAGGCAGTTGTATATCAGGGAGTAATCCTTCTGAGAATAAAACAGCTGGATCTTTTTAAGGTAATTCCACAGGGGAAAGGATAATGTACTGGGAACTCTCAGAAGAATCTGATTTGAGGTGAGGGGAGAGAGATAAAAGCTCATTTAGGGAACGACATGAACATGCTGCGTAGGTAGCTGTTTATCAGTAAATATCTCCACTGAGATAAGAAAAGCAGTAGCTTATAAATTAAGTACTTCCTGGTATGGTTACTGTACTGGTAACTCCCCAAAAGAATCTGGATGGTGGTGAGGGAACAGAGAAAAAAGCTCATTTAGGACCTGCACTTACGAAGGGGGTAGGCAGCTGTATATCAGGGAGTAACCCCTCTGAGAATAAAACAGCTGGAGCTTGTTAAGGTAATTACACAGGGGAAAGGATAATGTACTGGGAACTCCTCAGAAGAATCTGATTTGTGGTGAGGGGAGAGAGATAAAAGGCTCATTTAGGAACGACATGAACATGCTGCGTAGGTAGTTGTTTACCAGTAAATATCTCCACTGAAATTAAGAAAAGCAGTAGCTTAATAAATTAAGTACTTCCTGGTATGGTTACTGTACTGGTAACTCCCCGAAAGAATCTGGATTGTGGTGAGGGAACAGAGAATAAAGCTCATTTAGGACCTGCACTTACGAAGGGGTAGGCAGCTGTATATCAGGGAGTAAACCTTCTGAGAATAAAAACAGCTGGAGCTTGTTAAGGTAATTACACAGGGGAAAGGATACTGTACTGGGAACTCCTCAGAAGAATCTGATTTGTGGTGAGGGGAGAGAGATAAAAGCTCATTTAGGAACGACATGAACATGCTGCTTAGGTAGCTGTTTATCAGTAAATATCTCCACTGAGAATAAGAAAAGCAGTAGCTTAATAAATTAAGTACTTCCTGGGATGGTTACTGTACTGGTAACTCCAGAAAGAATCTGGATTGTGGTGAGGGGAACAGAGAAAAAAGCTCATTTAGGACCTGCACTTACGAAGGGGGTAGGCAGCTGTATATCAGGGAGTAAACCTTCTGAGAATAAAAACAGCTGGAGCTTGTTAAGGTAATTACACAGGGGAAAGGATAATGTACTGGGAACTCCTCAGAAAGCATCTGATTTTCTCGTGAGGGAGAGAGATAAAAGCTCATTTAGGAACGACATGAACATGCTGGCTACGTAGCTGTTTATCAGTAAATATCTCCACTGAGATTAAGAAAAGCAGTAGCTTAATAAATTAAGTACTTCCTGCAATGGATACTGTACTGGTAACTCCCCAAAAGAATCTGGATTTTGGTGAGGGAACAGAGAAAAAAGCTCATTTAGGACCTGCACTTATGAAGGGGGTAGGCAGCTGTATATCAGGGAGTAAACCTTCTGAGAATAAAAGCAGCTGGAGCTTGTTAAGGTAATTACAAAGGGGAAAAGATAATGTACTGGGAACTCCTCAGAAGAATCTGATTCGTGGTGAGGGGAGAGAGATAAAAAGCTCATTTAGAAACCACATGAACATGCTGCGTAGGTAGCTGTTTATCAGTAAATATCTCCACTGAGATTAAGAAAAGCAGTAGCTTAATAAATTAAGTACTTCTGGTATGGTTACTGTACTGGTAACTCCCCAAAATAATCTGGAATGTGGTGAGGGAACAGAGAAAAAAGCTCATTTAGGACCTGCACTTACGAGGGGGTAGGCAGCAGTATATCAGGGAGTAAACCTTCTCAGAATAAAAACAGCTGGAGTTGTTCAGGTAATTACACAGGAGAAAGGATAATGTACTGGGAACTCCTCAGAAATAATCTGATTTGTGGTGAGGGGAGAGAGGTAAAAGCTCATTTAGGAAGGACATGAACATGCTGCGTAGGTAGCTTTTATCAGTAAATATCTCCACTGAGATTAAAAAAAGCAGTAGCTTAATAAATTAAGTACTTCCTGGTATGGTTACGTACTGGTAACTCCCCAAAAGAATCTTGATTGTGGTGAGGGAACAGAGAAAAAGCTCATTAGGACCTGCACTTACGAAGGGGGGTAGGCAGCTGTATATCAGGGAGTAAACCTTCTGAGAATAAAAACAGCTGGAGCTTGTTAAGGTAATTACATAGGGGAAAGGATAATGTACTGGGAACTCCTCCAGAAGAATCTGATTTGTGACGAGGGGAGAGAGATAAAAGCTCATTTAGGAACGACGTGTACATGCTGCATACATAGCAGTTTATCAGTAAATATCTCCACTGAGATTAAGAAAAGCAGTAGCTTAATAAATTAAGTACTTCCTGGTATGGTTACTGTAATGGTAACTCCCCAAAAAGAATCTGGATTGTGGTGAGGGAACAGAGAAAAAAGCTCATTTAGGACCTGCACTTACGAAGGGGTAGGCAGCTGTATATCAGGGAGTAAACCTTCTGAGAATAAAAACAGCTGGAGCTTGTTAAGGTAATTACACAGGGGAAAGGATAATGTACTGGGAACTCCTCAGAAGAATCTGATTTGTGGTGAGGGGAGAGAGATAAAAGCTCATTTAGGAACGACATGAACATGCTGCGTAGGTAGCTGTTTATCAGTAAATATCTCCACTGAGATTAAGAAAAGCAGTAGCTTAATAAATTAAGTACATCCTGGTATGGTTACTGTACTGGTAAC